>NC_034438.1:18905886-19264969 GCF_002078875.1 Numida meleagris
GGAAAGGAAAGGAAAGGAAAGGAAAGGAAAGGAAAGGAAAGGAAAGGAAAGGAAAGGAAAGGAAAGGAAAGGAAAGGAAAGGAAAGGAAGAGCAGACATAGAGGAAACCATCCCCTATTTTCATACTTAGCTTGAAGAAATTTAAACAAATCAGTCTGACAGTTTTCAAGCCTAGAATTACAAAAGCTAATGTAGCATGACAGCATTTAGTTTAAAATTTTCTAACTGTTATAGGAAAGTCTGTATCTCTAAGTTTTTTTTCCAGCTTGGAAATATTTAATACTTAATTTTCTGTAAAGCCAACAGTTAAAAGAAGTGTTAGAATTTTGATTATGGAAAGCTCCAGATGCTTGTGTATTCTGGTCAGTTCCAGTCTCTTCTTCTCCTACCCTGTCCACTCGCACACATCATCACAAAGCCTACTCTCTCTCTCTTCACCATTCTATTCATAATTTCGGGTTAATTTCAATCCCTTCCCTACTCCAAACTTCAATGCTGCAGCTGCTGCTTCCCCTGATAATTTTTCTGCCTTCTGAGCATAACCAGAAATTACAACCTACAGTCTGGATGAAGGGAGGCACAGCTGCAAGTCCTACAGCCTGGAACAAGAGAGAGGCTGTACTTGATTAAAAATGTGATCCATGGTTGAAGTGGAGGAAGCAAAGCTGAAATTCTAACTGGCAGGTTTAGCTCAATATATTCTAAAGAACACTGGCAGGCAAAAAACATGTGTTTATCAAAGAAAATCAAATGCTAGAAGAGGATAAAATTAAACACAGAGCTGCAAGGTAATCTGAAGTGCTGGGGAATGCAGAGCCTAAGTCAAGTGTAGTTAATTCAGCCACATCTTCTCCAGAATGACCAGTGATGCTTCATCCCAGTTGAACCATATCTGCTTTTAAGTTCTCATCAGTAAAAAAACATTTTGTCAGTACTTTGCATCTGAAGGGCCAAAATTTGTACATTTGAGTGTTCAAAAGTGTGTGTCCTTTCAATCACGCTATACTGGTAAGCACTGAGTATGTTGAACACTCTTTTTTTCCCCTCTTAATAGACTAGTCAGTTTGCAGAGCTTCATTCTTTGTTCAACTGATGAGATTGAAAGCAACAAAGGTATAATTTCTTGGACACAAAGTGACATGAGGTGATTAGAGGATGGGAGGAATTACATAACAGCTACAGGACAGGGAAAGTGGCAGGCACCAAGCTGAAACTGAGAAATGTGCTTCCAGCTGAGCTCCCCTGAGTGTACTATAAGCGCTACATGGCAAATGTAGCAGCTGTAGAGCTGAACCAATCACATACGTATGGCACACAGGATCTCAGAGAAGGAAAAAAGCCATGGGACATGAAGAACTAACTTGCCTTAGCAACATGCTTTTGTTCTTTTTCTCATGTTGCTTTGCACTGAGCTTAGCAATCTTGCTTCAGCACTGGCCATGTACTTCATCCCTTATCAAATATAATTTGAACAACTTTCCTTATCAATTACATCTGTAAAAGTTCTTTCCCAATGTTAAAAAGTTCCTTCCGTTTGTCAGACATGCTGAGTCATGAATCGGTTGATGCACTGGAAGGCAGGGCTGCTCTTTGGGACATAAACAGACTGGAACAATGAGTGGGCGAGAATATCACTGTGAGTGTTCAACACAGTGCAGTCATGCAGTTGGGGTGAAATAACTGTATGCTATCGTGCAAATGGTGGGATACCTAGGCAGGAAAAAACTTTCCAGAAAGAGACCTGGTGTTTCTGGTGAACAACAGTGTGCCATTGCAGCAGTGAAGGTCAACCACACAATGAGCTGTGTCAACAAGACTGTCCTCAGGAGACCACAGGAAGTAATCTTCCCCATCTTGTACTACATGGAGAATACCGTCTTTGGTTTTAGGCTTCCTGGTGAAAAAAAAAAAAAATAAAAAATAAAAAAAAAATTGACATACTTGAATGAGGCCAGAGATGGGCCACAAAGATCAGCTTATAAAAACTGTGTTTGTTCCTCTCTGAGAAGGCTAAGCAGAAATCTTACTGCTGTCTGCAGACATGCAATAGGACACAGAAAAGCTGAAGTGAGACCTTTACCAAAGATGCACAGTGGTAGAACCAGCAGAAGCAGATACAATTTGGAACATGTGAAATTCTGACAGGATATTATGAAAAATTGCCATGAAAGTGGTCAAACATTGCAACATGCTGCCCAGGGACGTTGTACAAACTCCATCCTTGCAGACACTCAAAACCCAACTGCATGGTCCCTGAGACAGTTTGTTCTTGCAGGAGACTGGACAATAATTCTCAGAAGGTCTCTTCCAACATATGTGACTCTATGATTCTCTATGCCATCCTATCACTCAACAATATGGAATAGGAGGTGTATTTTAAACAAATAAAAGTCTTCATAATTTGATTAAGACCATGACTGTACACTGCAAATTGACAGAATACCAGCACGCAAGCAAATAAGTGCAGGAGAAGGAGGCAAACAAGATTATGTGCACAGAGGGAAGATCAGACTAAATACTTCATTCTATATTCTGATTGAAGAACTGGGCCTAATATGAATCTACTGGGGATAAAGTTCACAAATAAACAATCTAGTTCTTTGTGTAGTAAATAAACAAACTACCAAACTTATTGCCTAGAGTTGCTGTAGGTACCACAAGTTTCCATGAGTTTAAAAGCACATTAGGCAAGATCACAGAAGATAAATCCATTTTATATTGTTAAATGGATAGGACATCTGGCTTGCAAAATCCTTCAGCAAATGGCTGTGGGATATAAAAATTTTGAGTAGACTTATCATATGTACCTGTGCTGTCCTTACATTTTTTTTCTTAAGGACTTGCTTATAGCCACAATTAGAAACAAAATACTGTGCTCGATGAACTACTGGTCTGACTCCAAATAACTGATCTTAGAAAGGAAGAGAAAGAGAGAAACAGTACCCAATAAATTAACAGGTGAATGTCATAGTAATATGCAAGAGATAAAAGCTAGAGAAAAAGAATTTCTGTAATGAAAACTGTGCATAAATTTGAAGATGGGCGATTTGAGTTTTAATTTTATATGAAATGAAAAAAAGAGAGCAAGCAATTACATTCATCTGTATGTTTAGGAACAAAAAGAATAACTAGGTTGATTAGGAATTGATTTGTTTAACAAGTGTGCTGCATATTACAACAGAGGGGAAAATGGGAAGACCAGAAGAAAACAGATCAGAATAGATAACTAACAACATCAGAATAAGCATACATTTTGCTTGTGGGATCTGAAAATGAGTAAGGATTTTAGAAACATGCTTTAAAGGAAGCAGAGAATTCCGAGAGTGTAGTTTAGAAAATATACATATATATATGACAACAATATTGCAAGCCTAAAAATCTAGATATGCTGAAGTTCCAAAGATGACAGTACAAACAAGACAGGTACATACAGATTTATGGAAAAGCATAATGAATTGAAAAAATATATACATATAGTGATGACGCCACCCCCCTCAACACCAACAACAAAGTTACAGCATATCTCTTTTCCTGTTAAGATTCTGATTTTAAGACATCTTCAATTCTGAATGAATTGAGAATATATCTGAACGTAAATCTGGACATAAACATCACAGAATCACAAATATATATATATATATTTATTTAAATGAAATCAAGTTATTCCAAAGAAAAAATAAACGTTGTCTCTGGTTGCATAAATTATGCTTGTTGGGCTAAAAAAAAAACACCCAACAAGAATGCAATCATTCTTGAGAAAACAGAGAGGCTTTTAGAGACTTCTAATGACAATGCTATACTGTTTCCAAAACAGCATCTCAAGATAAAGCTTTTCAACTGTTTTCCCCTCCCCTAATTGCCATCCTAGAGAGCACTGAACAGCAGGAGAGAAGTCTGACCTTTGAAAACATTTTTAAATGACCGCATTAAAGATACAGAAATACAATTTAAAATCTTACAATATTGCCTCAGATACTTATGTACTTCCTATCCGCAGCTGTAGTAAGGGCACGGTAACTCAAATCCTATTATCCTTAATAAAGGGACAGGATATTCAGCTAGTTTGTGCTCAGACTAAAACAAAGAAAATCCTATTTCCTGCTTCTATTACCAGGATGCATAGTATGGAAAAATTCTTTTCTATTCTTTATCAAGAAGTTCCTATGCTTTCATACTTAAAGAGGAGAGATGACAGATAAAGAAGATAAAACATTCTCTTTGCATATCAGACAGACTGGCTTTCACAAATACTCTTTTATTTTTTAACATAAAGTCTGAATAATTCAAACTTCTAACACATCTGGCAAGGTACTCTGTACTGGATTTGAAGATAAAAAGAAATTACTTTTAAAAATAGTGTTAGAACACATATTAAAGAATCCTTTCAGTAGTACCAGTGGAAGGGCCATTAATATACTCATTAATTTAAAAACAACATCAAATTGCTACCATTAAAACAATTATGAAACTGATCCAGAAAATTTCCTCTCCATCCTCAACAAGGTAATTTCTGTAGATTCTACATCAGTAAGTAACCTGCACCTTAAATGCTTATTTTCTTCACCAGATCAGAAAATAAAAATTATTTTTCACCATATTGCTGTAAAAAAAAGATTCTATGCTATAATTACACTTCCTTTTAGAAGTTTCATTTTCTTGCAAAAAAGAATATATTATTCAAATATATTTTTTGAAGTGAGTAAAAACGAAACTCCAAACACTGAATGATGTCACACACGTGGATGTATGGATGAAAACAAGTGCTCTGAAATTCTACAGTCAAAAGTTACACTGACAAGCAGTGGTGAAATTGGAAGCAAATAAAGCATCTCTTTAGTTAGGTCACAGAGTCCCGTAAGCTGTCTTTCATTTTCTCAAAAGCTCTACTCAATGTGTACACATGTATAAAATGAAAAGTGAAAGGCGTGCCTAATCTTCACATATGATACTGCATGGTAATAAACTCGGAGCTCTTGGCTACAGTATTTTCTTCAGTCCTCTTATTTTCTTTTCATATTTGACTCAGCTTAATAAAAAAGTATGCAACAACATTTACTCCTATTTAACAGTAGAGGGGGCCCACTTCCTTAAAAAAGATCTGGTTTGTGCATTAACAAAGTTGAATATAATGTCCTTCATATTACTAATACAATAGAAAAAGAGAAAAAAACAATTTCAATCGAACAATGGAGGAAAAATGTTGTGCATTGAAAATATGAGTTGTTTTAAGCCTTAACTTGAACAACAAAAAGATTCTGATTAAGTGTGAAAATGGAACATAATTTTACCTGTTTTTTTTTTTTTAATTTTTGTAATATATTTTATAAAAACAGATGCAAAAAGACAGTCAGAACAACAAGAAGGAGGAATCACTGTCAACAGCACACACATCCACTACTTTTGCATAAGTATGATGGAAGGTATTCAGTGATGGGATGTTAAGAGTGAGTTGCCCATCAAGTTAATTGTGGCAAAACAGAAATTGTATGGAGGTTATCAGAGCGGCCTGGGAATGCTAAAAAGCTACATGTGGGAACCTGAAATCTGCAGAGGAAGGAGTATCATCAGGACCAAAATTTGTGTTGGACAGAAATACAAAGAGCAATACATGATTCAAAAGAATGGAATGCATTAACACAGAGGAGAAATACCTATCTATTTTCTTGATGGATTATTTTCTTTTCTACTTCCTAAACTGCTTAAAGCTATCCTAAAGCAAAAAAAAAGAAGAAGAAAAAAAAAAAAACAAGAAAATTCATAGCACCAGGATATTTTAGAATGCATTTTGCAACAGATTGAAATGCCTTCTCATCACTCCCTTTTCTGCAGATAAGAATGAAAAGGATTTACAATATTTGTTTGCTTCTTAAGTAATCAAATGCAAATATAAAAAATATGAACTACTCCTCTGGAGTTACAGATCATGACTGTTACAAATCACAGCCAAAGCTTACCAAAATCATAGGAAGACTTGATTTGTTCAGCTTTGGATCATGTTCTTCAAGAGTTGTTTTGTAAATACTAAAAGCAAAAATAAAGCCGCAGCCCAAGACACTTCAAATGAGCTCAGGGGTACTGTAGAGACCAAATCAGTTGACTATCTGATCCCATCTCTCTTTCAAGTTCTTCCCACTGAAAATTTGATTACCATTTCACAAACAAAATGTAATCTCTCATTTTTCTTTATTTTTCATTAACTACACATACTGAAATAACAATATTTTTATCCCTCCCTCGTAACAGGTAGTTTGCAGGCTTCTGTGAGCTTACTGGTTTTATTCACAATACTTTTAGACTAATCCTGTACAAGCAAACAAAATAAGTATGCATAGGCCTGCAGATTATTCCCATGAGACAAAATGAATTGGCCTAGGATACACCTCTAAAGCTTAAAAGAAGAATCAAAAATAGGTTACAACAGCGGTAAGGTTTCAATATATTGTACTAAGCAACTTTTTACCTTAGGAAATCCATAAGGATAACGCTACAATTTTGACCATATAGAAAGGTGATCTTATCTCAATGTGCACTTGAAAAGCTATTATCAAATGCCTGTTTTTTCTTCTAATTGCGTGGACGTGCTCTACTGCTGAAGACACTGTTGAAAGTCATAATTCCTCAATCTACAAAGTTTTAACACATTATTTCCCTCAGTTCTCACACTAGAATACAGAGTTGTCCACTACAGAATTAACAATGCCATATTTCCAAACCAGCCCCAGCAGTTAATTTTTGAAAGTAAAATCAAATCAGTTACATAGAAATTGGTAATTTATGATCAGTTGATCAGCTATCCATGGATTTAAAACTATACCAAAAATTACATATAAAAAATTAATTTCACAAAAAAAAAAATTTGTATGTAAATATATATGCAGACATGCACAAGGTGGTTATGGAAGTGAAAGAAGGTAGGGAAGAGTCTGTTTCACACCACCTCACACCTTCAGAATATGAAACAACAAAAAGATTGTAGTAGGCAGCAACCAAGCATGCGGGATGTAACGCGATAGGACCTCCCCTGCCTAGTATGTGTGGGCGTAGACAAAGCTAACGAGGCTATATAAGATACTGTAAAGTTACAATAAACGCCATTTTGCTGCTCATCAAATTGGTGAGTACATGCAGTGAGTGGGCGAGGACAGGAAGTCCTTATGGGCAGGGCGACAAGCGAACGGAATCGGATGTGGTGAAGACCACAAAAGATCTTATGAAAGTAATTAATTTTTTATAGAGACATCCATATGACATCTCTTACAGAAAGTAATAAATATTTTTACAGAAACGAAAAACATTAAGAAAACAAGCAACACAATTTCATTGGAAGTGTAAAATACATTTGCTCACCATAGCCTTGCCACTAGGGCTACAACAAATAAATTGAAGAAAAAAAAAGTAGCAGGAAGTATTCAACAGCCAAATGCCAAAATAAAAATTATTACAATTGAGGAACTAAACTTTTACATGAGCAGTTGAACACAACTGTCAAACAGAATATTATCTGCTATAGATACTCAGAACAGAATATTTCAAAGTATCTGCATTGCAGGAATCTGAATTCTTTTGTGCTATAATTTGCTTCAGACAAAATTCTTCCCATAGCTATATACTGGCAAATAGGGGAAAAACAAAGAAAAAAAAAGAGCAAAACTTGTATGTCTAGAATGCAACTGCACTACAGATTTAGTTGATTAAACTCTGAAATTTGGTCTCCTTGCTCCTCAACCACTGCACTGTTACTTTTTCTTTTGAAACATTCCTATCATTACTGCAAATGTCAAATTCTGCCAGATCAGGTCAGGAAGTTGTGTGATTTCATAAGTTAGTTTATTCTAAAGCATCTGGAGTAGAGGAAGCAGTTTAAAGGCTTGTTTATCTAAGCTGTTCAGAAAATACTAGAGAGGGAGTTCACGAGGGTCTTACTTTTACGGCAGCACAAATTTCCTTCTCTTTCTGCAAAGTTTAAGTTTAAAAGAAAAATTAATGTTTACTATCATAAATAAAGTCTTAGATTTCGGCAACTGGGTATTTCTTCAATGGCTGTATTCCTTCTTTTGACAAATATGAACACTTGTGATTTTAGTTTTTATTCTTGAAAATTTTCTGGAAGTTAAAATGCATTTGCATTTTGAAATGTAGAATGATTTCATTAACAGAAGTCCAAACTGTTCCAATTAACATTATCGGAAATACAGCTTTGCATAGAAAAACAAGGTCTCCACCAAATATTCTTTACGATACTGAGCCTTTTTTACTAAGAAAAATAAGTTTTGTGATTTATCTCTGTAACATTGTGTTATTTTCGTAACAACTCTGGAAGATATTGACTGACTGAAAGTAAGAAACTGTGAAGATGAAGAAAGTTAAAGAAAGACTGCCTATTAATTTGAAATTTTGCAAGACACTGCAGAGAGAAAAACTATGTTTGCAGCTCCACTAAGCAGGCTCAGGATGAAGTTTACTTCTAAAGAATAATCCAGAGAATATACATTCAATAATTATAAGTGTCCAAACTGCATTTAGAAGATACATTTTGAGAACAAAAGGCTTCAGACACCAACATCAAACAACCTCAAGACATCTATCTGTAGCTAAGCAGGCTTTCATAGTTTTGCTGTTAACTAAAGTCATTTTGGAGGGGCTAGAAAAGGATACTTCGTGTTAATACTGTATGCAGCCAGGATTCTACTTGCACCATTGGCCTGCTTTCAAACGGTACTAGTATTTATTTCTACATGACAGAAAGAACTTGAAGCTTTAATAATGACGTACTGCTTGCTTAATTTACACATTCTGTAAACCGATATGAATTTCTGATATATATATAATATATATACAGTATAAATATTATATACAGTATATAGTACAGTATATATATATAATATACAGATAAATATTCTCACTGCATAGAACCTGTACCGTAGTGCATCAGTTCTTTTACAAAATATTAAGAAACTAACCTTGAAATGTTTAAAATAACAAGTCTTTTTTTGAAGAAAAAAACTTGCATCTTGTCAGACCTATGTATAGAGAAGAATAAAATCATTTATGCTGTGGATATCATCAGAAAGCGATGGATTGCATTCTCTTTTGGCTTTACTGAGTATTTTCTCCAGCACTAAACTCAGGGCTAGATCACAACTCATACTAAATGCAAGAGTTTCTTCATTTGATCTCTCTTAAAAAGTTGTATTTGGGGACAATTACCTACTGTCTAAAGCCAAACCATTCTGCTGTCGTTGTCACAGCACCTGATAAAGTTTTAAATATTTTGTCTATTCTTTTACTATTGCTTTTCCAGGAGAATGGCTAAACCAAATGCTCTTTTGTCACTACTCTACGCACAGCAACATTCCATCAATAAAAAAGAGTATTACGCTAAGGACTTTACTAATAGACTGGTGCTTTTCCTTTGAGTGGCCAGCATGGATGTACCATATAACTCACAACATCTTTAAACGCAGAATTTAATGCCAGAATATGGTAAAAATAAGTCATTGGTAGGAGAAGATATAAGTCTTGTTGTTTGGCTAGCTACAGTTTGATAATGAGCTGGGATTTGCTTCTATCTATTAGACTGCAAATTATATTTATGTCATTGAATAGTTTTTGATCCCTTTTAGATAGGGAGTAGGCATATTTCACTTTTTTTTCATGATGAAACGTGCAATTATTTTTGTGTGGACTCTGGAGCTTTCAAAATTGCTCTCATGAGTTTTAGTTATTTTGTACATGGCATTAAATGACAATTTCTTGAGGGTTTTTTTACAGAAATGATTACACAAGTATGCCTTTTTATGAAAAATAATATCTAAGATTAACATTTTCAGGAATACTCAGTATAGCAGGTATCTAGCCTGTGTGACCAAAATAATTCTATGGTCAATACTCCCACTTTTCTCAAGAGAGGCTTTCAGTGCTGAACACATGTGGAAATCAAGTAATTCTCTTGGCTGTTGAAAGAAGACAAGAACTCTCTTGAAAAATCTGCCATTTGCCTTAGATTACTGTGACCACAACTTTTATCAGCTGTTTGCTGGCCAAATTTAGATGTACATATATGAACAAAAAACTCGTATTTTAGAAATCTGGAGAATTTTGATAATAGATATGTTACAGAATCTCTAAATATTGAAAAGTTCTTCAAAGGTGAGCTCTTCAGACACATGCCCTAAAGAAAATGACCAACTGCAGAACTGTTTAAAAACCTGAAGCCAGACACAATTACCATAAACAGCCTTCATGCATAAGTTTTAAAGAAAAAGAGAAAAATGAAGCAAGTTGCCTAAGGCTACAACTATATAAGCAAGTAGTGAGGCCCAAGAGGAGCAGATAAGAAGAATGAAATAGCTGGTACTAAAGACCTAACATCTATGCTTCTTATTCCAGGATGTTTACTTCAGTCTGCCTACAGTCTGGACTAATGGACCATATCTATTAGTGGCCAGAGTGCCAGACAGTGTGCTATAGCATCTTCCTATTAAGATTTAGAATATGAGAAAATTTAAGCTAATGTGTTCCAAGACACCTACTCAGTGTAAACCAAAGTAAGACGTGAGTTTTTTTTTTAAAGTATGTCCTGATCCTATCTAAAAATCCTGCAGTATATGCTTTCTGTCTCTTGGAGCAATCACACTGATAATACATTATGCCTCCACTAACTGAGTCAGCCTCATTTTTCTGTATTACATTTCTTTACTTTCACATTTGGGTACTGAAGTACATGTATTCTGTCACCCCAAAAAAACATGATGTTAGGCAAGAAGGCTTTCATAGTCTGGTCAGATGGAGGCACCTGTCTGAATACCATGACTTTCTGATGACTGATAGAAAAAGATTTGTACATTAGGATACCATGTTCTTATTTTCTGCATATGGAGACATAGACAACTACAAAAAAAAAAAAATCTATCATAGAGTAAGCTTTACTTCAAGGATAAAATCCTTTGATCATATAAATACAGATCAGCAATCCTGAATGTACCAAAATACTAATTCTGAGTAGGCATTCCTATTGCCTATATACAGCTATGTCCACAGATTGTGACCCATTAGTGTGGCAAAGTGATAATTCAAATCTCATAAAATTAATAAGCAACAGAAAGAAGAATAAATAAAAACAAAATAATTGAAGATTCTTATGCCATGTTCCCATGACACAGCTGGAAAGCTGATGCTCATATATTTTCTAATAAAGAGAAAAAATATTTGCAATTTGGCTCTATCTGCAAATAATTATTCCCATGTAAAGTGTTCCAAACTCACTCTTAAGTGGGCTGGAAAAACAATTTCTGTTAATCAAAATGTTATGCTGTAGTGCATATGATGATACTGTAAGATAGAAGAGTTTAACTGGAAATAAACACAGTCTGGGGGAACTTTGTGGTGTTTTGGTACAATATATCTGTAAAGGTTCTACTTACATACAGCTACAACAAATTATCATTTCCGTTCATTCTGCCAGTTTCCTGTCAAGCAAATAGCAGCTTGGGTACCAATCCTTAGAATCAAAGCTTTAGGGAAATTAATCCTATATGGGAACATAATGATACCTCCTAGTTTTTTAAAGAAAACTTATTGCCCAAAACCTGCAAAAGTTTCAGTATTAACATAGCAACAGTCACTGTCTTGAACAGTTTTATCAAGTTTGATGTCTTTACCTCTATTCCACCAGCAAGTTTGCCAAGCACGTGCTTGTATGTTTAAAAAAAACAACACCTGCCCTTCTTGAAAATGGTGCTTTAATGATAAGCAATTACAACATCGGTTTAACTGGATTACGAGTATTACATTCTTCAAATACTATATAGCTGGAAGTTAAGAAAATATTAAAATGTTCTATATCTTTACAGAAAAAAAATGCAGATTCCCAAGTAAGATTATTCACTGTAACACTGCCTTTTTAGATTGCTCAGAGATTTTCATCATAACCTGTCACACACTGTGTTACCTGTAGCCTTGATTTCTAGATGTCTAACCTTGGATTTTACCATTTTGAAACCTTGTTTTCATTTTACTTCTAGTTCACTCTGTAGGATCCTGCTGGTCTTTCAGCTTTATTCCATTGTTTTTTCAACCTCATTCACTAATTTTTTCTCCCTAGGCTTTATTTTTTCTCTCTAAACTCTGTGTACACTGAGTTGATAATAAAGTGATGTGATGTCCTTCTAGAAAAACCTGCACTGAAGTTTCTCTATAGAAATTACTCCTTAGAATTACAAGTTAGACAGGTCTTAGTGCATCATACACTTCATTCTAAGTCAAACTGTTCAAAGAACCTAAAGAATAAAATAACACACTTATTTGGTTAGCAACATTTGTAATCCCAGCTTAAAATAATAATAAAAAAGTGGTAAATACATATCAAGTGCCAATCAAAATACTTTGAATATACTACCAAAGGTGGTTAATAAAGCAGTAGCTCACATGAGATATTCCTCAGTAATTACCTGCAACTGAAATTATATTTCATTTAAATAATGTAACATCACTTTAGCTAACCATTCTAGAATACCTCAAACTCTGAGTAGTAGGATTTCTAAATTTTAGTGCAATAAAGCATTATTTTAAATGAATCTGAAGCACAAATTACAATTCTGTGTTCTCATCCTCACCAGACAGAATTCTGCATTTAGAATACCCCTCCATTCCCTAGGGAAACATATGGTGTTTAGTGCTATGGAAATATGAGTCATACAATAGGTTGCCTTCTGGAGAACTGCACAGATGAGTTTATAGTAAAAAATGTTAGAATCCAGCATTCTATAGACTCCTGTAATTACAAATATATTGTATAATCCATTTTCTAAAGACATTTAATATTAAATTTCACAAATGTCTTATTACCTCATTTTCCAGACAAAATAACATTCTGATTAAAACTATAAAAAGGCCTAGGCAGAAAATTTCACATTTCAGTATTTTACAGTTTTACTTTTTACTTTGCTGCATGATGTCTAAATCAAGAGACAAGACTTTCACTGGCTTTTCAAATTACTTAAGGTGGTAAAAAGCTGACCATCGAGTTACACAAGTAACTTCTGCCGTAATTGTCTTCCACTGCATCTAGAAACTCTGCAAGTTTTTCACAGAAGATCTACAGAATTAATTCCATTTGAATAATCTGCTCATATAAAAAATAAAGCAATAAAAGGTGCTTTTCTAAGTAATGTACCTCTTCTATACTCTTTAAATCCTAGAAAAGTTTTAGCATACACTTTCCCAATATTATTTAGAATACCTCATCGTACACTTTGCTGCACCTCTTCTAAAAACTACCAGTAAGACATGGTAACTAGCAGCTTTCAGTCCAAACACAAAACTACCTCTGTATATTACAGAAAATGTGTTCTATGATAAAATCACAGAACTAAATACAAAACTGGATAACATAATGTACTTACATAATGTAAGATTTTTGAAAGGGAGAATATTACCCTCTCTTAAAACTTTTCATCATTTGAAAAACTTTATCCTCTAATCAAAGTGACTTCAGATGATCCAATAGAATTGTTGGTCACTTCAATATTAGCAGCGAGGAAGTGAAGTATAATAAAGTTCAGGGCCTCCTATCAAAGCCCAGGGTACAACTCAGAAAGCAAAACACATTCACAGGTTATGAAATTGGCCACTCATCTGTATTTTTAAAGGAGGTCTGTGCTCCTAGCGACATTGGTGGAAAAACACCGATAAATTATTATCACCATGTTCG
Source organism: Numida meleagris (assembly GCF_002078875.1). Classification (NCBI taxonomy): domain Eukaryota; kingdom Metazoa; phylum Chordata; class Aves; order Galliformes; family Numididae; genus Numida; species Numida meleagris. The sequence goes on from NC_034438.1 coordinate 18,919,598, forward strand.
AGCCCCGTTTTAATCAATGCATCACAGTCATAATAAATGTACATTGCTTACTCTCCAGATAATTATTATTTAATCTATTGAGTATTACAGAGTCTACAGTTTTCATTAAATTCTACACATAGACACAAAGGAATATCCCTGCTTCATACAAATGCAGATAATGAAAGCCATGCAATGAGCCTTAGCATTAACACAGAATATTTGTTTTCACAACCTCTGATGGTCTTTTTTATCTCATTTTAACAAATTCTCAGAATCACACATGTACATAAACACTCAGAAAATACGTACACGTGTATCAATATTATATATTCTCAGAAACATCAAATAATAATAACAGATGGATGAGATACATTCCAAAATTTCCTGCCAAGCCTATCTACCCAAATATTACAAGCTTCACTATATTGAAAATTATCTCTAAAGATAGTTAACTGCCAAATAGCCCAAATCTCTGACATACATACACACATATATATTTTTATTATTTTTTTACTATTTTTTTTTAATGCAGTGCTTCAGGTGAAAAACACTCGGTACCTAAAGCGTAAATATCTGTTATTTAGGTATCGCATAAAACCGTAGCAACTAAATCCTAAGAATTAAACTAAGATGTAGGGTATATATTCCATTAACTACCCCAAAGGAACTGCTTATTTCCAGTCTCACCTCATAGAAAATGTGATGTAGTTTCTCTCTGAATTGCAACTACCGAAGCCTTAACTGAAGTTCAAAATTACAGTCTCCTTAATAAGAAATCATTCCATCTTAATTCTACAAGCATCTTCAGTTTCTACAGACTAATATTTTCCTCTGTGCTACCTTCCATTTCAGTTGGCAAACCTTGTTCAAGTAAATTCTCCTGCCTTCAACATGGAAGTTTTGTGAGGGGTTTATGAATAATTCAAGTGCTTTGCATGCTTGTAGCCCTTACAGTGTGTGCTACAGAAGTCTCGGTTTGTAATCTCACTTCAGGCTACACCACTGTAAAGAATTTATTCCTGATACTTTACCCAGCTCTGTGTGAGTAAGTACATTTTTGAGTATATCTCTATTTCCTTCTCCTATGCCTTCATATTTCCTTCCAGAAGTTCTCTTATTTTCAGTAATGAAACTTGTGGATCTACTGCCGCATTGTAGAAAGCTAGCAAGATCTATTGTGTAATATTACAACTCATGACACGTATTCAGACTTTTTGGAGTGCATCATTTCTGTATATATTGCAGCCTATTTCTTCACTGTCTGGCTCTGGAGCAAGTAGTTGAAGCACATTTTATGTCTCCCTAAAGTTTGAGTTTTCCTATACTTCTATTAAAGTCAGCTAAATAGCTAGCAAGATATAGAATTCATAATATATCCAGCTAGATTTAGGTACCTCCCTAAAATCTAGGAGTAGCAAGCAATTCAGAGCTAAGATCATGTTTTCAACAGTTTATCTTTTATATGTAAACGCTGTTGATTTTGTGGTGTTCTATTTTGTGAAATTTAAATAGAAAATGTGCCGCTTTCAAATATGGTGATATCAGACTGGCCTAAAAAACCCCACTGCCTATATCTGTAAATACTGAGTGGAGAGATGATTTCTCAAAGTAACACATGACACATGCCAACAGTGTCAAAGCATCAACAATGACACCAAAACACTAAACTGAAACTTGTAGGTCTAGGACTGGACCTATTGGGCACAGATGACCCCCTCCACTGAGGGCAGCTTACAAACCTTCATTTGTATGAGAGTAAAAAATGCACTGTCAGTCACTCGGCATGTAAAATTTCATTTAGTCTTGATGTTAGGTTATTGCAGTTCTGTGTAACCATGAACAATGCTTGTTTAGATAGTGATGTAAATGCCCTACATTGACAGACAAGATCTAGTCTATCTTTCCTCAAACTTACAAGGTGATACCCAATTCTTAGCTGATGCTAACAGCTGTTCTTATGCTTATACAATAAAGCCATACAAGATTTCCTAATAAAAAATTTGCATTTATGCTATTCTTTTCATTTGTACTAAAAGATTTAACTTTAGGAAAATGTCCCAATCATTTGGATAAATGATTAGGCTTCAATGTCTATGTTGGGCAGGAAATAGCTGCCATTCTGCCCCTTTCATTGTGAACTGGTTTATGAATGCCATCTTCATTCTGGCCACTGCAGGAAAGTGGTATGTGAGTTTGTAGGCACATAGAAAAGATATGGCATGTAAGCAAGAGTATTTACTTACTGTATAACCTCTGTTCTGCGCAGCTTTCCATGTGCACTGAGATAAAAATGAAGTAGCTTCCACCTTAATAAAACTTCCCATGATGGCATAGCATATATCTATGCAATTATCACAAATGAGCTAAAACTCTGCCTGCTTACACTGATTACTTCCAAATAAACCTGCTTTTATGCATTATTGGGCAACCAACTGCAGCAGTTAGGGAGATCAGCAGCAGTTGGGTTGAGTACCACTGAAAATACCAGGTAGCTTTCCTTTTACGTGACAAGAGTAATTTTGCAAGCAACCTATATTCCGGCAGGGTACAACACATTCTTAGCTGTTTACCGTGGTTTTTGCTGTTCTTTAACTAAACGCTCTGTGTTACAGCAGTGTAAGTTTGTGTGTGAACTATTAATTTAACCAGTGTTTTCAAAAGGTAGCTGGTTGCTTAGTGTCCATAGTCTTCCTGGAAAATTATATTAAGTAAACATACAGACACAGAAGTAAGACTCTTCTGTTTACACACCCATGACTAGTCGATATCTTCATAACCAACTTCCTATCATATAACTGTATATTGCCATCTTGTTTCAATAGCCTTATAGTAGGTATTATAAAACCTTATTAGTCTACAGGTAAAGCATATCTACTAGGCAGTTACATTTTTCCTTCTTTGACTTTTATATACATATATACTGCCCTTCAGTTGGTAAAGAGAATTTTGAATTATAGGTATCTACAGTCTCTCTTAATAGACAGTATTTATTAATATCTTAATAAACATCTGCTGCAGACATGTTAGCCTAAAAAAATAATGGGATTCAAAATAACTTTGAAAAAAGCACGTAAATATACTTTTCTTTTTGCCCATAAGACAGAAAAAATTAAGAAAGTTGTGCAGACAGCCAGATCCAACACTGTAATCTCATGAGAAAATATTTGAAACAGTATACATTGGCATCTGCATCCAATTTGTTACATTATCGTTATTCGAAATACTGATTAGTTATAGTCTGTGATCAAGTTACATTCAAGTGAACTGTTTCTGAATTGCCATTCAATATGTGTTTTGACATACCCTATTCCTCATTTTTACAACAACATTTGGTTGAAGAAGAATAGAAAAGCATCATTAAAGCAGACTGTAGTGAAAGCAAAAACTTTTCAAAGGAAGCACAGAAAGAAAAAATACTTTTGCTTGGACAAATCCAGTTTATTAACTTTCTCAGATCATCAGGACATTAATGTTAGCAAAAAAGAAGTCGTGGTCTAATAGAGATTACTTTTAATAAGAGGATTTGCCATCAAGTAATAAAATGTACTAATGTAGAAGTCTACTTCTTACGATGTTGAGTGAGAGAGTTAAGCACAACCACCTACATGCTGCTGGAAGAACAGACTTTCCTGGTAAAGAGAAAACAGAATTTCTTGAATACTGCACATATTACAAATAAATCTGTAGTTAATGTTTTGCATTACTTTTATGCACAATTCAGACACTCTAGACACACCTGTCAGGTTAGGTTGTTTTTTGATGTTTTGGGGTTTTTTTTAGATCTACTTGTTTAAAATCATAACATCCCTACTGAAATATCTTAGAATGGATAAATATTTAGAAAAAAATAAATAGGAAGTACTGCAGTAAGGTATGCCTGACCTTGTACCTACAGAACTCCCAAAATAAAGTTAAATGATGCACAGCTCCTCTATACATGCAGTTAGACACTGCGATTAACTAAGCAATGGTGAATGCAGCTGCCAAAGAGTACATTTTGTAACAGATACTTGCTCAGGGATGTTCTATGTAAGATAGTTAAGACCACATTAAAAAGCAAAACCCATTTTCCAGATTTTAGATACACCTCTTCCTATCCATCTGCACAGAAGACACTAAAATCCACAGTATCATTATTTTAAATCACCTTTATTCTGTTAGAATGCTGCAAAGGAAAGTCTCTGAACCATTTGTTCAGTATTTCTTTCTCCCTTGATGGATTTAACCTGCTATCTTTACTGTTTCTATAGAATCAAATACAAGCTGCCCCCTTCACCTTCAAGGTTGTTCCTTAGTTATCTCCACCTTATTTACATCTTATTTCCTGTGTGACAGTTTCTAAACTATCTCACAATGCCAACCCTCACTTGTCAAAATTTTCAAACAAGCTGAAAATGTTCTTTTCTTGAAGTTAGGGAGAAATTAACCTAAAAGTAATTTATTAAACCAACCCATTAATCTCTTCCAAATTCCACTGCAGTGAATGTTTTCCCATGATATTTGGGAAAAAAAAAAAAAAAAAAAAAAAAAAAAAGCTGACATTTTTACATGGACATGAATTAAAGTAATTAAGCCTGTCTGAAAAGTTCAGCATGGGATCAAGCACTGCAGGTTTAATTGCAAGCCATACGTACTGTCATACATTGGGCCTATGACAGATAATATCTAGCAATAGCATCTCCCATAAAATGAGCCTTGAATATCAAAAGTAAAAGCAGATATCTCCTAATGAAAAACAAAACAGAAATAAATAAGAAGCTCTTTTAAAACAAAACAAAACAAAAAACAAAAGTTAAAACTAGTATCTACAACACTTACAGAACTTATAAATTTCCCTGGTTGTTAAATTTTAATATTTTCTGAACAATCCATTAAGTTCCTTAAGTTCCTCATCAGTAATGGAAAACAAGCAATTTTATCTGACTCCCTCACCTTCCTTCCACTTATGCCCTTTTGCTCATCCCAAGAGAGAGAAATGCTGTCAGATCACACAGAAATAAATAGAACTCGGAAGCTTTATAAAATCTGGGCATGCAGAAATGGAAGTTCACATTATTGGAAAGCTACAGGGTGCTGGTATAGTACTTACAGAATGACTTGGAAATATGCTTCACTTCTGTGAACGAACAAAATCAATTTTTCTGAGATCAACACTTGGTATTTTACAACCACATTGCCTTACAAAAATACTAAGATGTTCTCCTGTGCTGATGCACTTTATCCAGATACTCCAGTTTGAACGCTTGTCTACTATTTTAAGTGAGCAAGGAGGCTGCATGTATGAAAGGAAATAATTTTAGGGCACTTCTGAATTCTGATCCAGGTGAAGGTGCCTATAACTGCTGCCTCTTTTTTGTATGTTTATTTATCCACTTGTATCTATCTGTAATCTCTTACAATGTAGCTAAATTTTAGCATCTTTTGAGTTACTTCTGCGCAGTTTGACCTTTGGAATGAGTCATCATGAGGTCTCTATGCTACCAGAAAAAAGACAGAGATAACATTCTAACTACAACAGATATATTCTATATATAAAATAACTGACAAATCTCTGTCTATGTCCATTCAAAATGCGTATTTTCTGGATTTTGTAACTTAGAATACATCCTAAGAAAAGAAAGCTATATTTAACTTTATGTAACCAGCTTAGTTACTGCCTATTCATGTAAAATTAAAACTATTTTATATCCACAAAGTACCACATCAAATATAAGGAATTTTTCCAAAGGAAAAAAAAAAAAACAGAGGAATGTGTGCTAGTTTCAAATATTAACACCTTATACTGTAAAATATCTAATCAATGTCATTTCTTATTCTTAGTTTCTACACAGGTAGAATTTTTATTAATCAAAACCAACGCTAAACACTTTCATCAGTAAGGTATTTATTACACAATGTATAGTAAATAATTAGAATACATGAAATTAATTAAATCTTGATTTACGTAGTGTAAAACCTCAGCATTGTAAATTCACTGGATTTGATTTAGCACCTGTTAAATACCCCAAAATATCATTGCATCCGGAATGTATTCATGTGCAATTAATCCAAAGGGAGTTATTTTACCTAGAGTTTCAAAAAAAAAAAAAAAAAAAATTAAGGATAGAACAACATTGTAAATATAGTATTAACTTTTTTAACATAAACAAAATGTAGGAAGCTAATTGGTAAAAAATCAAATTTCGCAGTATATAATTGACAAAAAGAGATGTCAAGTATATTGAGGATGATATAGAGACCCAACAAGAGATCCAGCTGAGAAGTAAAATTTTTGGTTTTATTTCTTGATGTTAATACAATCCAGGTCACAAACTAAACAGTTACATCCCATTTCTCAGAAGCAAGGAAATTAGTCTAAGTTTGATACATAATTGGTTAATAATCACTGTTATCCAGAAGAAAATAATAAATAAGAAAGCATAATTGAATACTTCTAAATTATTCAAAATCTATCAGCTGTGCTTGGTTTGGTTTGCAGACTACACATATCAAAGTAAAAACTTTGATAAGATTGCAGTAACTCTAGCCTGCTTGGGCTTTAAGCATCTTCTTTAAAGTGAAGGAATATAATATAAATAATATGAATTCATATATGTAGGTTGCTCCAAAAGTAATGCTTCCTGTTTATTTTCATGGAAACTACAACAGATACAAAGAGCACAATAATACTGTTTAATGGCACAAACTCTTAGCTATAAAATACTATTTTGCAACACAGTCATTACCATTAGCCAATTCACATGGATGAACTGATTGAGATGCTCTTCATTACATAGTGTGACAGCTCTGCATAGCCACCTGCTGTGTGGCTTGTCTTTCATGTAACTGTCGCCACCCACTGCCTCTCTGTGCTCATATCCACTGTTTGGGCTCCTCAAACGTTCAGCAACTGTCAATGAATGTCAATTGGTGCCATTTTTTCCTTATGGAGGAATTTCATGACACACCTTTGCTTCATATGCACTTCTTTTTCAAATGCCATTTTGTAAGACTGCCCCTCTGCTGCCATCTGTCACATGGCAACAAAATGCAATGGAATATTGTTGGGAAGGTTCAGTCTCTACTGCCACACCACCTACATTCACCTCAGACACCGTGGGCCAACATAACCAAATAGAAGCCACTACTATTGGAACAGCCCTCATACATACTCAGGTTATCACATGTAGGGTCAGAGTTGATAAAGTTACACACATCTTTCCTCACGGCCATGAAATTGTATATTGGGATGAGACACTGAGGAAATCAATTCTAGTGAACCCTTTGCTCTCTCTAGGAAATCAACACAAGGCACAGGATGTCTTGGCATCTTTATTTCTCTTATGCTGAAAATGGGACTGTGGAAGAGGTTGTTTATTACTGAAGATGCTGGGTGCTTAAAGCTTATTTTGGGAAAAATGAGAATTTGTTTGAGGCTATTAAGTAAGCACTTACTAAAGTATCCAGATGTTCAGAATTCCTCCAACATTTGGAAAGATGAGGAATTTTGTCTCAAAATATTAATTACTGATTTTCTCTTTTGATTTTAATTTAGAATTGTGTTTATTCCACCTAAACTAATAACCTTTCAGGTGTTTTTAAGGAAAAACTGGAACAAAATTCTAGAAGACTTAGGAAAAGATTTAGCTTTTGGGATACTTGAGAAATAGCAAGAATGGGAGTAAACTGGCAATCTATATATCAAACCTGTGTTCAGCCGATCATACTACACTACTAATGATTGTAATGACTCCTTTCATCATGCACCATCTTGAAAAAGCACTCAGCTTCATTTCTATATTAACCTACATGGTTGAAAATTCTTAGGACTGTTGGAGCTGTATGTTGCACACCACTCTCATTTTTCTTTCTTTTGGTGAGAATCTGAGCAATATTAAGGCTCATGTTAAGCCAAAGATCTTTTTAGTACTACAAGGATGGTTTTTCTTTTTCAATAAAGCAAGTATGTAAATAAGCTTGTACAGAGAGCAATAGTCTGGGACCTCTTGGCCTTAACAACTTCCTGTTGCAAAGTCTAAGAAGACAAAGTTCAAGGGAATTTAGACTGCAATTAGATTGATATACATTGCTCCTGGAAGTAAAGAAAGAAGCAGAAGCAGATGCATTTCACTACATGGTGCCTGGTAATAATGCATAATCTTAAAGGTGAGGCATATAAAGCAAAAAAAATCAATGTGATTAAGTTCAGTGAATTGATAGTAATTTACATATACTTATGTATAATTTCTCAGCTAATTTTCCACTTATGAACCAGTGAAAAATATTATATGGTTGGAAGGGCAGAAAATACATGTGTTTAGGTTTCAGCCTACTCCTTTCTTTAGGTTTCTGTGCTGGTTTATTTCTCTATTCTTTATATTTTTTTACTGCCAATTCACACGAAAGATTTTTTTTCTCTGACCTGAGTGTCAAACCACACTTTAAGATTCGTTAATCCTACGAAATATGGATATATTTTGAAATATACTTTACATAAAAGTAAAGTCAAATGTTAGAATTCATATTTTGGACATTGAGTTTTCCTAAAACAATTTTTAAAAACATTTGTCAGAACATTTTTCCTCCTATTATAATCTTGCACTCCATTCTTCCCGGATCCAGTCATTAATTTTTCAACCACATTTAGAGTCATTAAAAGTTAAATATATCAGAAAAGATTTAATGCACATTCCAGATAAGTGTACAGAAAAAGTTTACAACTGAAACTGTGGTGATACATTTCTGCTTCTGAATGTGATCCAGGTAAAGCTTAGTCAGTTGTTTCCACTCATGTGGGTTACTCTGTACTGCTGCATTATTTAACAGACATAACAATTTTACAATGAATAATTTAATTATTTTCTGCGTAGTTCATGCCAAGAAAAAAGGCACTTTACGTTACTCATTTACCTTGATTTCTTTGAGTATTCATCTGCCACTGAAAAATATGTACTCTTTTTGTTATTTCCACTAACACTTCTACTACTAAAGCACTGGTGTTTGCTTGTTAATTCAACAGGACTATCAAGTCACAAACTTTTCTTCTAGCTGTTTGCACAATTAAAAATATGCCATCAAACGATTTAGCAATCTAATAGTGCTTCCTACAATAATACTCATTCTTCATGCTTCATGAGCATAAGAATGTACTTGATATCTACTTATGTAGGTTGCTCTGAAAGTAATGCCGCTTACTTATAGCCATTGGAAAAAGAAACAACAAAGAGCACAATAACACTATTTAATAGAGAAAATTCTCAGCTACAAAACACTATTTTTTCAACGGAGATACTATCATTAGCTATGCATTTTTGCCAGCGATGAGCAAGAGCCTGTGTGCCACACTCATAAAATCCTGCACCAGCGGAAGTGACCCAGTGTTTCACAGCTGCTATGATGGCATTGTTGCTGGGAGAATGTTGCCCACAGAGTCCGTCTTTCATCAGTCCAAAAGATGGAAGTCAGAAGGCACCAAATCCAGACCATATGATGGGTTTGGTAAGACAGCTCAGACAAGACTGGCAGATTGAATCACGATCTTCAGACTGATATGGGTCCTAGGGTTATCATGTTGCAAGAGAAAGGTTGTCTTCTTTTCTGGCCTGACTCTGGATGTTTGAGCCTTCAGATGTCAGTGTCAGAATATAGTGGTCAAAGTTGATGGTTTGTCAGGGTTCCAGGAAATCCAAAAGGGACACCCCTTTCCCATCTGAAAAGACAGTGCACATCACTTTATTGGCTGAGGGTTGCATCTTGAACTTTTTTTCAGTAGGGAATTCACATGTCACCATCAAATGGACTGCTGTTTTGATTCTGGCTTGCAGTGAGGACATCATGTCTTGCCACCAGTAATGATGCAATACAGGAAATTCACTTTAATCCTAGAATTTTGGTTCAGTAGGTACTTATAAACTTGCATATGGTGTTCATTCTGTTGCTGCGTGAACATCTGCGAGACTCACCTGTGCAAACTTTGAGATATTCCAACATTGCCACATCATTTCCAATGCACTGAAGCTGGTACTCAGCTCCATTCACTGCTCCAAGGCTATAATCCACTGATTCACACTGAGAAGCTGATCGAGGCACTCTTCATTTCACAGTGTGACAGCTCTGCATGGCTGTCCAGAACATGGCTTATATTTCATGTAGCTGTCACCACTGCTGAAACACACCACCCACTGCCTCACTGTGCTCACATCTACTGTTTCATCTCCACGAAAGTTCAGCAAGTCTCAGTGAATGTCAAGGGTTGTCATCTTTTCTGCACAGAGGAATTCATTGCCTTTGCTTCATACCCACTTCCATATCAGATGTCCTTTTGTCAGACTGCCCCTCTGCTGCCATCTGTCACATGGCAACAAAATGTAACAGAATACTGGTGGGACGGTTCAGCCTCTACTGCCATACCATCAACATCTGTTTCTGGCATTGTAGGCCAACATCATAAAATAGGAGGCATTACTTTCAGAGCAGCCTCCGTATTATTATAAGATTAGCAGGAAGACACAACTGGGAAAAACTGCAGAACTGCAAGATACCAAATTAAACAGCAAATCTTTTGAAAAGCATTAGAAACTGATTATGATTCAGTATTGCCATGTGGTTAAAAAAAGGATAAACAAACAGCAGCAGAACACTTAATCTATGCCACTTCAGTCTTAACTTTGCATAGTTAGTGGAATGTTTTGATCAATTTTGGAAGTATTATATATTTAAAGGTATGAATCAAAACTTGAAAGAGTCTAGATGAAAGAACTAGATTGGAACCCCAAAAATATGGATAACAAAGAAAAATTGAAAGAAAAAAAGAAAAAGTCTGTTGGAAACGACACTGGCGTAGCTGATTTTGCTCTGAGATCTCTCCCAGATTTATGATTCTAAGACACTAAAAAGCAAGACATTTTTCCTATAAAATTTCAAGATACGTAAAAGGTTTGAAATAACTTTTGCAGAATGTAATTTATAGTTTTTGAAATATTACAGAGCATTTCCAGAAGGAAAATGGATAGTAAAGATGAAATCTTCCTTATTCCAAGGAACTCTGCTAGTCATCAAAAGATCAATACTGGAAATCAGCTTATTCATATTTTCATGATGAAACACAGCATTTCTCGAAGAAAGACTACTTTGCCCACAACTACCTCACGTCACATATCAAAATTACTTTTCTGGATGACCACCTTTCCCGTTACTGGAACGTCAGTCAGCAAGCATGACTGTAAAGTTATTCTGTTCCTAAAGAAAGCCAACCAATCTCTGTAAAGACCGAAGGAAGTTAATCAGAAAGTGATCATAAGATGGTGAGATTTACAAGACACTTGTAGTGAAGACTTAGTGGTGGACTCTGCTCACTCAAATAAATTTCTATTCCTCCAATCCATTATTTTATTTCTTAATGTCTTAGGAGTGCTATTATTTGTTAAAATTATCAGTTTCTTTTGTATTTTTGTAACCAACATTAAAAGAAGACAGAAATTCAGGTGATCAGCTCAGTAATTCTTGTCACAGTATTCTTCATTTGCTCTGTTAACCGATGAAAATAAAATGGATCATTACTGAAATTTCTGCAACGTTAAATATCACAAAGGCATTTTTCTCCTCACATACGTGGAAGCTTAAAAACAATGTACATATATCAAAACAGCTGTCTTAAGTGTATACTGTTTTTATTCTCACAGCCAAACACAACGTGTGCCTAGAAGTCCCTAGAACATCAGTGCATAGAGAAACATGATTTGCTCATAATCTGATGTTTATGAATGAGCAGAGGGAAATGAAATGAACATTAGCTCCTGAAGCATTTACCAGTCCTTTCAATATTATCTTGACATTTGATGGGAAGTTGCTTCTGTTTCATCTACTAATTTAACATGTCCAAAACTTGAAAGGTAATTTTCATAGTAGCTGAACTTTCATCAGTTTTTACAGTCAGCTTCTGTAGAAGAAAAGGGAACACAACTGCCTCCCAAAACATAGGTGTGATAACCCATAGTGATGACTGAGTGGTATCCATCCAACAACTTTTCAGTTTCAAAATCTGACTGAAATTTTTGTCCCTCTATCTCAGCATTCCAGGAGGAGAGCACTGGGGAAGGATGACTTTTGAAGGGGGCAACTTTACACTGTCCACATGCAACGGCAGATCCCGTGAGCACAGACTTGCAGTATTTCATGTTCTCCTGAAACAATCTGCTCTCCATTTTTAATACAAGCTTATATTTTTAATTGACTTCCTAAATCTAAATTCAACAGTTGGATTTCCTTTGATATGACTGAATGTTTTTTGTTTCCTTTGAAGGTTTGTGTTTACGTATATATGCAAATATCAATTTATAATGTTGCGTTAGTGCTGTTTTTTTTTTAATTAATCTCCCTGCTGTAAGGCTAGGATAAAGACCAGCTGCTGTAAGACTTTGGTTCAGGAAGAATAAAAAACCTGAGCTAAGCTATTATTCCAAACATACTGAAGTTTCTATTAACTTTTAAGACCTCAAAGGTCATACATTGCTGCTTTCCTTTCCTCTATAGACTCATGCAGTTATGAACTCTGCAGCAGTTTTTCTACACTGTATCAACCAAAAGAACAACTGAGCCTAATGTTCAGGGAGGCCAAATTTGGGAACATCTTTTGAAGTGGGTTATAGAGATAACAGCAAAATGAAATAATATAATTGGGTTTCAGGGCCCATTTTTCCACCTCCTAGCCTAATGGCATCCACATCATGTAATGCTCTCCATTCCAAACCACAGAACAGTAGTAGAAGGAACAGAAATTAAAACTCAAGTCAGAGGTATGGGTTCAAGTACTGCACTTACATCTTAACTTTCTTCTGACTGTTCTAATTTCCTGAATTAGAAGGTGTTCCAGTTTATGTCCCTTGTCCTGTCACTGGGCACCACTGAAAAGAGCTTGACCCCATCCACATGACTCCTGCCCTTTAGATACTAAAAAGCATTGATAAGATCCCCTCTCACTCTTCTCCAGGTTGAACAGTCCCCGGTCTCTTGGTCTTTCATTGTATGGGAGATGCTCCAGGCCCGCAACCATCTTTGTAGCCCTCTACTGGACTCTTTCCAGTAGCTCCAGTCTTTCTTGACCTTGGCAGCCAGAACTGGACAAAGTATTCCAGATGTGGCCTGACCAAGTGCTCAGTAGAGGGGGAAGATCACATTCTTTGACCCGCTAGCCATGCTCTTTTTAATGCACCCAAGGATGCCATTGGCCTGTTAGGAGACAAAGGGCACACTCCCAGCTCATGGCCAACCTATTGTCTGCCAGAACACCTAGGTCCTTCTCAGATGAGCTCATTTGCATCAGATCAGCCCCTAACCTGTACTGATGCATGCAGTCACTTCTCCCCAGGTGCAGTACTCTACACTTGCCCTTGTTGAACCTCTCAGGATTCCTCTCCACTCAACTCTCCAGCCTGTCTAGGCGTTATTGAATTGCAGCACAGACTTCTGGTGTATCAGCCACTTCTCCCAGCTTCATACCATCAGCAGTCTATCCCTTCATCCAGGCCACTGATGAAGATGTTAAACAAGATCGGACCCAGTACAGACTCCCCAGCTAGACTCTGCACCACTGATCCTTTGAGCTCTGCTAGTCAGCCCTTTCTCAATCCACCTCACCATCCACTCATCCAACCCAAACTTCCTAAGTTTACCTACGAGAACGTTATACGAGACAGTGTCAAAAAAGCCTTGCTGAAGTCAAGGTACAGCTCTCCCCTCAGCCACTGCCCTCACCTCATCTTACCAGCCAGTCATTCCATCATGGGAAGCTACCAGATTGGTAAAACATTATTTCCCCTTGGTGAGTCCACGCTGACTACTCCTGATAACCTTGTTTTCTTTCAATTGCTTGGAGATGACATCCAGAATAAGCTGTTCCCTCAGCTTCCAATGGATGGAGATGAGATGGACTGTCCTGTCCTTTCCCAGGTCCTCTTTTTTCCCCTTTTTGGAGACTGGAGTGACATGGGCTTTCCTCCAGTCTTCAAACACCTCTCCCATTGTCTGTGACCTTTGAAAGATGATAGAGCGTGGTTTCATAATCACTTCTGCCAGCTCCCTCAGCACTCATGGATACATCCCATCAGGGCCCATTGATTTGTGTGCATCAAGTTTGCTTAGGCAATCTCTGACCAGATTCTTCTCAACCAAAGGGAAGTCTCTTCTTCCCCAGACCTTCTCTCTTATCTCCAGGGTCTGGGGCAGTCTTAGCAGTAAAGACTGAAGCAAAGAAGGCCTTCTCAGTGTCCTCCATTACCAGGGTACCAACCTCATTCAGAAACATGCCTACATTTTCCCTAGTCTTCCTTTTGCTGTTGATACACTTAAAGAAGGCTTTCTTGTTGTCCTTGACCTCCCTCACCAGATCTAATTCCCAGTGGGCCTTAGCCTTACTCGTCACATTCCTGAAGGCCCTGACAATGTTCCAGTATTCCTTCCAGGGAAGGAAAAAGGCTCTGTCCAGACCCCTTTTCATATTCATTTCTTCTTCCAGTTGAGGTTTCTCAAGAGCTCCTTACGCATCCATGCGGGTCCCCTGCCACGTTTGCCTGATTCTTACTCTCAGGGGTGCACCAATCTTGAACTTGGAAGAAGTGGTGCTTGAATGTCAACAAACTCTCTTGGACCTTCTTACCTTCCAATGCTTTAACTCATGGGATGCCTCTAAGTAGGTCCTTGAAGAGGTCAGATTTGGCTCTCCTGAAGTTCAGGGCTGCAATTTCACTTACTTCCTTCTTTCTTCCATGTATAATCCTGAACTCCATTATCTTGTCATCACTATATTCAAGGTGGCTCCCAACCTTCATGTTCCCAGCCAGCCTTTCTTTGTGCGTAAGAACAATGTCCAGCAGCACAATTCTCCGCATTGGCTCCTCTACCACTTGCATCAGAAGGTTTTCTTAAATGCACTATAGGAACTTCCTGGATTGTACGTGCCTGGCTGCATTGCTTTTCCAGCAAATATCAGGGTGGTAGAAGTTCCCCATGAGAAACAGTGCCTGTGAAAGAATACTTTCAGCTGTCTGCAGAAGGCCTCATTAACTTCCTTCTCCTGATGAGGCAGCCTATAGTAAACAATCACAATAGTGTCACCCATATTAGTTTGCCTCTTAATTTTCACTTATAAGCTCTCCACTCATACATCATTCATCCCTAGGCAGAGCTCAATACATTCCATGGACTTGTCTTTCCTAAAAAGTACAAAGCCATCGATGGCAGCTTTCCAATCACGCCTATGACTGCAATAAGATCATGGCCTTGCAACCACACACAGCTCTCTTAATTCTTCCTGTTTATTTTCCGTGCTGCATGTGTTGTTATACAGGCACTTCAGATAAGAAAAGGAAGCAGAGGATGCAGGCATCTCTAGAGGGATGCAAGAGGATCCCCCGTTGCTATACTCAACCTTGAGGTGCACCTAACATCATGGGAGGCACCTGAGGAACATCTGCCACTCTTTTGAGTGGCCTATTTCCTGGTCGGTTCCAATGGCACGAGCAGTGCCATTTTGGACCCCCCCTCACTTCCTTCAGTTTGAAGCTCACTCACTATCCTAGCCTACCAAACAAATACAGCAGGAGGCACTAAGTCATTGGGAAGACACAAGAGAGGGGACAGAAAAAAAAAACAAAATGCATTTTTGGCATAAACAGTAGTGGGAACAAGTTGTTCAGTGAGGCTGTGGAGTCTTCTTCTCTGGAGATATTCAAAATCCTCTTGGACGCCTTTGTGTGTAACCTACTTTAGGGAACATGCTTTAGCAGCAGGTTAGACTAGATGATTTCCAGAGGTCTCTTTCAACCCCTATGATTCTGTGATTCTGTGGGACATTTCAAAGCTATGAATAATCAATAGGTACTGCTTCCCTCACCGTAACTCTTGCTATTAATAGCATAAGGCTTCAATTAATCAAGGAAGTGATTAAGATAACAAGATCATTATATTCAAAATAAACATCAACCAAATGTAATATCTTAACTACACATTTTCATTCCAACTAGTAAAGGTTAAGATATTACCAAAAATGGAATATGCATTGTAAGCAAGCATCAATAAATGTACTTTCTCCCAATCACCCACAGAGCTTAGAATTTCATCCAGATATGGATGAAAAAAAAAAAAAGAAAAAGAAAAAGAAACAATGTTATCAGAAATAAGCTACATTCCCATTTATAAGAATAAACTCTTTTAGAAAGCAATGCTTTTCTTTTCTAGAGATGCAATATATCTCATCCTGATTTAAACTTGCAAAAGAAAGCTGACCTTCCACATCTCTGCACATACCAACTTTCTCTCAAATCTGTCCATCAGGTGATATTAATTGGGGTCCATCTAACACTCCCTTCTTCATGAAACTCTTTCTTTCCTCTGACAAAAAAAAACAACAAAACAGTCTTGGAACTTATCCACCAAGACTACCTACTTAGCAGTCAAATAGTTTTGCCTTGCTTTTGGATCTATACATTCCTCTCATATTTACATTTTTAGTGCATCAACATAATCTCACAGGTTTTCCCATCATCTGCTAGCTCCAGAATCTTCTCCGACAGAGTAACACTGTGCAACAAAATGATTTAATTCAATTTAATATATATTTAATATGAAATTCACTAAAGTTCTTCTGGTATCATATATAAAATTCCCATCTAAGTGAACTCTCAGCAATACACTCAGGTGTCCCACACAGAGTGTGACTGATCGTCACGCAGCTGAAACCATGACACCTTTATGTTTCAATTCCATTACCATTTCTTGGGCAAAATCTCTACCAATATTTATACAACGTTTCTGTATCAAAACTTGTTAAAAAAAAAAAGAAGAAAAAAAACTGGATTATATAGTTCCCGTTAAGAAACACATTGTTAACCGTTTTAAGGTATGTCTTTAATTGAAGGAGTTTAAGTCCTGATTAACCTCTGTTTGACTATGACAGGCTTGACTTGTTCAATTACCACACTTCTGTACTTTACAAATTACGGAATTGGCACCATTCTTTTGCAGCAACATTCACACTCAAATAAGTATATTTGTACACATTAATTTTATAAGCTAATATTTTTACAAATTCCAACAGCATGAGAATTAATGCTGTTCAGGATGTACGCATCACAAAACTCTAATTATCTAAAGATATAAGCATCCGGAAACACAAATGAAAATAAGGTCCTTATTGTCACTTACATAAAACATTAACAACATGTGTTTCTTATTTACTTAATCTTTACAGATAATTCATAAAGAACATGAACCCAACGTTTACTAAGTTGTAAAAATTATTTTTATCTTTGAGAGAAGGTTAGCATATGCCGATTATTGTAACATCTTGATGCCAGTACCACTTAGTAGTAAACAAAGCAATAAAAAGCTGCCAGACAAGTAAACAACAAAATCCTTAATTAGCAACTGCTACTAAATTCAGAGTCATTTCTACTAGTCTGTAACTCTGAAAACATTTATCTCCCTTTTCCTTGGGTTGAGTGGAAGTAGATAGGACATAATACTCCAAGGGCAGTCTTTCTAGCCAACAAGGAGAACAGAATGGTTTTCAGACTGGAAAGAAGGGTGTATTGTATTGGAGCACAAAATAGATTTTTGCCAAGCTTTTCAAAAGTACCATTATTTTTCCAGGCGGTGTATTTGTAGAAACTAAGCATTTGACTGGCTAAATGAGTGTAGCATTACACAGTATCTCACATCTCAGAAAGTCAAGAAACAATGGGGTAAAACTCCTTTCTAAGTAGAGAATAAAGTCCCTGCATCAGCAAAATACTATTACACTGCCTTCAATGCTGGATGCTGTTTTGCTTTCTTGACTCTTTACAAAGAGGCATAAATGATACTTTGAAGATTCCATGTAAGCTATGCAGCAGTGATTACTATTTGGGTAAGACCTAGTTCTTTACAAAAAAGGAAAAGGCAAAGGAAGGAGTTTTCCTTGACCGAAAAATTTCTAATGGCTGCTTACATGTCGCATCAAAAGAAGCGTGGCCAGCAGGTCAAAGGAGGAGATCCTACTCCTCTACTCTGCACTGGCGAGACCTCACCTAGGGTGCTGCATCCAGATATACCGTCCTCAGTATAGGAGAGACATGGATCTGTTGGAGCACGTTCAGAGAAGGGTCACAGAACGATACAAGGGATGGAACACCTCCCTGTGAGTACAGGCTGAGAAAAGAAAGCTCCGGGGAGACCTGAGAGTGGCCTTTCAGCATCTAATGAGAGGCTGTAAGAAGAAGGGGACTGACTCTTTAGTGTGGACTGTTGTGTTAGTAAAAAAAAAAAAGAAATTGTTTCACACTAAAAGAGGGGAGATTTAGATAAGGATAATGGATATAAGGAAGAAGTTTTTTACCATAAAAGTAGTGAGTCAATAGAACAGGTTGCCCAGAGAGGTGGCGGAAGCCCTGTCGCTGCAGGCACTCAAGATCAGGCTCTGAGCAACCTGATCTTGCTGTTGGTGTCCCTGTTCATGGCGGAGGACTTGGACTAACTGATCTCTAAGGGTTCCTTCCAACTGAAAAGATTCTACAATTCTATACAATTTTAAAATAGACACTATTAGGGAACAAGCACCATGATTACTGAATTGCAAAGGCAAATGTTGCCTCACTGTTGCCCTATTGCCTATGTAAAAATACAGATGAAAGCTTGGTTTCATGAAGAAACTTAGACTTGTAAATCACTTCAGATAAAATTTACAGGAGATCTATGGTAAGGAAACAATGTTCTGGGAAATCTGACAGAAAAGAAGGTGCGGGTCTAAGAAATTAGGATGTATTTTAAGGGTATCTTGAGGAATTCCATGAGTAGTGGAATTAAAATCTATGGTATTTCTTCTCTATTTTTTCCTGGTTGAGATTTCAGTAGTGGAAAATAGAACACAGCAAGATGATATGGCAAGATGATTAAATTGACATATGACTAATCGCCTTTAAAAATACTAGTTTTTTTTTTTTAAAGAGCTAAACTCTGAATACAGACCATGCAATAATGATAGTTATGTGAGAAGCAAATAGAGATACTTGAAATTTTTAAAAATAACCAGAATATCAGCTCCATTTGTTATATATTTTGTATTACCAATTGGACAAATATTTGAGCTGACATCTTTATTTTCCAATTCCAATAATACTATCTACAGATATATAGTATCTTCTATTTTGTGACCTAAAAAAATAATTTTAACACAAATCTGTAATGACTCCACTCCTGTTTATACTTTACACATGAGAAAACAGTTCTAGACAGGTTAATTGACTTGCCCAAGACCACAAAATAAACAAATGGCAAAAAAAACCAAAAGATCTGAGATGGTCCCACATATCTTCACTGTTCTTTTCTCTTTCTTGTAACTCTCACGTACATAAATTCAAAGCACTTTCTGCTTTAAAAAAAAAAAAAAAGAAGAAGAAGAATCTAGACTTCGAGAAAAATACACCAGCCAATTATGATGATACACTATTCTATGTCATGAAATGCTACATTCCATGAAAGAAATACAACATTACTAAATAAATTGTGTAAAAATTACTGTGATGATTATACGGGGCCAGAGGAAGCATTCAAACATCAAAAATAATACCTAATTTTCTGAATTGCAAAGGCATTGTGTTTTTCAACTCTTTGATGACATTTAGAATTTTTGGTGGTTGATTTTGCCTTTTAAATGTTAACTCTCTTCAGCCTGGATATTAAAGATAGACTACTCTGTTCTATCCCTCATTATAACATATGCAATTCTTTGCCCTTACTTCAAAAAAAACAGGCTGTTAGATATTTTAAAGTTATCTATAAAACTTAAGACCTCTTCTGAGGTGTGGCTTGGTGGTTTTAACTGAGGTTTTAAGAATGATGATCTCTACAGAGCAAATTAAAAAAAAAAAGTAGTTTTGGGTAACATTTTTTCATATTTGAGCCACTTAGTTTAAACATCATCCCTACAATATGTTTCCTTTACAGCTCTACACACCATTTTTCCCAATCCCTCAAATGTAGAATAACACGAGGTGAGGTTTTCTGAAAGACAAATCTATCAGCCTAGACCATAATAAATCCAGGGGAATTTATCAAGGAATGGTTATTCTCATGAGTAAGAGAGGAATATCAGAAATCTTAAAATGATAAAGGAACTGAACTGCTTCAGAAACAACTGGTGTCTTTTCCAAAAGTACTGGGATTTTTTGCAAGCTATTTTTTTAGAAGAATACTAAGAATACACTTCGCTTTGCTTTTCATGAAAAAGCATTTGACCCAGAACTTGAAATGAAAGTCTTAGAAATGCTAGGCTTTTTCTGAAATTTCTTGAATATATTCATAATGTAACTTGTCACTGTTCACTTGGTGTTTCCATATTATAGCTCCTTGTTACATTCAGAAAGTTTAACTATGAGAATTTATTATTTCTAAGAAAGCCATGGAACAGTCGATTTCACTAAGCTTCTTTACTCCACTTTGCTCTATTACTTCTAAAACAGAGGCCGTTCTGAACCATTTTTACCAGTCCCATAAAATGAAAATAAAAACCACTGATCCCTTCAGTTTTAAAGCAGCATGTTAAAGCAACATGATCATACTTTTAAAAGGAAGAAAAGATTTTAAAACTGCAAAAAAACTGTTCATGGAATTTTTAATTCCTATTTGAACAGGTATCATAGAAACTGTAACTTCATTTTTTTAAATGGCTCCTAAAACCTTAACAAAGAAAATGATACATGTACTCTTCCCACCATGACTTGTCATCCCCTCAGTAACTCATTAGCCATGGAGAAAAGGCTGAGTGTACTCAAACCAACCATTACCATTTACAAAAACGTAACTTATTTACATTCAGAAAAGAGAAATATATTCAGTCTTAAAGACTGAATGCCCCAGATACATAGTGGTTGTTTTTTTTTTGTTTGTTTGTTTGTTTGTTTTCCCATGAAAGAAATAGCAAGATATTGAAAAGACCATTAAACTTGCTCATTTTGACGCATACGACTTGTTCTTTCAAATCCTATACTGTGAAAAAATTAACATCATTAACTTTGGACAAGCATGAGTTCACACAAGTGATACAGAGATGTAGCCACAGAATGGCTGCTGGAAAGCCAAAGGTATTGAAAGATAGTTTTTAATGACTACTGATGTGCAGATCTAATTTAGAATTCCTGAACCTGTTTTTATTTCTCAATTATAGACAAAGTGGAAATGAGGTAAGCATGAGGTAGAAATAGAGCAATAGTGCCAGAGAATATTCAGGTATGTCTCGCTGAGATTTATGGCCAAGGCTCCATAGTAAAGAACACTGTGTACCACAGAAACACACAAAGCAGTCTTCGTACAGAAAGGATTCTATTATTTATTCATCGAGCATATCATACTGTAAAAATCTGATTATCCAGGGAATCAAAAATCTAGAGGGTGAGCATTAAGTACTGCCGCTCTGCTCACCATGCCCAGCAAAAATCTTTTATTCACAATGTCCGCTTAATATTCAAACAGAAGCCTGTGGCTTTCCACGAAAAGGAAGTGGTTCCAGCTACTAGAAATGAAGACAGAATAATGAATTGATCGATCAAATACAATATCCTACTGACTGTGACAGAGAATTTGGTTTTAAAAGAGACGTCTGTGATAGCCATCAAGGGCAAAATAGGCACTGGTGAGCCACACACTGCAAAATACATCTACAGCTCATTTAACAGGGAACAATAGGCTAGTAAATGACGGACTCCTCCCTTTGGCTACGAAACCATTAGCCTATTTTCTCATCTAAGCCCATTCAAAGTAGCAAGACCCTAACCCTGGATTCGCCAGACTGCCTCCCACCTCCCAGAGCGCTCAATTATTTTAACTTCGCCTGAGCAGCACACGCATTCCGCCCTCCCCACCCGTCATCCTCCCGGGGAGCGCGGGCAGCGCCAGGAGCCGCGGGCAACGGAGCGGGGCCGGGGCGGAGCGCGGCGGAGGGCTCCGCTCGGGGCTCCGCGCCGGCACCGACGCGGCCGCGCTCCCGCCCACGTGCTCAGCATTGGCTCTTCCACCCGCGGACGGGTGTGTGCGGCGCGACGTGCCGACGGACCCGGCATCTGAGCCCCGGGCCCCGCCGCCGCGCCGCTTCCCTTCCCTCCCCTCCCGCCGCCCAGCGCGGCTCCCGGGGCAGCGGCCATGGCGGGCGGGAGAGCGGTCCCCGCTGCCGCCCCCCGCGCACGCACGGCCGAGCCCTCTCGTACCGTCTGAGCCCCTGGAAGGAGGAGGGCCAGGACATCCGCGATTTCTTCAGGCCGGGCCGGTGGCCGGTCTCCACGGCGTAGGAAGCGCGGTCCATGGCTCGGCAGTAGAGGTACCGCTCGGTGTCCGAGTAGCCGCGGTGCCTGACGCGAGCCCCGGCCAGGCAGCGGCCCCGCGAGGCGGGCGGCGGCGGCGGCGGCGGCGGCGGCGGTGGCGGTCCGGGGGGCGGCTGGTGCTGGAGGAAGTGGTGCTGCCGCAGCTGCGGCGGGTAGTGCTGCTCGTGCCGCCACAGATGCTTGGGGGCTTGGAGGCTGCCGCCGGGGCCGTCGCTGCCGCCGGGGCCGTCGCTGCCGCCGCTGCCGCCGGGCATCGCGGAGCAGCCGCTGCCGCCACCGCGCTCTGCCTCCATGCTGACGGCCGGGCCGGGCCGGGGCGGCGGCGGACGCTTCCTCGGGCAGCGGCGGTGGAACTGTGCTGAAAAGTTGGACAGCTCCTGCCGCGCCGCCCCTCGCCCGCGAGTGGGAGCGGCGCGGGCCGCCGAGAGCTCCCGGCCCGAGGAGGGAGGCGGGGAGGAGAGGAGGAGGAGAGGAGGGGAGAGGAGAGGGGGCTGGCTTCCCGCTCGGAAATATTTAAAGCCGAGATGGAGTCGAAGCCGGGGAGAGCAGAGCAGCGGAGCCGGGAGCGGGCAGTACGAAGGGCTCGGAGAGGGGGCTCTCCCCGCCGGAGCAGCTCTGCCCTCCCGGGGCCCCGCCGCCGCCGGCCTTTCGCTGCCGGCCCGACGTAACGCCCGCCCGGGGGAACCCGAGCCTCAGAGACGGCGGGTGGCAAAGTTGCTCGTACTCGGATTCACCGAGAACTTTGCAGCGGGTTATAAACGCGTTGCTACTCCTTAAACTCCTCCTCCCACCACCCTTATTTCAATCTTGGGCATATCAGGTCCAGAAATCGGCTGTTGCTCTACTTGAAATCATTGCCTGGTCTGCCATCTTCCCCGATGAGTAAGCTCTCTCCCTCCTGCGAGTAATACTGGCTGTAAATCAATGCAAGGAAGGTTTAATTATAGTGGTGCTGAGACTGCTGCTTACAGAGATGCTCTTACATTATAAACTACTAGTTTCAGGACTTTGTGACTGCTGCAGGAAAGACATTTAAAGGTAAAATTTACAAAGCGGGAACTTAATCCTAAACATTATTTTCTAAATTAGTTTTGTATTTCAAATTATTTTGCATTCATGTGGAGTGAATAATTCAAAACAAGGAAGTTTTTGCTTTAAATTTTCTTTAAAGTGACATTTGTATTTGTTCTATGTAGCAATGTTCTGGAACCTCACACGTCTCATTCATGATAAAAATATAATCACTACACTCCTGACAAAACATGAAACAGTAACGTGCAGGTGTTCATGTGGAAACTGTTAACAGATATTTGTCAAGCCTTTCTACTGTTTGCTAGAATATCAGTACTAAGCTAGAAGGCCTTAGACATCTCTCACTTCCAGCATTTCTCCACAAAAACTTATTTTCTTCCATTTGCTGTTAATCTACTCATTAGACTGTTCTGATTAGCTTCATGCACAACTTCTGCTTGCTTTATCACAGAATTGGCATTGCCTTCCCTATTCCCATTCCTTCATAGATTTGCAATCATTATAAGCCTCGTACGTTTCTTTCTAAATTTCTTAATTCCTTGTAAATGGAAATGTATATCTATGTCAACTGCTTGAAGTGTTGATGCATTTTTCCATTCTCCATCTTAAAAGTCTGTCTTTCTTCCCAGACACACAGAGCTCCTAAAATCAAGATTCACTCTCTGAAGTTGTAAATCCATTTTTCTATTTTGCAGAACTCCAAGTCCACAGTTTTCAAAGCCAACAGTACTGCCCTACGTAATCCACCATCCCCTCATTGCCCTACTAACTTTTGGTCTCCCCACCTAGTTTCAGATAAACAGTGATAAAAACTGTAAATACTTGGAAAGAACAACAGCACTTCCTCTGAAAGAAGCCTGAGCTTGCACTCACACATTTACCAAGCTTTTGGCCCTCTTGCTCTTTATATAGTCACATCAGCCTATTTCTGAACCACAGACCTCTGATGCTGCCTCTTGCCTGGCTGGAGCAGGCTGTGACAGTCCTGAAGTCACACAGAAGACAGAAGGATTGGAAGAGATGGGAGAAGAAAGACTGAAGCAGGGCACATGGAAAGAATGATGTCCAAAATGAAACAAACCACTGGGATAACTGCAGTGTGGGATACAGGTATATAGGATACAAATCCACTAATTAACCTTTTTCCTTCTCTTTACCACCATTCCCTTACTGTAGTAGGACTATACTTCAGATTTGCTAGTTCCCTTTAGTCCCTTAAAATTACGCAGCTTCTCTGAACTCACTGCCATTTCACAGACTCATATAAATGCTCTTTGGAAGGACCCTCTTGAGGTTGTGCAGTCCAACCTCCCACTCAAAATGGGACTATATCACCAAAACCATATCACATCAGTCATGGCTTTGTCTCCGTTTCAAAACCCTCCAACAACAGAGATTCTTCAGCCTCCACTGGAGAATCTTCTCTAGTTCTGTACCACACTCCTAGTGGAGAGGATTTTCCTAATGTTCTACCTGAACATCATGGATCCTTGCTCCTCTGCGGAGCTCAAATTTGTCACCTTTTGCAGCTACCTTTCAAATAGCTGTAGGCTGCTGTTAGATGGCGTTTCCCCTCCTCCACAGCAGACTGAACAACTCAGCTCCCTCATGCACTGCTCACAGATCACACTGTTCTCCAGGCCCTGAGATCCTGTTAGCCCACTTCTGGGCTCCCAGCATTTCAGCTCCAGTTTCAGCAGCTTCCAGATGAGAATGTTTTTTGGGGGGGCGTCTCAGTAGCCTTAGTAAACTGAAGCTTTGCTATATCCACTCTCCTCTCCTCTGCACATTTGTCTTTTCATATAGAAAGCAGGAAATTTGATTAAACATTATTTGCCCTTGGTACACCTACAAGCTGAGTAGCCCTGATTATCTGCATGTCTTTTACATCTGGAAAAAGATGCAGAGACGTGGCTGGGCCTTTCCAGCAACAGAGGTGAGGCTGACCACTGCAGTACTTTGGTCCTTCTGCTTGCCTTTCTCAAGGATGGGGGTAGCATTAACCTCTTCCCAACTGTCAGGGACCTCTCTTAACCACTATTACTTTCCACAAATGATAATCACATTGCCCACTGCCCTTTTGGTCAGTTGATCTCGATTTGAATTTATAAGGCAAGATACTAACCATGCAATATTTTCAGAGTACACCTAATCTTTTAAAGACCAGTTTGACAGATAATCAAAGCATATTATCCATTTAAATAAAAAATAGTTGCTCCAAGAAACACAGAAAAGGCAGCACTAAAAGTGTAAGCTTATCTATATTATACTGCCAATACTTTTGCAAGGAAAACAGGAAGTATTGCATCAGAATTCATCAAGACAGGTACAAAAATTTGATTATGGGGAAGGGGGAATTTTTGTGTCATTGTTGGTGGGTTTTTTTATTGTACAGAAACTGTACTGTAACTCCAAGCCAATTAGATGTACTTTCACAAGGCTATCTTGCTTTAGTTTGGATTAGTAGTGTAAAGTGCATTAGTGTATGCATGATGTAAGCTGAGATACGTTTGCTGGCAGACAGTTTTATTAAGAGTCCATCCTTACCAGATTTTTTGGCTTTTCTCTGGTGATTCAAGGAGGGAACCAATTAGACACATGGATAGTCACAACATGTTATAAATGGACAATTTTTAATTCAGGATTAATTAAGATTAATGAAGATTAATTCTGAATTCTAACTAGGAATAACCCACTCGTTCACATAGGCCACAGGGGACAACTTTCATTTCTTATGAATAAAGACTGATTAAGTACAGCTATAACAGTAACTTTCTAGTTTATAAATAGTTTCCTAATTTTCTTCATTTCAGTCTAGCTGACTTGCTTTTTTCTTTTTACTCACCCTCTGTTTAAGAAACAGGTATACTTAAAGAATATTTTGATATGAAAAAGAAAATAATTTGTCTTTGCTATAACAGTAATCTTAACCCAAAATGACAGATACAATTTCTAAAATGTAATTTAAAATGTGGTTACAATCAGCCTTAATTGACAAGCAATTTAAAATTAATAGATTACTAGAAAATCCAGCTCTGACCTGTTAAATCTTACGCTGACAGTGATTCATTTAGTGGGTTGTTTTAAGAATGATTTATCTTTTCTTCTACTTTGATACACATCCTACATTTTTGCTACAGAGAGACACCCAAGTGAAATACTGACAACTGTCATATGCTTGAAGTAAAGAACAGATAGCAAGGTAAGGCTGTGAGAGAGATGACTGGCTTGAAAGCTCAAGGTGGTCTGAGATCTTTCCTCTGCCACCTGTAACTCCTGTGCAGCAGACTCCTTGTATGTGCATGCTGAAGACCAGATCACTGAACTGGGTTGCTTCATGGGTTTTGTAACTCATCTGGCACAAGTCCGTAATCAGGTTTACACAGCAGCCTATAAGCATGGCATTATGGTATCCAAGCACCCAGAGAGAAACCTTTTGAGTTTGCTTGGCCACTGAAACAGGCTGAAGCCTTAATTTTACATTGCGATGGAGGATTTGTGATCAGCTTTGGTTGCTGGCTAAATTGTACTTAATTGTAGTGACCGTAACTGCCAATACACAAAATAATCACAAAGTTTCTGGCAGTGAAATAAACTCATGCATCGAAACATGTGTAAAATAACAAAGGTGTTAAAAGCAGACCATCATGACTTACTAGCTTCTATTAACTTTGAAGAATTTGTTTAACATAACAGTATTATAACTTTCAAGATCATCCAGACATAAAAAAAAACAACAGCTCAGAATTTGCTAACGATGGAAGTCTTGACTTTCTAAGGTACATTTTGTTTCTAGCCTCATTAGGATAGGAATTTTTACTAATTGACTTAGCAGATCTTTGAATTATGGAACCATAAAAGCAACAAGAATAAAACTGTACATGTTAATCCTATGGCTCAAAACCCTTTCCTTTACATAAACTCTTAAAAATCCTACCAATGATCAAGGTACAAAGAGAAGTTATTTTAAATTTCTGTTGGAGTGAGACAATTCACAACCTCATATAAAAGACAACTAGGATTATTTCTGTCAATTTTTTTTAAAGTTAATTTAACAAAAATATATATTTTCAGTAAGTATTTATTGCTGCAGTGCCTGTTGGAGAATTTCTAGCAGTACTAAGATGAAACAAAGACAAACAGATATGTGTCTGCTTTTGCAGCCTGAATCCTGTAATGGAAATTATCTCACAGTTTGATACCTGTATTCCATGGAAAATGTAAGTCTAAATCATTTAAATTTTTACTGGAGTGCCAGGATTCACAAATAAGGCTAACAGTATATGAATATGTATTTTCAGACATAGTAAATCTTTCAATCAAAATCTTCAGTTTTTATAAAAAACATTCCATACAATGAATATGAATACAAGTAAATTTAAAAATTTGAATATTTTGAATATTTTCACTTTTAAGATCAGTAGAAAAGTGGAATTACCCCAGTTAGAGAGAGAAAAGGTAAAAAAACAATGGTCAAAATAAACTGTTCTCTCACAAAACATTGCAAATAAGTCTATATCAAAAATATAATGAAACATTTTGCCTTCTAGTTGGTTATCCAAGAAGCGAATTTCTGCATAACTACATCTGGGAGATTCATGTTTCCTCTCAAAGGCTGAAAGGAGGACAGTAAGGAGAATGAAGATTAGATCCATTTAAAGCATGTTTCTCTAAGCTTAGCTCAGGACTGGAGGAATGATTTTACCTCTTTAGAAGTATTATCTGCTTCTTTGTTTGGAGGCTTTGAAACTTCTCTAAGCCTCCACCTACAGAAATTGTTTATTTCTGAAATCAGATTAATTATTCAGGAGGCAGTACATCCACATTAATTGGCACTATCTTCTCTCCCCAAAAGCAGCAGATCACCTTTTCTTTGGTTACGCTGTTTAAATAGTTCTTCTGACCAGTCTCCAACTCAGATTTGTGAAATGATACAGCTTAAAAGATTAACATCCTGTCAAGCCAAGAGTTAAACTAACTGACCAAAGAGGTGGCAACCTCCAATGCAAAGGATGTGATAAGATGTGGATCTCTCAAAGCCAGATCAGTCCCTGAGACCATGCCCCTCTTCAAAAGAGTCTGAGTCATGTTTCATTTAAAAATTATTTATAATGTGTATTGCAAAAGCTGAATGTTAATTACAGCATCAGTTTATTCCATTTGTTTATGTATTTTAGAATTAGGAGTGGTATCATTTATCTCATCCCAAAGTGCAAATAGGATACTCCTAACTGTATTCTACAGAAGTGGAAACTAGAATACAGCACAGTACACACGATTAAATACATGACTGTCACTCCCTGTCACCACCTAATAATTATTCTATGTGCATTTTAAAAACAAGTGTATGACCAGTTGTTTATTAGACCAATGTGCCAAGCTACTTTCAGAACATTTTGTTTCTAAAGTGCAGAATATTTACACTTCCTTGGAAGATATGCTTTGAAGGAGTCATAGTATCATTATCTAAAAAAAAATAAAAAAAAAATTAGTAGTCCTCCTTGTTGGCAATATATCCAACATATACTCAAGGTGATTTTTTTCTTGCTTCCCTGGCTTATTTCACAGCAGAGCCCTCAACAGTACTAAGTCTGCTAAAGTCTCAGTAGCAACAGAACATTCTACATTTGAGAGCTGTAACTGAAAATGATTTAGAAAAATACATTTCTTTTTCCATTTTCTTGGAACTTGCCTGAGCCTTCTCACAGGAGATGGGAACCTCCCAGGTGAGTTGAGGCTTGAATATGAGAGCTGCTGCTCCAGTCATAGCACCTAATAGCCCTGTATTAGCATCTCAGAGCTCTCTGTGTGAGTCACACCTCAGCAGGCAGAGGTCCATAAAATAGAAGGTATTATTTTATCTCACGAGAAAATGCCATTTTAATGTAGTTAGGATTCTTAACCTTTCACACCTGTTTTTAAAAACATGGCCTTGCTTTCAAGAAATCCATGGGAAAATAAAAAGTATAGTGTTCTGAAGGTAGCAATTTTGTTTGTTTTCCTATCTTTGTTTACCAATATTTTGATGACATTTTCAAGGCACTGTACTTACAGTAGTAGCAGTAACTGTGTACTGGGAAAACTGTTGAGTCTTTCACTCCTTCAAAATGGTGCTGCAGTTCGTAACAGATATTTACTGTTCCAATGATTGGGCTAAGATAGGTAATTTTGACAATATGGAAAATAATTGGGGATGGCTTATTTTGTCTCTTCACTTTCTGGACTCCTAACAAATTGCAGACCAATACATCTTTTTTTTTTTTGCCTGAATATACAAAAGGGAATGTATGGCAAGCATGTTTTCTATGTGCAATAGAAGACATTCAAAACTGAGATGGAAATTTAACCTCAATGGTGAACATATTACAGAGATAACAAGTCTAATTGGATAAGAAAAAACATTCTGTAGTTTAAATAGGAAACTAATAATGTTTCCTTATTTCATGACAAAGATACTTCTGCAATGGTTTAAATGTTTCTTTCAGTGTGAGAGTAAAGTGAGAGAAAGTCAGCTGTATTGCCTGCACAGGAACTGATGGAATGCTAAGCATCTAGGCTGGATGATGGCAAATTTTGTTCAGTGTTGTTTACCACTGACAATAGCTACTGACATTAATCCTGTCATAATTCACCACAGTGGCATTTAAGAAACTGTAACATGTTTTACATAAATTTTTGCTGATTTCTCTTATGTCCAGTTAGCTCAAATTTTGGATACAGTGGACAGTCATTAACTGTTCATATCAGAGTTTTTGTTTTTAATCGTATGACTCATGAAACAGAAACACATTCCTGCTAGCAACAAAAAAGCAATTTGATTCTATAAATCAACTGAAAACATGAATTATTAAAGATGAAAAATTGAGTGCTCTAAAAAGTAAATGTCTGTGTAAATATAAAAGATGTTGTCAGATTTGTATGATTTGTAGCACTACAAATCATAGCAAAAGAAAGTATTACAAGAACATACCCACATAAATCTCACATAATCTACTTTTAGAATTCACTTACAATAATCATATACTTATTTACAATTACAAAGGCACAGTTATGGTACGAGTAATACACTCATTTCAATATACATTCCTAATAGCTACTGCAGAGAGAAATTAACAATCAATAGCCTTTTTTGTTGAATGTCTTTTGTAAGCTATGGAATGACTCCAAAATTAAATTCTACTACAATCACTGTTAACAGGATAAAAGTGGGATTAATCTAAAACTATGTAATTTTGCCAGTTTGACCTAATAGGTACCACCAATTAGCTAGGCTACCTTCCCAGTTTGCAGACAGATTTTCCTAGAGGTAGCTCCATTGGGATTTCCATTTTTGATAGAGATTGTTGGTGAGTAAAAATATTTCCCATTTCGGAAAAAAAAAATTAATTTCAGTAGCTATCTAATCCAACGCCTTCCATACTTAAAGTGCTTGTTTTATTACTGCAGAAATGACATTTCTGAGTGTTCTTAAACTTTCCCTGTATTAAGACACAATTAATTCAAAGATGTACTTTTCTACAAATGGGCTTTGTATAAATACCAAATTAATTTCTAATATAAAGTAAAATATAAATCAACTCAATTAAAATATTTAGTACAATAAAAACTGCTACAGTGAGAGGAGGAGAGCCCACTGAGGAGGAAGGAGGAGCGAGAGAGCCTCACGTTGCACCAGGGTACATTCAGGTTGGATATTAGGAAAAATTTCTTCAATGAAAGAGTGGTTGGGCACTGGAACAGACTGCTCAGAGAGGTGATTGAGTCACAGTCCCTGGAGATGTTCAAGAAACATGTAGATGGTATTCAGGGGCATGGTTAGTGGCAAATGCTGGTGGTAGGTGGACAGTTGGACTAGATGATCTTGGAGTTCTTCTCCAACCTTAATGATTCTGCAATTCTACAGCTTTTAAAACCTGAATACAAATGCAAAGTTCCTTGGGAGCACAGGTTTCATTTATTATAGAGAACATGTATCCTAGAAGGTTGTTTCTTTGAATATATCAAAATCTCCATTACAAGAGCATAAACTTTCTGAGTATTACATTCTTTTTCTGTATATTAAAACACTGAATTCAATTATGTGAAAAACATTAATTGCAATCCAGCCACCCAGAAGAGATACATCTTTAAACACAAAGCAGTCCCTCTCCTCTTACCCAGGTGATTGAAAAATCTGGGAAGTATGTATGAATCATGTGTCTGATATAGGTACATAAACAGACATAACTAAAGCTTTAGCTTTGACTAGCCCACTCAGATGAGTACTTTACTGATGAAAAGCTGAGTTGACTGAGATGAAAGGTGTTTTTCTCCCATCAAGCTAAAAATGTCAATAACCTTCTACTTGGAGTAAAGAGCAAAGGCTAAGTCTAATTCAGAAGCACGCTAAAAATCGCCAGCTAGATTCTCTCTGATGCTATATAATTACTGCATGTAAGAGTCTTAAAATTGTTTCCTTGCTTGCCTTGATTTACAGCTGGAGGAGGAAACAACAGCAAGGTATTACTTTCCCAGCTGGATAGCAGAAGAGCAAGAAAGGAGGGATTAAGCACAGTCAGCACTCTTCCCAATTCCTCTGCTTCTACACTGTACCTACAGCAGCAGATTAAAGGAAGCATAATTCCAGAGATAGGCTCAGTAGAGTTTCTTCCTTCTGTAGCAATAGGGAACAGCACTACTTTGATTCAAGCTTTGTTTCCCAGGTAGTTTGTAAATAATACAATTACACAGCAGCTTCTGATTGGAAGAATCACAAAGTGAGACTCTTGCCCATTCTGAACATTTCTCCAACTTATTTTCCACTTTCTCCATTGAGTTATTGATCTGTTCACATCAAGCAGAGGAATAAGGGTGACATCCATGATATTTTATTAAGGTCACACTTGATCAAACATAATGGCTTCAGTTTGCAGGGGTTTAGGAGCACTTCATTCCTGTAGGACTTGCACAGCATTAAAGCCTCTTAATTTTAATCTAACTTCTACAAACACGAAAGCCTAAAGTTAAAAGCAAACCTTGTTCAAACCTAATTTCACTCAGTTCTCAATGAACAATTATAAAATCATGCTGGATCAACATCAGGAAAAAAATCAGAGGAAAAAGGACAATAGTGCTTAACCATACTCCTAGCCAGGTGAATTTTGCAATTTTTCACCAATATCTCAAATAAGATTCTGGAAAATTCAAAGCCAACTTTAACACTATAATTTGTAAATATGAGGCTTTTGGATAAAACTGGATAAGATGCTTATTTAGAATTAGAAATTAGAATTCTTTGGCTACTTTATATTAGTGAAATCATGTCTAAAACATTTTACTCATTATTGTTTTCCTAATTTCTAATGAGGGTTTGAATTACTCAACACCCTCACACATTATGTATTCCCACTATTTAAGTTATTCCAAGAGACAAAGACTACTGTGTATTACAGTAACTCAAATGAACTATTATTTTTGGTGGAGCTAATCTTGAAATAACTGCACTGTAAGTTGGCATTTTCCTTTTAGTTTCTCTTTATTTCTTACAACTCTCACATATGCTTTCACAGGTTTCCTCAACTTAATTAAGAAAGATAGAAAGTAAAAGTAAAAAAATGGTTTTAGAACAAGCTCTAAAATAGTAACTTTTCAGGAAAAGGTCAGTAGGTATTTCAGTTGACTGATTCCAGGTAGTATGAAAGCAAGTGAATGGAAAGGTTCATAGCAATAGATAACAGTTAATTGTTCTCAAAGCCTCCTAAAACAGTTCTGCAACTCTTTTTTTGTGTGTGTGAAGTAGCAGGTCTATCAAGCTTTGTTACTGTGACTAATAGTGGTTATTTACTAATTTGAAACCGTTTTCAAGATAAAATTACGTTCTCCTACACAAGATATTTCAATTATCGGATGGCTTGATTAACAAGTATCTAATATTAACTTTGTCAGACACAGACGAAAATGTAAAAATATAATGCATTCAAAGTAATTAAACTATGGAAATCTCAAAATCAAATTTTGTTTTAATTAGAAGGTTAGGAATCAGTATCAATGATTTTTCTGAGTTATCTTTAAGCAAATAAATCATAAAGCTGTAGATTTTCTTAACAAGTGACATTTCCAGTAAAAGATTTCTCAGTTACTGACTTTTCACAAATAAAAATATTAACAGTTTGAATAGTAAAATGTGATTCACTATGTCAGTGGATTACTTATTACTTAAATGAATGGTAGAGGAGAAGGAAGCATTCATTAATGTGGATAAGTGACTGTGAATACTGCCAATTTATTTTCCCGTCTGTAACTCTCCAAAGTAAATTTCTCTATTGAAGGATATTAAGTTGAGATACAAAAGAGAAAATATTATTTATCAAAATTGTCACTCGTTACCTCTGAATCTCACACTTGCTGAAAATAACTTAGTGATATTCATCTTCACTTGCTGAGCTTAGCTCATTTTGGTTTGATAGTTCCCCATCTAGAACCACTAGGTGTTTTTTCTGCTGTCTTCATTTAAACCTGGATTGTTTAGCTCATATGTGAGCTACAAGTGAATGTTATTTGAATTGCATTATTTGCCTGTAGCCTGTATAATATATCAGTTTTACTCATGCTCTGAAAATAAGGAATTCATTGGCTAAATATTCTTTCACATTTGTCAAGTGAATCACTTGCATAAAGAAAGTACTGCCCACCGGAGACAAATTTGAAATATTTCATAGGCAATTGTTTACACAGCAAAATGCAATGTTTTTCATGTTCCTTCTTTTAAAAAATGATGGAATGCTTTGATCTTATCACTCTAGCTTGCACTCACATCATTCTCTTCAATCCTATTTCCTCTCACCACTATTTTCAAGTTAAGAGAAGTAGAGAAAGATTAAATGATTAAAAACTATTTTTCACTCCTTTAAAAAATAGAAGCTGAGATTCTGCTTGATATTTCCAGGATTTATAAGCCCTATAGGGATGCTAAACAGATTTGACTATCCAAGGCAGCAGTCACAAAGAAAAGACACTTCAAAACTGTTCTCACAGAATCACAGAATCATAGAATTGTTTAGATTGGAAGGGACCTTTAAGATTATCTAGTTCCAGCCCTCCTGCTACAGGCAGAGACACCTCCCCTCATCTGTCTCTCTCTCAAGTCAGCATTCACTAAAACACTGTCACCCTACTTCACCTTCTAACTAATCAACAGAGACTTAAAGAGAGATGAATAGTAGCCTCAGAAATTACTGCTTCTTTTACAGCAATGTGACTACACACTGCTTGTAGCAACAAGGTCCAGTTAACATCTGAAGATGTTAAATTTGTACTTGAAAATGGATTAAGATCCATCCATAAGAGATACGGAAAACCAAAAGTACCATGGGCAGGGACACCTTCCACTAGACAAAACTGCTTAAAACCTCATCCAAAGTGGCCTTGAACACTTCCAGTGATGGGGTATTCACAGTGTCTCTGGGCAACCTGTTCCAGTGCCTCAGTACCTTCATCATGAGGAATATCTTCTGAATATTGCATTTAAATCTACTTTATTTTGGTTTAAAACGACTAACCTCTCATCCTATCACTACACTATCTGATAAAAGTGCTCCTTTTCAGCTTTTTTGTAGGCCTCCTTTATATACTGGAAGGCCACTGTATGGTCTGCCAGTCTTCTCTTCTGCAGGCTGAAAAACCTCATGTCCCTCAGCCTTTCTTCATAGGAAAGGTGCTCCAGACTTCTGATTGT
The DNA here is from genome assembly GCF_002078875.1 of Numida meleagris. Classification (NCBI taxonomy): domain Eukaryota; kingdom Metazoa; phylum Chordata; class Aves; order Galliformes; family Numididae; genus Numida; species Numida meleagris. The sequence continues at coordinate 18,954,650 of NC_034438.1, forward strand.
CTTTATGGCCCTTTTCTGGACCCTCTCCAACAACTCCATGTCCTTCTTATGATACGGGGCCCCAGACCTGGACACAGTACTTCAGATGGGGTCTTACGAGGTCAGGGAAGGTGACAAGTACCTCCCTCTCTTTGCTGGCCATCCTTTTGATGCAGTCCAGGAAATGGTTGGCTTTCTGGGCCACAAGCTCACTCTACTAGCTCACGTTCAGTTTTTCATCAACCAATGCCCCAAGTTTTTCTCTGAGGGATGTTCTCAGTTCATTCTCTGCCCAGAATGTATTTTTGTTTGGGATTGCCCTGAAGGCACAGGACCTTGCACTTGGCCTTGTTTAACTTCATGTGGCTCACACAGGCCCACATCTCAAGCCTATCCTCAATCCTCCATATGGCATTCCTCCCCTCCAGCATGTCAACCACACCACACAGCTTGGTGTCATTGGAAAACTTGCAGACAATCTCACTATTCCTGTCACTGACAAAGATGTTAAATAGTTCTGGTCCCAATATATATTCCTCATAAACACCACTTGTCACTCATGTCTGCCGGACATCAAGCTGTTGACCATAACACTTTGAGTGCAAATATCTGACCAACTCCTTATTCACCGAGTGGTCCACCCACCACATCCATATCTTTCCATTTTGTGAGGGCCAGTGTCAAATGCTTTATACATGTCCAGGCAGACGATATCAGTTGGTCTTCCCATTTCTGCTAATGCTGTAACCCCATCAGAGAAGGCCTCCAAATTTTTCTGGCACAGAAGCAATGAATATCTTAATATCTATTAAAGACTAAACTAACTACAGGTTCTTTTTCTTTCAATTTGCTAGATATCATAAAATATGAAGCAATAAGATCTGTCCTCAAGTACTCATTACTTCTCAAGTAATGATAGATAGCTAATATTCATTAAATGCTGAAGGGAAAACAATCACCTCAATACTTCTTGATTTCTATGACTGAAGTATAGTACTGAGTAAGAATTATAATCCACTTACTGCTTTAATTACTGAAATAATTGGTGACAGTAAATGCTGTCATAAATAGAGAATGCTGAAAAGTTGCAGTTGAAATCGAGATTTCATAGTATACAAGAAGACTTGATCTTTCCAATGGAAAATTCTGTACAAAACAAGTTATGGCAATTAAAAAAAAAAAAAACAAACAAACAAAAAAAACAAGATCTTTTACATATTCTTGTGACAGTTCCTTAATACTCCATGTTACTTCAGTAATACTCTATAAACATTTTATTAGCCATGACACAAGGTGGAAAACTGGTAGCATAGCTTTTCCTTGAGATTTCTCTGTCTGACTGTGTTTCTTGGCATAAAACTTACTATACTTACTGTAATTCTGGTTTATAAGTTCAATTTTCTGTGGTTCTTAGGGTGACAAGATTTCTCCAAATACCTTCAAAATTTTCTACAGCATTGTCATCAATGTACTGTAGGTGCTCAGGAACACCGCCCTGTTCCAGTGCAGTTTGGATCAGCCCATGGCAAATGGTTGGGCTGTGTTTCCACCCCTGGGGCAAACGGTTCCAGGTATACTGAACGCTCCTCCAGGTGAAAGCAAACTGTGGTCTGCATTCCATGGCCAACGGAATGGAAAAGAAGGCATTAGCAATGTCAATGGTGGCGTACCACTTGGCTGCTTTGGACTCCAGTTCATACTGGAGTTCTAGCATGTCCGGCACAGCAGTGCTCAGTGGGGGTGTGACTTCATTCAGGCTGCGGTAGTCTACCATCAGCCTCCATTCTCCACTGGCTTTACGCACTGGCCATATGGGGCTGTTACAAGGTGAGTGAGTTTTGCTGATCACTCCCTGGCTCTCTAGTTGACGAATCAACTTATGAATGGGGAGCAAGGAATCCCTGTTGGTGCGGTACTGCCGCCTGTGCACCGTTTTTGTGGCAATCGGTACCTGTTGCTCTTTTACTTTTAGCAGCCCCACCACAGAGGGATCTTCTGACAGGCCAGGCAAAACCGACAGCTGCTTAACATTGTCTGTGTCTACAGCAGCTATTCCAAAGGCCCATCAATACCCTTTGGGATCCTTGAAATGTCCCCTCCCGAGGTAATCAATACTGAGTATACACGGAGCCCCTGGACCAGTTACAATAGGATGTTTTTGCCAGTCTTTACCAGTGAGGCTTATTTCAGCCTCCAACACAGTCAACTCTTGGGAACCCCCAGTCACCCCAGAAATGTAAACTGAGTCTGTCCCTTGGTGACTCAAGGGCATTAGAGTGCACTGTGCACCTGTGTCCACCAGTGCCTCATATTGCTGTGGTTCTGATGTGCCAGGCCATCGAATCCACACAGTCCAATACACTCTATTATCCCTTTTCCCCCCCTGGCTGAGGGCAGGGCCCCTCTACTTGTTACCTCCCTTGTTCTTCTGATCAGGGCCCTTACGGCTTTTACCACGTCCTGCAGCGACAGGAGCGGAGGATTTCGCCTTGGTGATTGATCTGGCTAGCAGTTCTTCTACCCGTGCTTGTAGTGCAGGAGTGGGTTTTTTGTGCCACTTCTTCATGTCTTCTCCATGGTCACGTAGGTAACGCCACAAGACAACACGCGACATAGTCTTACTGTTGTCACTTGCTTGAACAGGTGAATGTTTTCTTCTTCTAAAAGCTGAGACGTTGGATGATGCAAACTGGGAGGAAAACAAATTGCTCAGCCCCTCCCGTAGGGTGTCTCGATAATCCTGATTGTCATCAGGTTTATCGTCATGAGGCAAAGAAGTCAGTTCCTCTATTATATCATCGTGATCGCTCTCAAGTCTATCCAGTCTTTCAGTTACCTTTACAATGGCTGAAGCATAAACTTGCAGAGGGGTTAAATGTATCTCAAAGTCATGGAACCTGGAAATCAGTTCACCCATAGGGGGTCTTCTTTCCCCTCTGCCATACATGGCTGCTAATGTACCAGCGTACTTTTCTGGTGCAGTTCTTGTGAATGTACGCCACATGTCTGGTGTACACCTGATTCTCTCAGGATCATGCTCCTGGTTTGGATCATCAGGAATGAACCCAGGGTCATGTAACATTTCCACTACAGCGCATTCTCTCAAATAGTGGATGCCTTTTTCCATAGTAGTCCATTTCTTTGCCTCAGGCATCAGATCGTTTTTGAAGGGGTATTTTTCCTTCACAGCTAATAGCATCCGCTTCCAAAGGGTGAAGGACTTATCCTGGCATCTACTGATATCTCTGTCAATCGCTGAGTCTCTGGCAATACTTCCCAGCTGGTGGGCTTCTGTACTGTCTAGCAGTGCACTGTTGGCCCCGCTGTCCCAGCATCGAAGTAACCAGGTGACAATGTGTTCACCTGGGTGCCGTGTAAAGTCTTTTCTCAAGACTCGAAGTTCAGTCATTTTCAGAAGATGAGTAGTAAGGGTTTCAACATCTCTTTCAGTTGTTGTTGCCCTGGCGGGCGTTGGTGACCGGGATCTTGTTGAGGGCCCTTCCCCTGGACTTTGGGGTGGCTCCCCTGGACCTTCTCGCTTTGCTGTCTCCTGTTCCGAAGGAAGCGATATTCGTTTCACCTTCCGTCCTCTTACAGGGGCAACTGAAATCAGTTGTGGTACCTCCTGTGGTTGATCAGGCTGGTTGTTTTTCATGTTCTGTCTCTCAAGCTCGGTTGATCAGGCTGGTTGTTTTTCATGTTCTGTCTCTCAAGCTCGGCTTGGACCAACTTTTCTGTTACGGCATGAAAGTTGGATTGGAGGGCGTGTAGTTCTGTTTGGAGACTGTTAAGCTGGGACTGTAGAGTGTCCCGCTCTCTTTGGAAGGTGTCTCGCTCGGATTGGAGACAGTTGAGCTTGGATTGCAGAGTGTCCCGCTCGGACTGGAGACAGTCGAGCTTGGATTGCAGAGTGTTCCACTCATTTTGGAAGGTGTCTCGCTCGGATTGCAGAGTGTCCCGCTCGGACTGGAGACAATCGAGCTTGGATTGCAGAGTGTCCCGCTCATTTTGGAAGGTGTCTCGCTCAGATTGGAGACAGTTGAGCTTGGATTGCAGAGTGTCCCGCTCGGATTGGAGACAGTCGAGCTTAGATTGCAGAGTGTCCCGCTCATTTTGGAAGGTGTACCATTCCGATTGGAAGATGTTTTCCTGAGATCGGAGATTATTTCTTTCAGCTCGGAGATCTTCCTTTTCAGCTTGGAGACACTCTCACTCATTCAGTACTTTCTGACGGAAACTCTCCTTTTCACTTTGAAAACTCTCCCTTTCCTTTTGGAAACTCTCTCTTTCATTTTGGAAACTCTCTCTCTCAGCTTGGAAACAATCTATTTTGGTTTGGAGACCCTGTATTTCAGTTTGGAGACCCTGTATTTTTGTTTGGAAACTCTGTCTCTCATTTTCAAACTGTCTCTCCCTCTCCGGGATAGTACTGAATAAGGCCCGATAAGCATGAGCTAGGCCCCAAATGATTTGTGCCTCCTCAGATTCGCCAAAGCTGTCACATCCCTGTCTCAAATATTCGCTTAGGCTCTCAGGATCTTCCAGGTGTTCAGGAGTAAAGTTCCATGACACCGGAGATGCCCATCTCTCTAAGGTCTCTCCCAATTTTCTCCACACTCCCTGCCACTCAGTATCCTCTGGCTTTGGAGAAGGCTTCCTCAAAAAAATAGATACTGAGTGAAATGACTAGAATGATGAGTAGTGCATTCAAGGAGATTGACAACATGGTCAAATGGGCATTCAGAAAATGCATCAAGGATTCAAAGGAGAGACTGGGAGATGGTTTTAAAATCCCAAGTTCTACAAAATTAGCAGCTTCCTCTGGAGCTGTATGCCACATTGTATACATATATTTTTTTTTCTCTTTACAAAGACAGGCTAGCAGCAGCCAGGAAAAAAAGTTTACAAAAGTACAAAAAGTTTACAAAACATCCCAGAGTATTGGCAGTCCGCCTGGACTTCTCAAGGTCACGTTCGCAGTTACAGCACCTGCAGTTTCGATAACGAAGCTTTCCGAGAGCAGAGAAAGATTCATTCTAAGAGCTAAAAAGCAGTCTTAGCTTCGTTCTAAAAGCTAAAAAAGCAGAATTTTGCCCTTAATTTTGCCTTAATTTTGCCTCAATTTTGCCCCCATTCTCCACCAAAAAATGTCAACGGTTTACGGGCGTTAGGCCCGATTCCGTGACGAAGGGGACGGGGGACCCACGGGCCCATGTCCCAGGAAAAGGGGAAAGGGGAAAAGGGTAGGGAGATGGCCCTGAGAACAAAGAACAGCGGCAACAATCTGAGGAGAAACAAACTAATTTACTAAATAAGATATCGGAATGCAAAACAACACACTATAATACAATATAATTACAATTTAAGCTGATAAATCCAATACAGAGAGAGAGAATGTCCCAAAATCAAGGTAGGCCTTACTCTACTACCGACGATAAGACGGCTGGAGAGTGAGGTGCTGCCAAGACGAGAGACAGCGGAAAAAGGGACGAGGTCTCGTGATCTGCAAGTTTTTATACTGCGAGCTTTTATCTTTTCCCTCCGGCTGGAAAATGGTAACAGAGGAGCAAAGTACCATGGGGACTGTGGTAGTTCTTCTCTTCTGAGGACCAGGTACATTCACTACATGATGTTATGATGTGGAGTACCAATAACTGAAAATCATAAAACCATGACAAGCATGTAGGGGAATTTTCTAATAGTATTTATAAGCTATCTGTATTTCTTAGTTATTTTAATTTATAATTAAACAAACTATGTAAAACTCACTGAATCCCTGTGTCAAAGCTGCCTCTCCTACTTCCTGGAATCACAGATCAACAGCAAAAAGTTTTATTCTTGGATTTCTAATACAATTCAAAGCCAGAAGGGAACACCCAAAACAATTCCTCCCACTGTAATGCTAACAGCATCTCATGAATTGGTGCAAAAGACAGTAGCAGTTGTTGCTACTGTATTACAGGATTACCATGAATATAACTTCTGTTATCCCATCAGGGCTCATTAGAAAGCACTCTAGAAAAGCTTCACAAATTTTGTTTACTGACTCTGCTGGCACTCTGAGACTGAAAAATGCTGCATCATCAATTGTAGTGCAGCTTTTCAAAGGTCTAAGTTAAAATTTAAAAGTTTTAGGCTTGGATTTCTCTGAATACAATTGTTTTTAGCTACTTAGCTATCTGTGGAATTTATCGAAGAAAACAAGCAGAAACCTTAACTATTCTTAGAAAATTTGCAACTTCTACAATTTTCTTCCAATTGCTCTTGGAATTCATATTCTCTTACTTTACCATCTAATTATCTTGGGCTGCTCCTACACAGTCCTCTTAAAATATCTTGAAAAAGTTAATTTTACTTTTCTGGATTTTTTTATTACAGGCCAAGAAGGCCTATTGTTCATCTTTACTCTTTGAAATATTGCTCTTGCTACTATTTTTGACAGTTTTTTTTTTTTTTTCCAGATTGGACTTCAGCGTGTCTCAAAGATAGGCAAGATAACCTAATATTGGAGTGACTGTCCTCAAATCTAGTGAAAACTCTTACATCTAACAGCTCCTAGCAATTCCTTACCTTTCTCAGAAAATGCATACTTCACATCTGTCAGCAAGTACGTATTCCAGTGGTAAAAGCAAGCACATATTCCTAGCAGCAACAAAGGAATAATGGTGCTTCAGCTCAGCCTGTAATTGAAATGCCACTTATTTGAACTGGGATTCAGGATGCTTGGATTCTATTCAGGTCTGCAACAGAGATCCTAAAAAGTGCAACAATCATGATTCCACTACTCATTAGAGCATTCAGAAAGGAAAACTCCGGAGAGATAAGGCCATCAAAAGCTTCTAGTACATATCCAGTACTATCCAGTGTTGATAGAGGTCTAAGTCTTGAGTACATTCATGTGCTTTTCAGGTTAGTTAAAGTTAGTTAAGTTAAACTTGTACTTTATTTTAACTCTTTTAAAAAAAAATTTCTACAAAGTACAGCTAGACTATAGTTTATCCATGAAGTAAATGACAACCATCTGAAATACAGGCATTTTAATGAGGAGCTTAAATATTTTTAAACTATCAGAGAAATCAACCTTTGTTATTTTATATTTTTACCTTATTAGTACGATGTTGAAGTTTTTTTTCTGTACGTCTTTCAGTTTTAGTAATTTCCTCCTTTACTACAATAAAAAAAATTGAAATTCTACAAGTTTCTAAATCATTGTTCTTTACTTTAAGCTAAAATGTCATTTAAACTTAAAAGAGAAACTTTTAAGATCTTTTTTTTCTCTGCATTCAATTAAGACTAAATTTACAGAGCAGTCTCCAGAGGAAACCCCAGACTGCTGATGACTTTACATTAATCTCCCACACAGCTTTTAGCACTTTTGTGTAGGCTGCATCTGCCCCCATTTAATTAAACAGGGCTTTGCCACCATTCCTATTTGCAGAACAATCAGGTTTTGCAAGCATATTCTATATCAAGAAATTTTACCATCAAACATAAATATGACAAAAGTATAGTCATTGTCCAAATTTGTACTACTAAATCTGTGAACCAAAAAGCACAATTACACATTTGCATTTGATGAAGAGGAGTAATTGCTACTGATTCATGCATGCATAATAAGTAAAGTATCTCATAAAAACATTTAGGGCTAAAGATTATTTTACACATTTTACTTTTGCAACTGTAAAATCAGATTAAACCTTTGATTGAGGAAAATTACTAAGATAATGTCAAGTTTTACGACTGCTTATTGAAATATCTTACTGTAGTTCTCTATGCATATATGAAAAAATGTGCTATTCACATCTGTATTTAAGTATTTAGCTAATAGTTATTTTTTCAAAATTGTATAAAAGTTTCTGTAATCTCATTGTAATAAAATGGCTCGGAAACCACAATACTGAATATCATGTACATCCTTGATACATTGTTCTACTCAGCCTTCTCCATCAATCATGGATACGTCCAGAGGTGGTAATTCCAAAACACACTGAATTCAGGTCTTTCACTGAAGACAAGGAACAGATGCAAAAATGATAAGGAGCATCAAAGGTAAATCTGACACTGTGAGAGACCAAGAAAAGCAGAATATGTATGACTAATAGATGTTTTGGACAGTGTCAGAGATTATAATAAATACCTGTGAGCATTAGGAAGATGTGACCATCTGGAACAGAAAGAATATGAGCTAAGACAGAGTAACAGAAGGAAACTAAGGAAGGAAATTTTTGCCGGAAGATTGCAGTCAGAGAAAGATACAACCTCTTCAAACCTTCCAGACAGAGTCATAAAAATCCTATTGCTCAAATACAAAACTAGAGAAAAAGAACTAAAAGTCCACAATACTGACTTGCCCCCATTGAAAAAGTCTCCATTTCTGCATGCGTAATGAATTTCAGATATTATTTAACCATAAAAATCACCGATAAACATTTATTTTCTGTCTCTTCCTGCTAGAGAGATTCAGACATGTCTAACACATTAGACCTGATAAGGCCACAGAGCACCATAATGAAATCTTTTATTGTAGAGTCTATGAGATTCTGATGCCACCTATTCAGACAGTTCTCATCGTGAAACTGTTGCATTTAATCACTCTGTCATCTATATCAGAAAAGACATGAGAATTACTTTGAATTAAAGAAAATTATAGTTTAGAAGAAATGTGGCAAGAAAGAACAGAATAAGACCATTATGTAGCCATTACATGAGATTGCACAGAAACTTATTTTGTTGAAAGTAACAGCAGTCAACCAGATCTTGGTCCAGCACATAGACCAGATCCCCTGATAAGGCCCACAGTTCTACTTTATACTCAGAAGTTCAAGCAATAGACCTCAGAAAACACCTCAGAAAATTGGTTCGATGTTGGAAAAGAGGTAAAACCAGAATTACAGTCTTTCATTGCTTGCTGTTCTATTTTCTTTGCTGTAACAAGAAATAAAAAATATGCCTACATAATTTTGCAAGCTAATTTTAAAGTTCTTTCTTATTATTACTATTTTATAGATGTTATTTCTTTTAAAGAAGATCTTTCTAAGTGAAGTAGAAATTTAATCTATTTAACTATCAGGAGGCTCTGATCTGTTTACTTTTCAGAGGACTGCCATCTAGCCTTCATTTAAAATAAAAGAGAAAACCGTAACTAGGCTGTTTAAAAGAATCAAGAACGCTTTTGTTACCTCAAAGTAGAAACAAAGTCAGTAGAAAAGTGAATATATTTAACAAACTCAGAGTGTTCTCAGAGTGTATAGTTGATGTAAATTATGTATGTGGAAATCACTTTCTATGCTTGATGATTTCAAAGTATCATTTTGATTAGGACTACAAAGAAATTAACTTTCTGTTGTTTCCAGAAAATCCCATTTCTTCTTTGTGTTCCAATCTGTAACATTATTAACTGTCTGCTCTCTGATACTTTCTCTTAAAATTTTTAATAGGAAAGAAAGCACTATTTCAATAAATGCCAAGCTTTCTATTGAATAAGAGACTGTAATATTTTTTTTAAAAAACACCGGTCCACACCAAAGAGAAAAAATAACTTCCATCTCTAAGAATATTTTCCTTTCCTTTAAAGTTTCAGTTATAATTGTTGTTTAATGAAATAACATTTTGATTTAAAAATTTGCATTATAAATTGTTTTCACTATTCCAACAGTGTGTAATCTTGCAAAGAAAAGGCCTCATCAGCATGGTCTAAAATATTCTATATAATTTGGATGTGACATTATATAGCTATTTAAAAAGCAACCCTTAAAAGTGTAAAGTGTTCAAATTCCAGAGTGAGATTTGGAATCTGCATTAACTCCATCATTTGCAAGTAATAAGCAGTGTTACTGGAAATATGTTCAAAAGATACACTTTTAATTCTAAATTTGAACTCACACAATTTATGTGCATCTGTAACATGAAAATATGAGAAAAAAAGATCAAATTACTTAATTTAAAAAACATATTTCTTATCTGTGTCTTTCAAGATATGCTTTATGTCAGACGTAATCAACATTATATCAAGGTTGTGTAAAATATATTGCAGATCACTTCTATCTAACATCACAAATAAATAAAACAATATAAGAAAGAAATTTGTTCATGCAAAACATGGTCAAATTAAGAATTATATACTTCTGTCGTTGTGACACTCCTACCTAGCAATATCTTATGTATATTTCTAATTGAATTTTCTGACATTTCAGGAAAATTTATTGCATGCAGTAGGAGGTGTGACAAAGTCTTGATGTGTATATGCTAACATACAAGTGTATCATTATTATTAAAGTTATGGTTACTAATGGTCTGAACTCAGATTAAAATTCTGCATAAGGAAAGAGAAGGAATGCACATTCTGAACAGATAAACAATCTAGAAAAGAGAGACTCTTTCAATCAATTTTACCTAAGAATAAGCTTTACTTAGCTAGATTAAGAGTCTTTCCAGACAACTTCCTGCAACCCATGCTGGCCACAAGCAGGTGCCTCACAAATGGGAAGAACAGCTCATACAGAGCTGATAAACTTGCCAAGGCAGACCTTCCCAAGTAAATTCCTAACCTCCAACAATTTTATTCCCAGATGATTTCCTTAGCCAGGTATGTGTCAAAGTTATATAAATACATTAAGGCTATAGAGTAGCAGCCAGTGAATTATGTGTACCAATTGTTAGGTTACGTCATAAAAACTTTGTCACTGCACAAGGTTGTATTGAAGTGAGAATGGGAAGGAGTACCATGACAGCAGCTTGACTTACACCAAAGGTCATGTCCTTTGCTTGGGTACCACCTTGTCATGTCCACTGATTTAGAGGAGGAACCTGTTTGAAAGACATCACCTGTAAACACGTTTAGTAGAGGTGATACAACAATGACTGTGCTCACAGAATTGTAGAAAGTTTGGGTTGTGTAAATGCTCAAAATTGCTATGCTTCTACTTTGATTCTCTCTCCTAGGTATGCATTAACTGCTCAGATGCCATGCAATATTCTGCACACAACCATAGGAGGTGGCTTTTTGCTGCTGGTCTCTGTGCTTTCCTTTGACTGTTCTCCTTCCGGCCAAGACAAAATGGATGGAATTTTCCTAAAGGTGAGATTCACCTAGTTACTGGCTGGATCACGTTTTGGAGGTGTGATCTTTGTGTGCCTGTGACAGTCCAGTATATTTCTTGTTTCTATTTATACATCACTGTGATGGGTAATTGGAAAGACCCCCAAGATATCTCTAATATTGAATATAATATAAAGAGACAATTTCCAAAACAAAAAAAATCCTTGTAAGGAAAACTCTGTGTATCTCTCTGGCTGGATAAGATTTCCTTATTTCTTTCCATGTCTCTAAGTTGACATTACTAAAATTATGAAAAAGTACACATTAAGACATTATTTTGTTAAGGACTTCTTTTTACATTGCACTTCTAATACTGAATCAAACATGTGTGTCCTTGGGTTTGACTGACTTCCCAAATAAATATATTAATAACTTAACTATTTTACTAGTTTATTGCTCAGAAAGAGACAATAGCTCAACAGTAAAAGTCTCTTTAAAACTATTAACAGTTGCAATACAGAAAGTAAAGCTGATCTTAATAACTTGCCTATCTTCCCCTACCTCACTGCAATGTTAACCAATTATAATTATAAGCAACCTTTTACTTATTGAGCCTTCCCTGCAGCATGAGCCATTGCAGCTGTGGACCTTGACACTAATAATTATCTAGGCAGATACACAAGCAACATGAGAATTAATACATTAGTCAAGGAAGATTCATCAGGAGAAATGATTTAAAGTGATCACTTAGGAAATGACTAGTCTCTATACTAACAATCAAATCAACTACAAAAAAAACACACAGTCTCTCTCACTCTCTTTAACATACAATAGCGCTAAATTATATGAATGCAAAAACAGAGAAATGCCTAGACACATTATGAAATCTATTATGAATGTAATAATAATTGAAAATTAAAATAATATTTTATCATAAAAATCCTCCATAATCAGCTCTTTCTGCAAGCCAATGACTCACTTCCCTGTAGTGCTCTCGATACACTGCAATTAAGGACTCAAAAACAACTGCAGGATGCCAACTTGCCTGAACAGGGAACTTCTGATTGAACTAAAATACAAAAAAGAAAAGTATAGAAGGTGCAAGTAGAAACAAACTTCCAAGGAGGGAAATGGAAGCATCACCTGGCTTTTTGAGAATACTTTTAGTATCCAGTTCAGCAGGAGATGAACTTGGTAATAGAGATGAAGGGCAACAAAAGAACATGAAAAGCAAAAAAACAAAACATAAGAAAATGTAGACCTGCTGCTGAGTGGAGCAAGCACCCAAGAAGTGAAGGACATGGAATAGGATGATGTACTCAAACTCTTCTTTGCCATACTTTACTGTCAAGGTCTGTTGTCAGGTTTCTCAGGTCATCATCTCTAGAGTAAATGTTTGAGGAAGTAGAGTATACTACACAGTGTAGGGAAAGATTTAGGTTCTCCTTAGGTAAACTGGTCGTGTTCCTGAAACCATGCGGGAGGCACCCAAACGTGATGATAAAGCTGATCATTGTTCTTATAAGGCCATGTTCTATTTTTCACCTTTGAAAAGTTGTGGTGATCAGTGGAGGTCCCCCGTTATCTGTGAAGGTCTGATGATAAGACCATCTTTAAAAGAGAGAAGAGGACTCAGGGAACTACGGGCTTCTCCATTCTTAGCTCAGTTCTGAGAAGAATGTCGAGCCAGTGCACTAGGAAGTCATTTCCAAGCACTGAGAGGACAAGGAGAGACTGGCAACAGTCAGCATAAATTTCCATAGGGAAAATCGTGTGCAACAGACCTGATTCCCTTTCATGATGAAATTCCTGGCTCTGTGGCAGACAAGAGAGCAGCAGCAAAGTTTTTGACAATCTTTTACTGAAACCTTGTAGCTAAGCTGGAAAGACACAGACTAGATGAATAAGACCAGCAGACAAACTGCTCAGACCATTAGATTCAAATGATATTGGGCAGTTGTTCCAAATATGAATAGCAGCTAGGTAAGAACAGAGCTCCCTAGGAGTCAGTACTGGAGCCAAGACTGATTAATTAGCAACTTGATCAACTACCTGGACAGTAAGATGTCATGCACCCTCAACAAGTTTGCAGAAGACACCAGAATAGCATGAGCATTTGTTATACTGAAGGGCTGCCATTCACAGGACCTTGGCAAGCTGGAAGAATGGTATGAAAGGAATCATATAAAGTTTAGCAAAGGAAAAAAAATAACTTCAGCTTAGACCATTATCTGCTGTTAACTTACTCTTTCAAAAGTTTATTTCAAAGTTTACATGATAATTATATAACTTTGCAGTCAAATAAGACTACACCATGTGTTAGATTTTTTCATCAAATCACAGAATATCCTGAGCAGGAAGGATCAAGTCCAACTTCTGACTCTACATAGGGCAACCTAAAAGTTAAACTTGAGGGTGTTGTCCAAGTGCTTCTTGAACACCAACAGATCTGAGGACTGTTCCAGTGCCTGACCACTCTCACCATGAAGAACTTTTATGCAATATGCAACCTGAACTTCCCTCATGCAGCTTTAAGCCATTCCTTTGCATTTTATCACTGGTCAACAAAGAGATTCGCACCTTCCTCTCCATTCCCCCTCATGAGGAAGTTACAGTCAACAGTAAGGTCTCCTTCGGTCTCCTCTTTTGTAAGTAGAACAAACAAAGTATCCTCTGCCACTTTCCACATGTCATGCTTTCTAGTTCTGTCACCATCCTTGTTGCCTCCTTTGGACACAATCTAATATTTTTATATCTTTCTTATACTTTGGAGCCTAAAATTGTGCAGCAGTACTCAAAGTGAGATCGCATCAATGATGACTCAAGTGGGACAATTACTTCTTTTTACTGGTAATACATCCTACGTAGTTACTTCTAATCATGAAAAAAAAAATCAAAATGCCTATTTTAAATAGTAATTGTGTTTTTCAGTTCAAAACTCTGATATTTAAAAAGGATTTTACTCAGGCTAAGAGATTGAATTAAGTTCCCGCCATCCTTCACAGTCTATCTGTACATGAGACCCACTTAAGTATCCACTTAATGCTAGGCATAGCTTAAAATAATTCTTTTCTTTGGGGCTGAGGAGAATGAAGGTGTGAGATTCAGTCTTCTACAGATATTAAGAATGACTTATTTGCAAGTATTCTGGTATGGTATCAAACCCCTTCACTTTTCTAATCTCTCGCCAGCACCTAGTCAATATAAATCTTGACCAACAGAATTATTTGTGAGTTATCCTCCACAATGACTTCAGCATACACATAGCTGCATAGAAATTGTTGACAAAGCAGAAGAATTCCTCTTGAAAGTCAACGGTTGGATATCACAAGATATGAAGGCTTATAACATCCACTTAGCCTCACAACTTCCTTCTGATTCTTTCCCAGTCAGTTTTGATTCCACACTAGTTTACTACACTTTTGTTTGTAACAGAAACTGTAAGTCAGAATTCTATGAGACTAAGTCAGTGTGATACAAATTGAGAATTAATGTGAGTCCAGATGCGTAACAACAGTTAGGCATTTAACTCCTACTACTAACAATATACACCTTCTCAGATCTGGTCAGTAAAATTCTTCTCGACATACTAGGTTTATTGCTAAAGGTTGGTGTAGCTTTGAGGCATCCTTATTTATTTATTTATTTATTTTATTTTATTTTTCTCCCAAAGTCCTTCTGCAGCATCATGGCAGGTAGCATAGAGTAGAAACAAATGAGGAGCCAAAAGCTCTTGAACGTGGTCTTGGCCAGTTGCACCATCTCTATGTGTGCAAGTTTTCTTATACAATAAAGATAACATTACTTGGTGACTAACTGATCTCTCAAAGGTAAAATGAGCATTAGGTCATGCTTAAAATGCTTATAAAATAAGGACGTGCAATAAAACTGCTAAGAATTATTGTGCTATTGTTCATTATTCTTAATTGAAAGATGAGTTAAGTAACAAACACAGCTGCTGTTGAAAACAGCACAGATCTATAAGAAGTTGCTGAAGTAGAGTTACAGCTTGGCAGCCCAGAGATCATCATTCTGAGTTCAAAAAGAAAATGAAATGGCAAATTTTCTTTTTTCTATTTCAGTGCTACGCAAACCATAGTTCTCACTTATTTTCACTACATACAGTACCCTACTGAGTTACAAATAAATAAATCCAAAGAATAGCTTTTCCTCAGCTTGTATTTTTTTTTTTTTGTATATTACTCTGATAAGGTCCAATCTCCTTGCTTTCATCATCAAACTCTAACACTCAGTTCCTTTAAAAAAAACCTAGCTGTTTTTTGATTTTTTTTTAAGAATACTTGATGCGTTAGGTGAATGGCTTAGTATTCCCACATTTTAGTGGTTTAACTTTTTTCTTAAAAAATACAGAAGACAAAATCTAGTCCTTGAGTTATTGCTTTGATAGGGTAAAGACAATGCAAGCAAGTGAAAGGCTTTAAAACATATTTTGTTTGAAATTAGAACCATTAGTCTGTCTGGCTACAGTATCAAACTTACGTTGATGATGCTAATAACATTTTTCTAGCATTTCTTCTCAAAACTAGGTATTAAAAGTTTAATGTTTGATTCACAGTCTGCAATAATTACAAACAAATTACAAGTGCATCTCTAAAGGGCAGAAAGAAAAAATGCATAGTTTTATATCAAATTTATTCTGATCTTCAGTGTAGAGAACTTTAATTTCTTCTTTAATGGATAAGAAAACTGAGGAGATTTTAAGCACTGCAGTGTCTGTCTAATCCATGGATCTGTCCCTACAATGAACAACTAATATACTAGAAGAGAAAAAGCACTGCAGAAAAAATACTTCAGAAATTAACCATTGTGTAAGTCATTCTTGTAGCTCCCAAGGGTTCCATGAGCACACTAATATGTACACTTTCAGTTGTACATAAGCAATATGAAAGCAATTTAAAAGAAATCTGATGTTCTACAGTAATAATAATCTCTCACAAATTGTGTTTTAGCAAAGAATATGTAAATCATAGAATGACAGAAGCATGCAGGTTGGAAAAGATACTTAAGATCATCAAGCGGAACCATCCAACTAACACTACCAAGTCCACCACTAAACCATGTCCCTAAACATGACATCCACAAGTCTCCAATGCCACCAGACATGGCAACTCCACCACCTACCTGTGCAGCCTGTTGCAATGCCTAACCAGTCTTTCCCTTCCTGATATACAATCTAAACTTCCCCTGGAGAAACATGAGAAAAGAGGCTGACGCTTGCCTTGCTGAAGTCTTCCTAATCACTTCTTTTCTCCAAAATAACTTCTGGTGTTCAGACAGCCCATAAATGCAGTTTCAAGGTACATGATATACTTTTCTATCTTGAGTTTACATTCAACTGATATGACATTTCCCATCATACTACGGCAGTTATATGTCTTAAAAGGACAGAATAATTACAACACTGACTCACTGACTTTAAAGTACAACTTTAAAATACTTCAGCACTTCAGCAGTAATTTGTACTTCAAAGGCACTGTTCACAGTGGGGTATGTGTATGTGCCATTGCATTTCACAGTCTAACAAAAGAGAACTCAGATAGGAATATCTCTATCCCATCCTATCTTTTCCTATCCATCTCTCCTTTGAGTTACACAATGCAAACAGGGAGTTTCCACAAGAGAGGTGACTGAAGAGTCTTTCATTAAATTTCATGAAGCTTGGCAAATGGTGACGAGAAAATTCAAATTGTAACTGTTCAGCAATAGGGATTCATGACCAAATAATGATCTGTCATGAAGGACAAGAATCAAGAGTGACAGACTGCCTGGAATCAAGAGTGACAGGCAGACTCCACAAGGGAGTGAAGTCTCTCTTGATAAGAAAAGCTACAGCACTGTCTCATTGCAGTTGTGCAATGTGAGTGCCCAGAGGCTTCTAGGTGCTGGGGGTGAACCCAAAACCACATGATTCCTATGCTCACATGACTGATGATAGGGTAAGTGCATATAAGGAATCGGCTCGTGCTGCACCCTTGCAGACTGCTAGTCTTTATATTTATGCTTAAGCAAAAGTGTGTTTAATTCACTTCAAAGGGTACAATACAAATCCCTCAATGGTGGACAAATCAATACCATTATTAAATACAACTTTGACCAACTGCCCTTCTAAGTCACATCTAAGCATCTGAAAGAAGAAATAAAATTTACAGTATCACACTTACTCAAGCACACATTTATATTAGGATACAATTGAATCAAGTCTGGAGCTGCAACTGTTGGGCAAAACAAAAACAGAGGAAAGCAAATCATTGAAATATTTATTATAAAGGAGGTACAACCAAATTCTTTAAATTTTCTCAAACAAGTTTCAGATGAGTATAACAGTCCTCCACCATTTTAATATTCTCTGCTTTGTCAAAAGCAAAAATCTTCTACTATCAATCCCTTCTTATCTGTGTATTCATTCTTAAATGGCATCATATCTGTTACCTTTATAAGAAATGCTGGTAAAATTAATTCTGGTTATCTGAGGAAAACTGGCAAAATTTGAAGCATGTCATCACATACACAAGCAAAATACTGCTATTCTACTTTACAAGAGAATATCACATTTAAAGTTATATGTATACAAGCTATGCTACTTAAAAAAAAAAAAAGAACTGAAATATCAAAAGCAATTGCCCACCTGTTCTTAATCTTCTCAGTGGCAACAGCTGTATTTCATAAATTTAACTGTTGCTACCAGTAGCAGACTTATCAATTTATAAGCAATTGTTTTTGTTGCTACTATTAGAAATATTGTATGTGAAACTTCAGTACAAGACGTGAATCCTTCATCTTAGTGATGATCTTTGTTATCCTCTCAGTTAAGCCTGGATGAAAAAATCAGAATCGGGCTCAACAGCAACCCAAGCACAGAAAAAAATTAGAAGGGTGAATGGGATGACAATTAGTGTGAAGCCTCCCATTAGAGTAAAAGCAATCATTTACAAGAGTGAAAGATTAGAAAAATATTTCTGAATATTTACTTTCTAGCTTTACATTTAATCTGCTTTGTTTCTTAAATGAGCAGCTTCAGTTAAATCTGTGTAGTTTATCCCTATATAAAGCTAATGAAAAAAAACAGAAACAATCCTGAGCCTTCATGAAGATAAAAAGAAATTTAAAAAAAAAAGAGTCTGAGAGTGTGTATGTGTGTTTAGGAACAGAATACACACTGTATTTTTAAAACTAAATCTACTGTGACTGTTTTGAGTTCCATGCATTCCAGGTACTTAAATCGCAGTACAAGACAATTCATAGTGCCATCTATGGGATTTTTTTAGTGTCTTCCTCTGAAAATACGTATTTGTAATTTAGGTTGTCTTTAGTGATTACATTCTTCCTTCTTCAGTTCCTGTGACTCAACTGCTCTTCCACCTCCTCCAGCCCATCAAAAATAGAGAATAGATTTGTATACATTCATGGAGACAAAAAGCCTTGATAAGAGGATGGATTTTTCCTGCTGTTGGGTTTGCATTACTAGCACGTAAATGAGAAACACATAGCTGCTTGAGAAAGCTAACCACTGAAAAATGGCATTAAACATCTAGAGAAATTCAATTTCCTGAATAATATTCTTCCTGTAGCAATGTAATTGCTCTTTAGCGAAGAAAGAATCATAAGAGCTACCGATTTTATATTACCAAGAAGCATCGAAATTATAATTGTTTCTGTTGTTGTGTTCAGTTTTGCTTTGTTTGTTTGTTTAAACAGCCTGGCAGCTCCATTTAACAAACTGTAGATCTGCTGTTTCTCAGTTACTCCCTGAAATAAAGTTTTTTTACAGATAAATCTTTCTTTGTCCAGTTTCAAAACAAATTCTATCAACCACAGAAATGAAAGCAATAGGCAGAATACAAAGTTATCTATAATGTCTATAATGTCCACAACAGATTCTTAGATGCAGAGAAGCCTCTCCAAGGACATCAGTCTCTGAGTACAGCAGATAGCTATTCATAATAACCAGTATGTTCTGGGTTTGTTATTTATATGAATACCCACTAAACTGCCTTGCTGTTGCATATTTGAATGCAGCCTGGAAAAGAACCATCATCTCTGAAAGTCAACAATCACTTAGACTTTTTAAAAGGACAGAAGAGTTTACTTTTCACTCTGCTACCTGACTTATCTATCACATACTTATTTTTTTTTCAGTCAGTGCTGTGAGGTAACAAAATCTCTCAAAAACACAAAGTACTCTACTATAATAGTCCAAAAGGCTTATTCAAGCCTCTGTAATACAGAATTATTTTTTGACTGTGAAGCTATTAATCAAGTCCAGATAAAATGTTTCCCAATGCTTGCATTTGGACATGACCAAAAGGTTTACAAACTCTGTTATTAATTTTCATCCACAAATCCATATATGAACGTTTTACTCTCATTTTTCACCAATAATACAAAACTCTACAAAATGAGTTCCATATATTTATTAAGGGGATTTAGAAAATAAATAAACTTCTGTTCTAGAAAGAGCATCTACTGTCCTGCACCTATCACAGAAAATGACAAATCAAAAAGAACTTTCTGGACCTTACCTGCTGGACTCTGCAGATGTAATGGCAATCAGAGGAGGAATCCTCAGTGGAAGAGTTGTGGGCCGTGGGATGGTCTCAGTGTCATTCTTTTTATCCCAGTCTGCCTGTTCTAGCTGCCTGAAAGCCAGAGGGGGAAGCTGGATGTTACGGGATGATAATCTTCGCACAAGATAGGGCTCCATTGCCTGGAAAGACTCTTCCTCCTCACTACGGTGATGGAGCGCTTCTTCTGAAACCTACAATCAGGCAAAAAAAATACATATCATATAAGAGAACACCCATAATGTCAATTTAATTACACCTTTGATTCCTTTCCATGAACTTGTTTTTTATAAATACTAGCTATACTTTAGTATCATAATTGAGGAAATGCAAAAAGTGAAAAAATGCAGTAAAAAGTTTATAGAGTTTAAGTAATCTGCAAATTTAAAAGCAATGAGAAAGCTATTTTATGAGAAGATAAAGACACCACTACCTAAAATATGTATTTCTACCTGTATTGGGAACAAATGTCTGTATTAGACAAACTTCTATACTACAATGTGCTTGCTTCCCTGAAAATTGTTTATCTTTTGGAAGAAGTGAGAGTCCAAATAGCAATAATAAAATAAAAGTGGTAGACAGAGATTGCAATTATATACCTCTAGACTGAAAACAGGAGAAAACTCACCTTAAATTCTCTTATTAAACCATATTTAAAAGATTACTGCAGCTGTTCCAACTCCCACCTTTCTTTCTGACACACAATAGTATCATGTTAACACAAAGTGATTAGTAGTTAAAACAACCACTGTAGTGCTTGGAAACAGTGAATAAGTAGAGCTTCTGAAGGTGTGGCTATTACACAATCTTAAGGTTAAACATCAGTAAATATTATTTTAAAAATAATAATGTAAAATGTTGGTAATATTTTCTGGGGCATGGAATAACTATGCTTAATCTAGGAAATAAGTCTTCAACCTACTTAAAGGGGAGGAAATTTCTTCATCATATTTTCTGAATTTGGAACAAAGCTCACCATTTTAAAAGAAAATTTGCAAATAATATTCTGAAAAGCATATTGTAATAATAAGAGGAATTTTATTTTTCTCTCCATGTCTTACTCAGTTTCTTAACACCTCTAGATAAATTTCCCAGCATAGATACCACTGTCTGCAACTACAGCTTTGATGACATTCCTGTAACTAAAATAAAATTGTAAGTAAATCTAAAGATTTTCTACATCTATGCCATCTATACAAAGAATGAGCAATAGAATTATAGCTATATGCTATTTCATCAAGGTCCGGTATCAGTAGTTTCCAAATCCCAGTACATTACTTGAGACTGGTACACAGAGAATTTGCCTCTGCCAACTAACATTCAAACGTATGGCATGCCTGATATGGTATACTACGATAGACTGCTCACATTGCAATCACACTTCCACTTACAGCACAGACATGGCTTTCAGTTTTAGCTGTCTCATGAGGACTGATGCATACCTGCAAAGAAAGTTTGCAGGGCAATATCTATTCTGTGCACACAGGGAAATATGTTAATGAACCTCCTTTCATGATGAGTAATATTAATAAGCTCCATTTATACTCAGAGCTTGAGCAGTTGCTGTGAGCAAACTATTTCTAATTAAATTTTTAATCATAAAATCTAAATTTATAATTTAGCTATTTTTCTTAATCTAGTTGTAATGTAGTTTAAG
Source organism: Numida meleagris (assembly GCF_002078875.1). NCBI lineage: Eukaryota > Metazoa > Chordata > Aves > Galliformes > Numididae > Numida > Numida meleagris. Next base: position 18,975,906 of record NC_034438.1, read on the forward strand.
AAAACAAGGATTATAAAATTGTACGCATTATCACATGTACTCTGAAGCAAATCCACTGCAAAATCAATCACTGTAAAAAAGCCTACAAGAATTAATGCATTATAGTCATCCAGGGAAAAGTTTAACTTCAGGCTTCTATTTTCAGTGTGTGCATAGTGAATATTCAAGACAGTTGAATGAATTAAAAAATAATAATGAAATTAATTATAGCTCTGCAAGAAACAAAAGTGCTGATATCAGAGCTAAAATTAGTCTGCTGCAGGAGGCTATTTGATCCACTTCATCACCAACAAACAGTTAATTCTGGGGCAGATTTGAAAACCATTAAAATCCTTGAACTGCAGCTACAGATGATGAGAATCAGACAGCTGAACTGAGAAAGTGAACTCACTGAACATCTTCTTTGAATCACGCAAAAACTAGAGAGGTAGTGATGTATGGTATAAAGGAAACCACTGGGGCAAGAGACAGATTTCAAACCAAATATTAAAACCAAGATTTTAAGAAATCAAACAATAGTCATCTAATGTATATTTCAATTAGATGGCATGGGAAATTAAATCAAGTTATGGAAGAGCACATCACCTATTAAGATAAAAAGTCTCAGACATCTAAATGAGGAAGTATTGATCAAACTGACTTGACTTGGCAAAACAGAAGAAAAATATGCATTGCTGATTTTGTCTTATTTGTAAATATTGTTGTAAAGAGCATTATGTTTACTTACAGAGTCATACAAATGCTCTTTGGAAGAGCCCTCTTGAGGATGTGCAGTCCAACCTCCCACTCAAAATGAGACTATATCATCAAAACCAGATCACATCAGCCATGGCTTTGTCTCAGTTTCAAAACTCTCCAAAAATAGAGATTCTCCAGCCTCCACTGGAGAATCTTCTCCACTTCTCTACCACATTCCTAGTGGAGAAGATTCACCTGATGTTCTACCTGAACTTCCTGATCAGGGGAACCTTGATCCTTGTTGTACAGCATGCCACTGTGGACCTCAAATTTGTTGTCTTTTGCAGCTATTCTTCAAGTAGCTGTAGGCTACTATTAGATGGCCTTTCCCATCCTCCACAGCAGACTGAACAATTCAACTCTCTCATGCACTGCTCACTGATTGTGAGCTTTAGGCTTTCACCATCCTGGTAGCACTCTTCTGGGCTCCCAGTATTTCCCTTGATCTACTCGGTACAGTCAAACTGGCATGTAGTTTACTTTATTTTTTATGATTGGCAGATATCACCCTACCATCAGTTGAACCCCCCATGTCCTTTTCAGCAGGACTGTGACCCAACTAGTGCTTTCCCAACCTGTGCTGGAGCTTCAGTTTGTCCCATCTGCATACCAACTTTGCACTTCAACATGGGCTGTGGTATCACCTGCTGGTGTCAATATACTCATTCCCAGCTGTCAGTCAGATGCTGAGCCATCATTCTCCACCATCTGATCTCAGCAGTGGAACTACTTTTCAGTCCTTCTAGCAGTTACTTCACCCAGCCCCGATTTCCTGATGGAGGTCAAAATCAGTGAATTTTTTTTTAAGTGTTGTCTTTTCAGGGAGATTTGTCACAGTAAATACAAAAGAAAATCAAGCAAGTTAGAAACTCAGGACAGAATGATTAGAAAATTCAGAATGTAAGTAAACAAATAATTTATTTTCATTTTTACTCTTTATATAAATATTTTTTAAATTATATTAGAATTCTCTGCCAAGACATTATGAAAAAATAGTGATACAGAGTAGTGATACAGAGTGAGACACATTTGGGAACATGAAGGCCTCCAAAGTGATATCCAAAAGAGGCAAGATAACTTCATGTATATGCAAGAATGAGGTACTGCATCCTCTAAATAAATGACCTTTTCACTGGACCTAGATTCCATCTTATTATCAGGTCTATGATAGATGAAAGTCTTAGACCAAGAAGCTTGTATTTGGGTAGCCTTGTGGAGATTAAACAGATCATGTGTAGAAATGTACATACATTTAAATTGCTATCACTGCATTAAAGACAAAAAAAACTACTAACAGGATTGATAGAAACAAAAATGAAAACAATTATACAGCATTAAACCACGTGAGGATAGGGCTTACTTTTTTACATTCCTATTTACCAGATGGGTAAGGTGATGGCTGGTGAGGGGTCTGGAGCACAGGCCTTATGAGGAGCAGCTGAGGGAGCTGGGATTGTTCAGTCTGGAGAAGAGGAGGCTCAGAGGTGACCTTATTGCTCTGTATAGCTACCTGAAGGGAGGTTGTAGTGAGCTGGGGGTCGGCCTCTTCTCTCTTATAACTAGTGACAGGACAGGGGGGAATGGCCTCAAGTTGTGCCAGGAGAGATTCAGGCTGGATGTTAGGAAATATTGCTTTTCTGAAAGAGTGGTCAGGCGCTGGAATGGGCTGCCCAGGGTGGAGTCACCGTCCCTGGAGGTTTTCAAGGAATGTTTAGACATTAGGGTTGAGAGACATAGTTTAGTGGGGTTATTGGTGGTAGGTGGATGGTTGGACTGGATGATCTTGTAGGTCTTTTCCAACTTTGGTGATTCTATGATTCTATCAATATCTATGTCAGAAGATGATGTCTGTGGTAATAGTATTTATGTTAATTAATTAGATTAATTCGAATGACTAGTTAAATTTTTTTGTGGCCCTTGACTGTCCATCACTCACAGAACCCAATTCTGAAGTCATTGTCTAATGCACAACTCAATCACTACATGACCAACTTGACAAGTCATTGATGGAAAAGCAGAAGCAAAAATTTAACAATGATGGCAAAATCTAGTTCAGTAAAAAGTTAACATAACATGAGATGCTGTCAAGGAGTTATTTAACTATCATGTTTCAGCTTTTCTGAGCAGTAGGCAAAATGTCTTACTTCATCTGAATGGTGCTGTTTGCATACCAGTTCACAGAATCAACAGTAATAACTCATATTTGCTTGCATGAACTTCCACTGCACACGTTCAAAAATTCTTTTTATATAACTATTCTCACTGTTGATATTTATCTCAGATTAGATGATTTCCTTTAAAATGTTTAACTATTTTTTAATGTATATAGAATACAAAAAAACTTACTTTTCAACACTGTCATAAATTAGACAGTTAAGCCAAATTATAGAAAAGTATTTATTAATTCGAGTAAGCAAAAACACAAGCAAAGAACAGCGCTGGGCACCCTGGGAGTCGCAGAGTCACGACTCCTCAAAAAGGCGCAACCCGCCACCAGCCGCTTTTTATTTTTATAGTCTCTCAGTTCTGGTTGTTGAGGCTTCCGGGGTGCTTGTTTGGCGTCTGCAGTTGTACTTTCCCATTGCTAGATGTCATCGCAACCTTCGTCTTACTGGGTTGGTTTGCTTTATTTAGGATGGAGAGGCGAAGTGGCGAGACAGAATGTTCGAGTTATCACAAGGACAGTTACTAGACCTAGACGTTTACATTCCCTTCAGGGGGTTCAGGATGTTTATATTTCCCCCCCTTCGTCAGGCTAGTAGTACTTTCCTTCACAATGGACAAACAGTCTCACATTCACACTTTATCACAATCAACAAAAAGTTTTACATTTTACTACAATGAACAAACATAAACATTCCCACATTTTTATCACAAACACCAGGAAAGCAGCCTTTATTTCTGTTCACATTAACTGCAGTGTGTTAATAAGAGAATTACTTGCATCAAATTGTGCATACAAAAAATGTTAGACTCTGTTTATTTACTCCGTGAGTTGTTAGGTTTCATGCTTACATAGAAGTAAACTCTTATGCCCTTCAACTCTACCATCGTTGAAGCCCAAGCTCTGGAAAATTTTCTTCATTAGGAGAGTAAATTGAGCTTATAATTTACACACACAAAAACAAATACAGACATAATCTAGTTCCTCTGAACTCAGTAACTAAGAACAAAAGTCTTTTTTTCTTCTAACTTATGAATATTTTCAGCTATTTCTTTATATCGTCAGGACCTTTCCAGTGGTTTTCTCATAGACCCATAACAAAGATGCTTCCCTGACTCCCTCTGCTTGTCCCTGGTTCTTTCACTGACTGTTACTCTGCAACCTGGAGTTTAGTCATCCCCTCCAATAGTATTTCTTTAACTATGTTAGAGTTTTCATAAATTCTTCCACAATATCAACAGCTTGATTAGTCTATTTTATTACCAATCTGTAACCACTAGCACTTCTGTGGCATAAGAGTGATTTAGTTGTGGACAGAGAAATAGAAAGAAAAATCTGTCTGCAAAGTCATTAAAACCATAGCACTTTGATTATAGTTATAGTGAATGTACTTTCTCATAAGATTTAAGTAATATTGTAAGCAGATTTATATTAAATCATAAAAATATTCCTTTCTTTCACAATAAAGTATATAATTACACCTTTTAAAAAATATTTCAAATTACAGCCAAAAGCTGAATTTTATAACAATTTTTAAAAGAGCAAAAATCTGCCCCTCTTAATGTTCTTATAGATAAAAAGCCTGACAGAAAAAAAAAATTGCTTTCCTATCACATGCTTATGTCACATAGCGAAAAAACAAACAAAAAAAATCAGTAAAAAAGCACTAAGAAGGTAACAGAGTCATACAGATAAACATCAGAGAATGACAGATTATCAGCTGCCTGTGCTGTTTGAACTCAATGTTCTTATCTTTACATGTTACAGCAGTTTATCACATGATTAATACGTCCAGATTTCAGGAAGATCTCTGTCTTACTCACTGACAAAATTAACACTTTTCACTCAGTACCTAATTAATATTCTGTTTCCGTCACTGTTTGTTGATATATACTTTATTTACTGCACATTATAAAAGTGCTGGCCTGCACACACCTTTATTTTTTCCTCACTGGTTTTATGTAGCTGCTAATCACCTCAACGCTTAAGAGCTTCACAGGCCTGAATTTACTCCATTGTTTACAGCCAAGAATCAGTGAAACTGAAAAGCAACCTCTCATTTTCTATGACAAATTTGGGAAATACAAGTTTCAAAAAATTTCACATCAGCTTGCTCTTCACAGTGACAATTCAGAAGAGGAAAAAAAACAGTAATTGGATGAAAGCTTTGCTTAACCAATTTATTTGGTGTTACATATTTCTTTACTTGTCTAACCAGAAATAGAAGCCAGTTTTCTCTATGGTGAGATTCTTAACGAGAGCTTAACGTTCAAACCACTGCTCCCCTGTAAGTCTTCCAAAGCTTTTCCTAAACCTCTTTCAAGTTCTGTAAAAAAAAATGGGAAGACTATGGTTACCATTGCTACACTTTCCTTATTGATGCCTACAAGCAGCATTCACGCACAAGGGGAGTGAATCAGAAATCATGCTTGAGAGAATATGTGATCATTCTGTACTCAGCCCTGGTGAGGCCTCACCTCAAGTACTGTGTTCAGTTTTGGGCCCCTTGCTACAAGAAAGACATGGAGGCCCTGGAGCGTGTCCAGAGAGAAGGGCAAAGAAGCTGGTGAGGGGTCTGGAGCACACTCCTCCTCATAAGGAGGAGTGGCTGAGGGAACTCTGTTTAGTCTGGAGAAGAGGAGGCTCAGGGGAGACCTTATCACTTTCTACAACTACCTGAAGGGAGGTTGTGGTGAGATGGGGGTCGGCCTCTTCTCCCATGTAACTAGCAACAGAACTAGTGGGAATAGCCTCATGTCGCACCAGGGGAGATTCAGGTTGGGCCTTAGGAAATAATTCTTCTCCAAGAGAGTGGTCAGGCACCGGAACAAGCTGCCCAGGGAGGTGGTGGAGTCACCATCCCTGGAGGTGTTCAATAAATGTTCAGATGTTGTACTGAGGGACATGGTTTAGTGGGAAATATTGGTGACAGGCAGACAGTTTGACTGGATGATCTTAGATGTCTATTCCAACCTTGGTGATTCTATGATTCTATGATTCTATCTTATTTTTGCATGTCATGCTATATATACTGCATGTCATAGTATAAGCATAAGGACACTGATTGAGCTGATACAGGTAATTCTGAGTCTCCCTAATTTTTTGGTTCTTAGCTTTCTACCTCAATGTATTTCATGATAAATTTGGAATGTAATATTTAATATTATTTCTGAAAAATATAGCACATTTTCATATTAGGGAGTGACACTGACGAACACTTAATTCCTCAGATAACCTGAACATTTAGATTGACCACAAAAAGTAATGACATGCAAGAAAAAATCTCAGTAGAAGCAGTACATTGTTAGCTATTATTTACATCTGTAGCCAATGTGAAACAGAAACTTTTCCAGTGACTCCTCCAAATATTTGGTATGTGGGAAACCAAGAGATTCAATAATTACTGATGTAATTTTCCATCAGACTTCTGGATTTTGCTTCAATACAAATATTTTACGTTTTTCTTTTTTCCAAGACTGTCTCTCTTATGCCAGGCCACGCAGCAATTTCTGTTTTGCAGTGGCTATAACAGCTTTACATAGTAGAAATACCCATCCAAAATGTTGCAGGGAATACATATCTACTTTGTGAGAAAGTATACTTGCTACGTCCTGTTCCTCTTGCTCTCCCCAGAGAAAAAGCCAGAGAAGTTCAGAAGTAGCTTGCTGAAGTAGCATAGTTGATCACATCTGCAGTAATAAAAAATTACAAGCTCTGGGGTGCTTCAGCACCACGTGCTTCCCACAAATTTTTTTTTTTTTTGACAGATTGCTTTTCCAAAATAAATTCACTTTGTTCCTCTACTTCCTCAAAACCCACTTCCACTACACACATTTCTCTTCCTCACTCACTTTTGTTTTTATCTTTCCCAATCTTTTGCTCTTGTCCATTTCTTGAATTCAATCAGATAACGTTTCTATTTTTTCAACATCAGTAAAAGGGCTCCCTGAGCCCAGGAAGGATGGGGCAAGGAGACAGAAAAATGCACAATTGATTTCTGTTATTAGCTTTGTCATTTGTGCTGGGTCAGGCTGGAACAGAATTAATTTCCTTCATAGCAACACATATGGTGCTATGTTTGAGAATTGTGACCAAAACAGTGTCAATAACACACTGATGTTTTAGCTGTTGCTGGCTGTCTTAGACTACAACAGGGCCTCCTCTGTTTCTCATGCTGTGCCCCCAGGGAGGATGCACATGAAGCTGGAAGGTGACACAGCTGGGGTAGCTGTATGGAATCAACCAAATGTGTTTGCATACTGTATGCATCATGACCAGCAATAAAAGTTCTGAGTAGGAGGAGGAGGAGGGCAGCACCCAGTACTACAGCACAGCACTCAGGATTACAGCACTTGTCTTTCCACATCACTACGATGCATGCTGAAGTCCTTCTTTCCAGCACAAAACAAGATTGAAGAATACCCTTTTATCTTTTTTCCAGAGGTTTATATTCTGACTGTCCGCATGCAAATTTTCATAAGGATGGCAACAGATGCATCTGAGGTCTGAAGTATGAGAAAATAGCAAACAGCAAAGCTATTTCATCAGGAAGCTTACCATCATATTTTAATCAGTGAAAACAGACTTGTTAACAGATGAAGGATCTTGGGTTAGAACTGTGAAAATATGTTATCCAATCCTGCAACTAAAGGTTTCCTTTGTCATAAGCAAATTAAAACAGTATTCCATTAAGAAATTGTTGGGAAATCATAACAGTTAATGCTGCCATTAGAACAAAACCACCAAGAATGCCAACTGAGCTTTGGGAAGGTAGGTATCAGAGATGCTGCATAATGTGATCCAATACCACAACTGCTAATAAAAACAAACAGCAAAGAGTTCTGGTGCTGACATTTCTGACCTCTGAGAGTGTACACAGGAGAAAGGAAGTTCTTATAAGGTGTTTGCTAATCCATCAAATAGAACATTTTGGGCTTTCTTTTTTTATGTTAGAGGTCTGAGATACTCTCTATTAATCCCTGCCCTGTAACCAATTAATTGAATTCTAGAACATGACATCCTTTTAGATACCAATTAACCTACTTCAGCTCTTTTGGAATAGAGCAGACTCGAGGCTGGGTCATTCGAAGTATCAGCATCCTTATTCCACTTCTTTCTTAAGTCTCTCTGCTAATAATGATGAATCATTCGCTGGCTAAGTTACAGCTCATGAGATGATTTGCTAGTCTTCTAATTAGCAGGTATGTTTCTTAGTTCTTATCAGTAATTGCTCATTAGTAGGCATGGATTTCTGTGCAACACAAAATGATTTCAATCTACGGAACAAAAGTCAGTCACATATAAGCTTGCAGGAAAAATAAAAACAGCTTGATAGAAGGCAAAAAATAAAGAATCTTTTCATGAAAATATGGATTATTTTGTTGTTGCCATTTCACTGCAGACCTCTTGACAACTTAACGAGATTATCTATTTGTCATCTACCTTAGCTTTTTTTTTGAAAAACTTCAGAAGTATTACAGTGTGCATCTCTAACAAAGCAGTTTTGTAGAGCCAGTTCTTTAATCATACCTAACCAGCCCACCCTGACATACCCTCTTATCCTGTCCCATCTGCTGCTCAGTTTTGTGATGTGGATCAAATGACTACTGAAATCTTAAAGCTTATCTATTCTCTTCCAATATCAAATAAGGAGTCTTCCAAGTTCTTAAAAAAAAAAGCAATGCGGCCACACTTCAAACAACTTTGACATGCCATCACTGTGCTCTCTCAAAGAATACTAGTTGGTACACTTTCATAACCTCATTGTGTGGACGCACATTACCATGTCACAATATACATGGTGCCCACACAACAGTAAAACTGTTCCAGAAGGTAGATTAAAAAAATAGGTAAAAATAACTACCTTTGTTTGTTTGCAGCCCAGAAGCACAATAATTGTCAAAGAGCCAATGCCACAAAGAAAACTCACTTTAGAGGTTTGGCACATGAGGGAAATAGTTTCTGTTAATGAATGATGCCGTTGTTTTCAGTCCACCTACAGAAAAGCTCTGGGGTTGGCTTCAGTCAGAAAATAGTCATCTTTAATAAATTCTGCCTACTTCTGCAGAAAATCATTCTCTCATTTGAATCATTTTTAATGCAAACTTCCCAAATTAATTTAATTTACACTGTTACTTGGAATAATTATTTTGTATGTTAACAGAAGCTGACAGGGTAATATTTACAGTAAATTAATGCACTCAAATAGTCCATCTAACCAGATAGTGGGTGACTGCCTGTCTATTTCAGATGCCAGCAGTAAGTTTACATGTCAAAGAGAAATAGAGAGACTTGAGAGTGTTAATATCTGGATTTTCTTCTCTGTTTTACTATGCAACTCTTTCACCGAGCCTTAGCTATTACACCTGCAGAAGTGATACAATAAGCGCATTCATAGCTGGACTAGAATTGAGATCCACTAAACTGTTTATTAGTATAGCTATTTTAGATCCAAATAAAACACACTATCCTTCTTTCAGGCAGTTCTCTACTTTACATCCTTACATATTCTCCACTTATTCCTCAACAATAACCACTTTTATATTTTGAAAACATGACCCAATGAAACTGTATTAGACCAGTAAAATGTTCTTGCTCCTGGATTATTTAATTTTTATTAAGGAATAAATGAGCCTACATTATTCACACACCATTTCAAGATTGCATTTCAGTGTGACTAGATTCATTGCTGTTCATTATTTGCACTACAGAAAAAGAGAAAACACTGATGATTCATATCCCTAGCCTCATAGTTAAATACGCAGAAATTCTATACAATCCGGCAATTTGTTCTTTCCTTTGACTATGACGCAAATATTTTCAGTGGGAAAAGTGCTTCTAAAACATGTTCAGAATAAATCTTTTGCTGTAACTTTCTTTAATTAGTTTGAAATAGTTACAGGGTTTGAAACGTGATTATGTATCTCAGCTAAGAAGTATTAATGTACATGAGAAAATGAACAATTCTCACTAATAGTATAGTTAATTAGATGTAGGTGGTGGAATTGTTAATGGTACAAAAAATACTCATGTTTATTTCTGTTCTATATTTAGATGGACAAGAATGATTTATTCAGAGCAAATGAAGAGGAAATATTTACCAGGCCTGAAGAATGAACTGCTTTTTTAAGTAGAAAACTTTAAGACAGTGGATCAAATTATTTCCAAGGGAGAAAACAAAACAAAACAAAACAAAACAACAAAACAAAAAATTAAACAAAAAAAAAGTTGGCAGATTCCATTGGCCCTTCTAACAACAACAAATCTTGGAAAGCAAGGGAAGTCCTGAAGAACTAGAAGACTACTTCTTACAAGAGAACAAATTAGATTTCTCAAATTCTAATATAAGTCTACCAACAACACAAAAGAAATAAATCACATTAATATATAATAATAAAAATTTAACAAAGATATAAAAAGAAGCCAGTGAAACTAACTTTATAGGAAATAGATCTCAAAAAAAAAAGTGGCATTATACTTCTGCATGCAATAGAGTTTTGTAAACATTAAATGATGGAAAAAATAATGTTATATGAATATGACTGTCTCTGAGGCAGATAGCCTGGGAACTTAGCAGGTTGTCGAGTTTCATTCTTAGGTAGCTATGTCCCAGAGGTACAAAATCCAGAGTTTCAGTCACAGGATAGTGCATTTACAACACTCCCAGCCCATGTACTGAATTTTAATAGGCTTTTCTAGTTTTGCATTATTTCAGCCAGAAATTTTCCTACAAGTTCACGTTTTTTTTTTTACCTTAGATGACTATCTGTACAAGGTTTCTGAAGTATTAAGAGGATGTCTGCAGTTGGTGAGATACCTAGCAATGAATAATAAAAAGAAACATTCCAAAAGTCAAAACCAAGAACAATAAGTCACTCTCCTCCCTTAAAAAAACAAACAAACAAACAAAAAAACTAATTTATTGAATGTCATGGTGATGTTAAACACAGTTCCAAATTTCAGATCAGCTTATATACTGAATTCTCTGCTACACATAAAATGAAAAAGTTGTATGTATAAAGAATCTATGTATCAGGCAGCTGCCAGCATACTTATACAAATGTTTCAAAAACATGAGTACAAGACTTATCCTCTTAATTGCAACTGAAAAATCAAAAGATGAAGTCTCACCCATACTAGCCCTATGATATTGATGTTTTTTAAAAAAATATTTATTCTTACGTGAAGTTCTCCCACTAACTGTGTTCAGGTACATGGTGATGAACACAAGAAAAAGTAGAGTACATAAAATGGAGAAGTGCATCTTCTGTTGTTTTTCTTAAGTAAAAGGTTATGAAGTTATGTGGCATCACATATATCAAATCTTTCCGGTGAATGAAAGCTTTAAAACAGATGCTCTACTTAGCAATAAATGCACTTTCCTGATAGAGACATATAAGATGAAGCTAACAAAAAAATTCATGTCAAGATTTTTCCTTCATCTACAGCAAAGTATTGAACAGAAGTCACCCTCTGAGTGAAAAACTTCCTCCTAATATCTAACCTAAATCTCCCCTGTCTCAGTTTAAAACCATTCCCCCTTGTCCTATCACTATCCACCCTTGTGAACAATCATTCCCTCTCCTGTTTATACACTCCCTTCAAGTACTGGAAGGCCACAATGAGGTCTCCCCGGAGCCTTCTCTTTTCAGCTAGTCCAGATATGGCTCTGAGCGTAAACTTTTTTTCTAGAAGTCTTTACCTGCTACTTTTGAACTTCAGAAATCATGTTTAGCCATTCATGTAATCACTTAGGTACACACAGTAAACCCAGATTCAGCCTCTCAATATCTTCAGTAAATATTAAATAGTTATACTTTTCAGGCTTAGGTATTCCCAGGTTTGCGAAATCAAATCAATTTCAGTTGAACACTGAGGAGGTGTAATTGAACATTATCATCAGGGAAAATCTGATTATTCTCTAGTAAATCTCAGACTCCAGGACCCAAGATTGTCTTCTGCTCATTTTTTTTTTTTTTTAACTTCATAGATATGGAACTATCAAAAGGTGTTTACACTGTGCTTGCATGCTGCTCTCCCAGCATTCAAAGACATCTTTAGTGCATTTCCAAGGAGTTAGTTTACCAAGAATGGTAAACTCTAAGATTGAGTCTTCCTTCCCACCTGGCAGGATTTTATGGGTTTTGCAGTCCAGAAAGCCAACCATATCCTGGACTGCATTAAAGAAGCATGACTAGCAAACTATTTTGTGATTCTGATAATGGAATTCCTAATTTCAGTTGAGAAAGAAGGTAAGCACACAGTAACATTGCTGCTATCATAGAATCATAGAATGACTTAATGATCATCTAGTTTTCATTTAATCTTTGCAATATTTCTGTCACTAGTACAAAAAATCAACACATTCTGCAAAAGTCTAGCTGAGGAAAAATATGGATAAATAAATTTTCATTCCAGAAAGTTAGTTCCATGTTTATCAGCAACAAGCAACATAAACTCAGAAATTTAGCTACCTGAACAAAACAAACATGTCACGTAGAAAAGCCATATTCTACTCTGGAAGTCAGTTTTATTGGAATCTGTTTCGTGATTTATGTGAGTAGAGATTTTTTGACTTGAAGAAAACAACTGTACTATTTCACCTTTTACATAGATAATATATAAGCCACCACTTGTCAAAAGTCTGTAGAAAGACATACTACTCTCCCAAAAAATGGTCTTTTTTAAAGTATTGAGATACTTCAGGTTATTCAGTCCAGGCTGGATGTGGCTTTGGGCAGCCTATTCTAGTGGTTGGCAACCCTGCACGTAGCAGGGGGCTTGGAACCAGATGATCATTATGGTCCTTTTCAACCCAGGCCATTCTATAATTATGATTCTATGATTCACAGGCTGTTTTCTGGATCAATCTGATTCTTTATTCTCTCTTTGTGAGTGTAGCTGAATAAGAAAATAATTTTCATAACTTCTGAGGAAAAAATACATTTTAGAAAGACAGGAGAACAGTGACATAAAATATCATATCATTTAAAAAAAAGGTCACTCAAACAATGTTGAAAAAACATGGCAGAATGAATTGCCTTTTTGAAGAGAGGGCTAGTATTGCACCAGTGGGAAGAAAAAATAGATTCTGATACAGACGTAAGCTAGCTCAGCTACATCTACCTTTGCTACTATGCTGCTCTAGGAAATTGCAAATTAACATTTAGTTTTGTAAAATCTTAAAAACGTTATCAGCTTAAAAAACACCAAAGTTCAGGTAAGAAAATGACACCTAGAATTTTTCTTTGAAAATTTTAATTTTCTTAGAAAACAGCCTAACGGAGATAGTTGTAATAAATGAAATAAATCAACCAAAATGAAAAAAAACTTCCGGTAATAATGCAATTAGATATTCTTCCACACTGTACTTCAGCAAGGATTCCTGAATGATACTACAATAAAGAAACCTGAGCAAAAGGCTTATACACACCAAAAACTGTTCAACTCAGAGATGGATGACCATATAAATTCATATTAATACTACAGTTAGCCTAGTATACTCAAAATTCTTAAGAAAACTGCAGCAGAAACAGGTCAGGAGTAAAAGCAACTCCTTATCTTCACAGCTTCTGTCTGCTTTCAATCAACAGCTTTAACATTTCCTTAGGTAGAGGTTGCCTTCAGATCATTCCATACAACAGGCATCAATAGAAATTCATTGTTAATTCCATGAAATCATCACTTTTTTGAACCTGTCTACATCACTTTCTTTTACATTCTGTAATTTTTAATTCTACAGTTATATCTTGTGTCAAAAAAATACAACCTTTTTCTTTACACCAGCTGCCTGGTAATTACTTTGTCCTGTATGCCTTTCCTGGCAATCTCTAATACTCCATTTGAATTTTTATAAATTGCTGATCATTGAGCTGGTTTCTACAGAAAAATCTCAATAAAATGCCCAAGTTCCCTTTTCTTAGCAGAAATCTGTCACTAAAAAATCCTTATTAAGAATGAATAATTATGTTATACTTCCTACCTATATTTGTCAGTACTTGTCTACACTGCTAGGTAAAGTATCGAATCTTTTGAAATATCCTAACATCAATTTAATTCAATTATTAGCTTTTTGTAGTTTATGTAGTTTTTGTTTTATAGTGGACTTTACTTTTCAGTACATTACCTTGGAAACAGATATGTATGAAGTATTCACTTAAAACATGAGGAAGGAAAGAGCATCTTAACCTTGTTCATTGTGTAGAACATTCATGTGGAGAGAAGAGCAAAGATTTGACATCTTTTAACCAAAAATGCAATTCTGCATCCAGGATAATTATCAGTGAAAGACAAATCAGATCTTGTACTTTTGTACAAAATGTTTAAATCTTCATGATTTTTTTCTTGTCTAATGCTAGAAGTAACTTAAAATATCAACACATATGCATTGTGGGACCTTGAACACACAAACACTGTATTTACAATAACGAAGTGTTAGGGTTCAGGACATGCCCTGCTACAGAGTAAGATAACCAGACTTAATCAGTTCCGAATGCATATACATAAGACACGGGAATTCAGTATAGTTTCTCATTGCCTAAAAAATGCTGTAAATAGATACAGTAAGTACAGTAAAACTCAATAGAGATGGTAATTCAAAAACTGTTCCTGCTGCAGTAATTTTTACCACAAATTAAATATATATATATATATATATATATATTAAGCTAGAATTCCATAAGGAGGAACAAGATATTCTGCTCTTTTATTATAGAATCATAGAATCATAGAATTAGCTAGGTTGGAAAAGACCTACAAGATCATCCAGTCCAACCATCCACCTACCACCAATAACCCCAATAAACCATGTCTCTCAACGCCACATCCAAACGTTTCTTGAACACCTCCAGGGACAGTGACTCCACCACCTCCCTGGGCAGCCCATTCCAGCATCTGACCACTCTTTCAGAAAAGCAGTATTTCCTAATGTCCAGCCTAAATCTCCCCTGGCGCAACTTGAGGCCATTCCCCCTCATCCTGTCACCAGTTACAAGAGAGAAGAGGCTGACCCCCAGCTCACTACAACCTCCCTTCACGTAGTTATAGAGAGCGATAAGATCTCCCCTGAGCCTCCTCTTCTCCAGACTGAACAATCCCAGCTCTCTCAGCTGCTCCTCATAAGGCCTGTGCTCCAGACCCCTCACCAGCTTCGTCACCCTCCTCTGAACACGCTCCAGGGCCTCAATGTCCTTCTTGCAGTGAGGGGCCCAAAACTGAAGACAGTACTCGATGTGTGGCCTCACCAGTGCTGAGTACCGAGGGACAATGACTTCCCTACTCCTACTGGCAACACTATTTCTGATACAAGCCAGGATGCCATTGGCCTTCTTGGCCATCTGGGCACAATGCTGGCTCATACTCTGCTGAGCATCGACCAATACCCCCAGGTCTGTTTCCTCTACACAACCTTCCAGCCACTCTGCCCCAAGCCTGTAGCGTTGCCTGGAGTTGCTGTGGCCAAAGTGCAGGACCCAGCACTTGGTCTTGTTGAACCTCATCCCATTGGCTTCAGCCCAGAGATCCAGCCTGTCCAGATCTCTCTGTAGGGCCTCGGTACCCCCAGGCAGATCGATACTTCCTGCCAGCTTGGTGTCGTCTGCAAATTTACTGAGGGTGCTCTCAATGCCCTCATCCAGGTCATCAGTAAAGATATTGAAGAGGACAGGCCCCAGCACCGATGCCTGGGGAACACCACTCGTGACCGGTCGCCAGCTGGATTTAACTCCATTCACCACCACTCTCTGGGCCCAGCCCTCCAGCCAGCTCCTTATCCAGCAGAGTGTACCGGTGCAAGCCACGGGCTGCCAGCTTCTCCAGGCTAATACTGTGGGAGACAGTGTCAAAGGCTTTGCTGAAGTCTAGGTAGACCACATCAACAGCCTTTCCCTCATCCACCAGGCGTGTCACTCGATCATAGAAGGAGATCAGGTTGGTCAAGCTGGACCTGCCTTTCATGAACTCATGCAGGCTGAGCCTGATCCCCCAGCTGTCCTGCAAATGTCGCATGATCTCCCTCAGGGCAATCTGCTCAGTAACCTTCCCTGGAGCAGATTGTAATTTATTACGATCAGTTTTCTAAGAGAGGCAAGAAACTCTGACCATTTTATTGATTTATATTATGAAGGTCCTAAAGAGAAACTGCTTTGTAGTTCTGATATACTGGGTTTGGCATTAAAAACACAAATGTTTATATCAGGATGCAGTATTGGAGTTATTTTTCCAGAATATTTTTAAATATGAATTAAACACAGTGATACTGTGAGGGCTTCACTGGATGTCTGCATGGTGGACAAATACAGCCACTTACGTCTATAGTGGCAGGAGAAAGAAGATTGCATGGTCACAGAAAAACTGCACCGTTAATCACTGTCAGACAAGAACAGGTGGAATGAGTGGACCAGTATATTTATCTGCAGGCACCATTAAACCCAATGTGCCATACTACACTGCAGTTATTAGAGGCCAAAATGGAAGGGAAAGAAAGAAAAAGTAGCAAGTATGGTTTTGAGTTTTACATGGCTCTTTGTCAGGACAGCTGACTAGTGGTGGGTTACGCCTCTCTTTCAGTGTCTCTTCAGTGTCTTTGAACCTTGCCTAGTTACTGAGGCTTGGAAAAGGCATGGGGCAGAAAAGAAGAAAAGGGATTTCTCCAAAGAGAGCTATCCTGTGAGGAAATTATTATGCTACAGATACGCAAATATGTAGTAAAGAAAGATGAGAATCACAGCAGCATCCCATGAATCTTCTACTGGAAAAGAGATTCTATTTTTTGTGTATTATATTAAGTGACTCAGCTCAATAACGTTCCAAATAATACTGCTGCTCTGACATATTAAGATAATAAAATTTATCATCATTTTAAGTCATAATATTTTAATATTTTTCATAAGTCTGCAAAAAATGTTCTGTATCTATTAGCATCCACTAGCAAAATTACTGTGTTTTCAAAGATCATTTGTGGTTATTTTCTGAATCATCTCATTCATTTCTTTGGGGTTGCATAAAAATTCTAACATCTCTGTTTCTTAGGCACAGATGTGCATGTCACACTTCTTTTTTATTCTTATTTGTACTTTGTGTCTGAAGTCTCCTTAACCTAATCAGCCTACCCCTTTTAGAAGTCTATACTATTTCTCCTTACTGCAAATCTTTTTCTTCACATTTTTCATTATGCCAATATTCTAAACTCCAAAGCAATGTAACAGATGATTCATCTTCAGCTATCAGTCATTCTCATCTATTCGCTTTTTGAATTTTGAGGTTCTTTATTTGAAATTTACACTTAACCTTCAGTTTTGTCTTAATTTGTATTTTACATTATTTCCAGTAGATTTATTTTTTCAACTTCCATGATTAAACTACCAGTATATCAGAGTATTTGGTTAAATTGTGACAGTGCAGTTATTACCTGAAATCACTTATAAAAGCCAAATATTTCTGATGAGTGCTGGTGTCACTCACATTGTCATTCAAAACTTAAAAATACAAAATCCAGCCTGAGCTTTCTACCTAGAGTGGTCTGTCCAAGATGTTCCTTTCCAGGGAATTCAATTTCAGAGCAGATTTGTCCTTAGAGGATCATCCTACAATGGAACGAACCTTTCTAACACACTGAACATCAGGATCTCTGTATGTAATAAGACTGTCAACCACCAACACATCACCTGCTTCAAGCAACAAAAGCAATCACCCACAAAGAGTTTAATTCTCCTGAAGTAAGCAGTTTCAATTTCATTTATGACAGTGAGGTGTTAATGAATGCATGAAGGCAATAGCCTCTTTTTTACCCTGAAACTGGAGAGAACCATAGCTTGATAACAACTGTCTTTTCCTAAAAGTTCTGCCTAAGTTTATGCAGGCAAATTTCTTTCCAGATTTTACTGGGGAAGATACAGAACCACTGTTGCTAGTCACAATAGTGCAAACCATAGCAAACTCAGAGCATTTATTCACTTAAGCAGAGTTTAGTAAGGAGAATTGCTAACTATTGGTTTGTTCTACTTCTTGTTTGCTTCATTTTTCTTATTTTCTACTATTTTCCTTTTTTTTTTTTTTAAGAAGCTTATTCTAGGAAATTTTATGCAGAAATTACTGCCGTTACAATAAAATAAAAAATGCAAGAATGCTGTTATCAAAAAGTAAAAGGAATTATTTTTGCACTTGAAAGTTCAAACAGAATTTCTTACCTACAGACATACTAAATTCTAAAACTTGCAAATTTTGTCATGTTCATGCACAGCTATATTATGATAAATATATGATGGGAGAATACTTTAAAAAAATGCTTCTCATATCAGCAAAATCCTTCTACACTTTTTGTGCTTTTCTACACTAACCACTATTCAAAATGTTCATTCCCATGTTATGTCTTGCAGAACCAGTTCTTTGAGACTTTTTAAAAAAACATCTTAAAAATATTATTCTATGTTGCCACCTCTAATAATGATGCACTTTGCTAAACTATAGTTGTAGCGAAAAGCAATTGTACTTTGGGTACATTTGAATTTTACAGCGGTAAAAGAAATTATTTTTTCTTGTTTCCATATCTAGCTAGAAAACAGAAACAAATATCTCCATTTGATAAACCCACAATTCTATAATCTAGCAGTTCTAATGTAGTGTGTTGCTCAAATAGCACCAGCAGTATATATTTCATCCAGACTCCACTCCTGGCCCAGTCTCTCTTTTAGGAATGGCCAAGGTGTTAGCTGTCCTGGTAGTAGCAGCAGCACATTCTGACCAACAGTTTTTCTCAGTTCTTTATCTTCTCCCTCCTTAAAAAATGGATAAGAATCTGGGGAAAAAAATCTAATTCTGAGAGCCCTATGAACTTGTATACGTTTCCTATTGCTGGCTGGGATATATGATATTTTTGAAGCCTCTTCACATTAAAACTTCTGTTGCCCTTAGAAGGCAAAAGCTGTATCTGCTATATTTTGCAATACCTACATAGAATATATAGGTATGTTATATAATACACAAATCTATGCACGCAGCACTTCTGAATGTTCTACTGATGATTTCTTTTGAGAGTAAAAATTCATCATTTTAGATACTTTAGCAAGTTTGTTATTTTCATTTTTTGTTTAAATATGATGAATTTTCACATTTAGATTTTCTTGAGAAAAAATGCAATTAGTGTTGATTGATATTTAAGTTAAAACAATTGTTTTCTATAAATGTAAGATTCACATAAAAGCTGATTGCCCCATTCTGAGTAAGAACCTACAGCTAAGCTGTTCCTTTACAACAAACTTTTTTCCATTTATTCTTTAGAGTATAAGTGAGTAAAAGTGTGCAAACCAACTTCCTTAATTTCACTCCTATCTCTTTAATCTCTTTAAAACCCTGCTATTCCTTTGCATTGGTCTAACTGTATGTATTTTTATCACTTATGATGTACTTTATAACCCTGGCAGCAACAACTTTTTAAAGGAAAAACCTTTAGAACCAAATCAGTTATTCCTCCAACTGTTGCTGCTGACTCTCTTTTATAGCTACTGTAACTGACAGGAGAAAAAAGCTTTGAAGTTTTAAATGTACTAGAAATACAGTAGTTCCCTTCTTTAAACTTTTGATGGAACACAACTCCCATAGCTCTCTCATAGCTTAAGTCTTCACTGTAGCAGCAGAAAAGCAAGAACCATTTCAGCTGAAACAAAATTTTAATTGCAAGAGCAACTATGTGTTCAAACAACAGTTAGGTGTTTTTTTAGGTTCATCTCAGGCTTTAATGTGAGAGGCTTATTTAACTGAAACATTATCTGAAAAGCACAGAGACATCATTATACAGTTTTCCCATTGTGTAGCTTTAAGAGATTGACAGCCACTGCTCATATATTCATAAACTCCTACACTGGTGTTTCTGAATTAAGTCTATAATTCATATATGTTCACATACAGAGGAAAACTGGAAAACAAAACCAAAAACAATACATGGTAAATGTGAACCAAAAAAAAAATCTACAGTACATTCTTCAAAGAAATGACTTGGTGGAATTCCCATACTAGTTCAGATTTATAATTAGTTTTATAATTAGATTTACACTTAGATTTATATCCAAGCAGAAAAAAAAATGTATCAGAAGCAGGTAGAGAGAGACCCTTATGATATTCAGATCAGAGGAAATTTAATCCCTGTAGTAATCTCACCTGATCTTAATACAAAAATTACATAAGCTCAAAGACATGTAGCTCTGTATCCTTTCCAATTTTTTCTCTAACCTGCGTCCTCAGGACGAATTGCTCTAACTCCAGATATTATTCCAGATTACAAAAGGCTGTGAAGTTCTTACTATCAGCAGTTACTGCAACAATTAATTGCACATTCTATTTATGCATTATGGAAAACAGTATTCCTATTTACTATGTGCATATACGATGTCAATTTTACCTAGTGTCTTCCAGTCTCTTTTTTTCTATTTCTAGAAAAGACCAACCTTACTGAAAGTTCTTTGTAGAAAGCAGGTTTTTTACATGATGTTCCTTCTAATTTTAATACTTAGTAATGCAATTAATATCAAGCCAACATTTTTTTCCCTCATGCTGGCTGTGTTCATTATCTTTTCGTAACATAGCCCCAGCTGTTTAATATCTTTTAGGAGACAAGGCAATCAATATTTCATATGATATATCATGGTCAAAATACCAGCAAATTGCTCCATTCTGAACTACTAATTTACTTAGGGGTATCTTAAATGTTTTCAAGTAGGTCTGTGTAACCACAAGAACTTCCAGCCCATAATAAACTCTACATTTCTAAGTCTAAGTTCAAATTGAATAAGTTTTTAGAGAGCTGGCAGTTTCCATGGAACACTGTTTATTATATCCCATCTTCATAGGAATCATAAAAAAAATATTAGAATATTAGGCTGGCTCACTGAAGTACCTTCCCACTGCCATGGAGTACAGGAAACAGTCCTGGATAGTCTGCTGGTGGGCCAAAATTCCAGCAGCTGTTTTGACACATGTTCTCTACGTGACTCTACTGCATCCTTGCTTTTGGCAAAATATTTGACTAAAAAATTTTTACCCAACTCCACTGCACAATCATTTCTTCGTGTGGGCCACAATAAGAAACAATGAGAGGGAAAAATATTATTTTCACCAATGCCCTAATCCCTTTCCTCAGATAATTATGTTATGATTTATAACCCTCTAAGCTCAATACTTCAGTAACTTTAAATTAATGAAATACTGAAGGAAAATATACTTTAACAGTAAGCATCACCTCAGATGAATTACACTGCCTTAGGAAAATATCAAATACTTCTAGCTAAGGAGTCTCCAGTTGTGAAGATATGCTCACAGAAATTTGTAACTGTACATGAAATCCCTTAACATTAACTGCATTGCTTAATACATATTCCAACATTAATGGCATTTTATGGAATAACTGTGTCGGCCTGGTGATTTATGACAGGTTTTCTCTTGAAGCTGGCAAAGAAATACTATATACTCATGCAGGAAATAATTGCCTTTCTAAAACAATAATAAGAAACTGGACCAAACACAACAGCCTTGGTGTGCATTGAAGTTTGGCAGGTTACATCATTCTTTGCTTCAACACACCTAAGAGAAGATTATATCATCAACAACTGTAACTCTGCAAGAAGTTAGAATCTGTGTTTTCACATTGAAATTTAAAATTTGGGATGGATACACAATATTTAACAAAAAATATCCATCTCTCAATTCTGTATGTAATACATTTTTCCTCCAGTCATGCACAGAATACTGAGATTCCCATACATTCTCTAAATGAATATTCAATGTATTACTTGTTACATTTATAACTAGAAAAGAGCAAACTTTAATCTACAGAGATAAAACTAACAACAATAAAAGTGCTTTGTCTGATGAATATACAGAACATACTTTTTATCTCTTAGACTCCAGTGTCTCTATTACAGACCATGTAATTTTGTTCAAACTAAGTGTTTACTTATACTACATAGCTTCATTGCTTTATATACACATTGTCTCTTCTTAGTTTTTAGTTGCTTCATGCAAATGTCTTTACAGCATGGAAAATGAAACCAAATTCTCCTCAAATATTGCCTGTGTAGTACCTATATGGCTCTCCATGCATCAAAACAAATATTGGAATTATGTGTTAAAGCGTAGGTATACATCACAAGTGATGTTCTTTCTTTTCTGCTTCTATTTTTTTTACACAGAAATCCTCTGTTCCACCATTCATGCATAGGACAGTGAGACTCTCATACATTTCCAGCCATCCAAGGAACGACCAATAGGTTCAAACCAGCACTGAATTACTCAAAGCCAAGACAGAAATGATGAAAATTTTAAAAAGAAGGAATTTGAACTGGTCATGTGAAAGAACCATGCCTAGCTCTTGTTTTTTAAAGATCTGATACTACCTACTGTTGTGATAATTCTTAAAATAATTTATCAACCTCAAAGAAGTCATTAGTATTTAATCAAAACTACAGCCTTGTGCCTGGGTCATGTCCTTTGAGGGAGCAGTTCAGTCCAGACTGTCTGCACAGTTATACGACATTGTTAAGATGCAAATGTAAGGAATTATTGAAAGTAAGGCTTCAGACAGGCTACACAGGGATGCAGTAGGCTAAGGACATGATTTCAGTATTCTTCAACATATATCTCAGCAAAAGAACTATATATGTCTTAAGACTGGAATAGTGAAAATACATATATTAAGGAACTGCTGACACTTAAGTAATTTCCGTCAACCAATCCTTAAAGCTAACTGTATTCTTTTTTAACTTTTTCCTCTTCTACATCTCTTTTTCTCCTCCTGAATTTTAACTGCTTATTATTTCTATGACTCTGCCCTTTCATCCTGAAGCCTTAACATTGGTAGTAAGTGTGTACAAGCAAGTTACATGCAAAAATTAAACCTATTTTCATTTTACTGACTCCAAAAGTTTATTTTTCTTTTTTCATGGCATCCATTAAATCTGAACTCGTGTGGAATTCTTGTTGCAACTTTTGTAATGTATGTTTCATCAAAATGTCCTTTTCAAGGTCATTCATAAATTGATACTGAACCTCAGCTTGTAATTAAGATCTCTTTGAGCATGTGTATTGACAGATTGATTACGTTTTTTAGTAGGTCCAGCACAACTGCTCTTAAACAAAGTAAAAAAGTACTTAACTTGCTATTTCAATTGATTTATTAATTCATTAAAGAATTTAAAAATGTGTTAAGTTTTAAATTCAAAATAGAACTACACTTACTAAAACATTGCCCTAAGCAAAACAAAACAAACAAAAAAAACCCACCAATTTTGTGTAGAATTATAAGTGTAAGGGCCAAGATTATTACTCTAACGCAAACAAAGGCATGAATTAAATTATATCACACAGCAGGATTTACACTTAGACAATTTAAAAATCTATGAAAAACAACAGTAGGAAAAATGTGTTTTCATGAAAATGTAAGCAAAGAGATCTGCCTAATGCTTCCAGGAACCAGTAATGAAGTAAACAGTGTCTCACCTCATAGGAAAAGAAACCTTGTAAAACTAGCATGTCAAGTCACCTATTAAAGATCAATTTACCAGTAAAGCATGCATGCACTGCTGCAGTTAAGAATTGGCTGCTTTCTCCATCCTAACGAGACCCTTACCTTCCAGTTCAAAAGCAGAAGGCCCATTGATCTTCCTGACAGCCAAGCAAAGTCAGGCTCAAAAGCCACAAGATGAGTACAAAGAGTACCCACCCCACCCGCTCACAAGTTTACGCAAAGCTACTGGCTCAAATTTCTATCATGCTCTGAGTCACACAATAAGAAGAAACAGCAGAAATTTGCCACAAAGCATCGAAAAGACACTAAAGCAGAGGGATCACCTATCTACATTTCCACGAGTACTGATTTTCAGATACTAGTGGGAAAACAAAGTAAGGTACAGATCCTTGGCTTCTACACAGAGTGAACAGAAATGAATTGTCATATTTCTTCACACTAAATAAATGCCTTCATTTTTTGCTGCTGTGCCAAAACACTATGCATTGCTGCCAGTTCATTTTCTAAGTATATATATTCCAGAGTTCTCATATCTTTGCAATTGCATAAATACAAGAAAAGAAAATGCTTGCAGGAAAACTCATTGTCCTTTATGTAAGCAATCCAAGGCACAGCAGAGAGAAACAGTGTGGATGTAATGCTTACCGTGTTGCATGTAGACTACAGTGCTGGAAGCAGATATGTTTTCCCTCTCTACACAAAGATCACGTACCCAACTCCACCCACAAAATTCTTTATTTTAATTTTTGTTATGGTTTGATGTTACAAAAGTGTATTTTGCAAGCCTTAACAGTTCAGTGCATTTACCGTAGGAAGATTTCATAATGCTTTAAGCAGAAAACTCATTTGTCTGTTTTGAAAACTGAGGAGGCAACATTTGTAGAATCCCAGTCCCTGTTCTAGACTAGCTTTTTGACAAGTATACTTAAGGATTATTGGTACAATCAGGGGTAGCCCAGAATTTTTAAAAATCCAAATCAGTTATAAAATGGAGTTCCACTGCATGGCAAAAAAATCCTGGAAGGCCTGGGCACAGTCTAAAGCAGCTGGACTGTCAGTGGAACAGGGCCAAGTGGATATTGAAAATAAAATTATTATAATGGATAAATCATCCAAGGTAGCACTGAAATTTTATGTAGGCCCAATAAAGCATTCATTCAAAGAGAGTACAAATTTCAGAGAAGGCTAAAGTAATGAAATCAGAGGGCCAAATTAATCCTTAGAGTTATTCCCCTGAAGTGAAGTAAGCTAGGCTAGAGCTTTGTTTAATTTTATTATTCCAAAGACAATAAGTACCAGCTGAAGCTGAACAACACACTTGACAAAATCAACAAATCTATACTCCCATTTCCTAAGAAGATCCATGAAGAAAGATTTCTCTCCAAAGCAATCAATCAAAAGACACTTATCCACAATTCCTATTTGATGGGAAAAGCAGAAAGATTTTGCATCTCCCAGTATTTCTATTGGTTCTGCAGATTTAGGGGTTCTTTTTCTTTTCTGCTAGAACAGCTGCAAAGGGGCCAAGCTTCCTGCTGCTTCAGAGCAGATCATGTTTTGTTCCAGCAGGGGGGTCCACAGTGTACGCCCAGCCACTTCACCATGGCTATTCAGCTGAAAATTTGTAAACATACAAACTTATGAAATATTTCATTTTCAAAAAATGGAAAAGAGACCACAGATCAACATACATTAATTAGCACATGAATACTTCATATGGTTCATGGACTTATTAGAGTACATACTCTAATTGAGGCAATTATATTTGTACCACCCACTATTTACTAGTTTCTGAGTCATGCTCTGAGCAAAGCATGTCTTATTTGAAGGCATCTTTAATTTCAGCCTTTCTCTTCCCTTTTCCTATCTGCACTACCTTCCTAAGTAAACCATTTACACATTTCCTTGTTGTTGCATCACAATTTCAGACTTGAATATAGCTATGTTCAAAATTCCATCAAGTTGTATGGGTCTTTAATCATTCCTTTGTCAGAAATGAGGAACACGGAAAAAAAAAATCAAGCAATAAGCTTAAATAGACATGTGGAATCTATTTATATTTTAGCATGTCTGCACTATTGTATACAAACTGACAGCAAAGACCAAACTTCCTACAAACAGACGTACAGCAAATGCCCTGATAAATCCCATCAATTTATCTGTAATATTGTCAAAAAAGTTACCTCTTAATTCTTATCTTGCAAAAGTAGATAAACAGTATATTTTATTGTCTGATTTCTATAAAGGAATTGGATGGAAGTAGTCTTTTTTATGTTTATTCTGATTTGAATACAACATGTGAAAGTTATACTTTGTCAATGGTTTTGTAATGTCTTTAAAGATAATCAGCACGATTCTGTTATATAAACAACAAATTATCTCTGAAACATCTTTTCATATTAAGAGCATAGGCAGCTTTGGCAACAAAAAAAAAAGAAAAAAAAAGACAGAATTTGGTCTTTTACTACCGTGACATACTACTCATGTGTACGAGAATATTAAATATTGAGGAATATCACCAAAAATGTTTAATAATAGGTTTTAGAGGCAAACCTGCCCAACAATCAAATTCATTCTAGTAACATATTTCATGAGTCCCATTGTCATTTCTCCCACTAATGAATATATAGACATTAAAACAATCCACAGATGAAAACAAACAAAACAAAAAAAAATTAATACCAGAAAACTTTTTATTTTTTAGTATCATAGAATCATAGAATCACTAAGGTTGGAAAAGACCTTCAAGATCATCCAGTCCAACCATCTACCCACCACCAATGTAACCCCACTAATCCATGTCTCTCAACACTATATCTAAATGTTTCTTGAACACCTCTAGGGATGGTGACTCAACCATCTCCCTGGGCAGCCCATTCCAGCGCCTGACCACTCTTTCAGAAAAGTAGTATTTTCCTGATGTCCAGCCTAAATCTTCCCTGGCACAACTTGAGGCCATTCCCTCTCATCCTGTCAATAGGATTCTCTCCAGAGCTCCACTTAGTACAAAGTTTACATTTCTCTAAAGCTGAAAGCAGAAAAAAAGTGTATCTGAAATGCTTAAATGAAAACTTTCCTAGAGAAATGTTATGAAAGTGTGCAGTGAAACAAAGCTTATGTTTGTTCAGCTTTCCTACACTTGCAGAATATACTGAGATTATAGTATGTGCTCTAAAAACCACAATAGGCAAAGGCAGGCATGGTGGTGACAAATGGGAGGACAAAGCTGACTACATAACTTTTAGAAGTTTAAAAAAGTTAGGCAGGTTGTCCAAAGAAAAACTTGTGATGAATATTGAAGTACTAACTCCCTTCACATCCTGTTTGCAGAGGTTGCTACTCACAGCACTGACATGTCATCAGAAAAGAGTTTTCATCGAGACATAAGCCACTTAAAAGTAAATTTAAGGCCTCAGGCTGCGTTTCCTTATAGAATGATATTCCTAAGAACTAGTTTTCAGAACTAGTCGTTTAACAAATATTAAAAATCTTTCGATTCTTTCAAGAAATGACAATGGTAATATGGAAATGTTAATTTATTTTCCCCCCTCAAAGCTGATTAAGGAGCAAATAGAACATTCTCTGCCATGGAAAAGGGAATGAACAAGCCAACAGCTTAAGTGTCAGGGTTAGTAGGCGGCCAACATCAGCAAAGTTGTGTTAAGTGTCTGCTATAGTGGTCCTGTTTGGAAGTAGGTAATGCATGAAGCCTTTTTTGGGTAACTGGAAAGATCCCATTCACAGGCTGTAGTCCTCATGAAGGACTTTAGCCACCTTGAATCTGATGAAGGATGTGAAAGACAACAAGAAAAGCTTCTGTAGGTATATCAGCAGTTAAAAGAAAGCTGGGGAAAATGTGGGCCTGATGCTGAATGGGTCAGGAGACCTAGAGAGAAAGGGCCGTGGGAAAATGCCACATTACTCAATGATTCTTTGCCTCATTCTACTGGAAGAACAGGTCATTGGGATACCTAAAAGACAATCAGACCAGAGGGGAAGTCAGGATGAAGAAGAACCTGCTCTCACCGGAGAAGGATCATTTAGAGAACATTTATACAACCTGGACATAGACAAGTCTCTTTGAGTTTCTGATTCTGTGAAAAATAGTGTGGGAATATTCTGCTTCAAGGAAGCAGAACTTGAACTTTCATTTGTGCAGAATGCATATACAGATAAATGCAACATAAAATATTTTCTAATTTTCTTTTTCCAACAAAGCTGACAAGCTTTCATGCTGGCAAAGCAAAAGGAAGGGAAAGTCACCTACCTCAATCTGCAAAATCATGCAATGGCCCTGAAAGAGCATGGTCTTTTTGTCACATTTCAACAAGTTGAGCAAACCACAGAACATGTAGCATCCCAAATGGGACTATCTGAAGTAAAAAGCTACTACTGGGAAGAAATCAACATGGCAATTGTCATAGTGAAAATAATTTGTAATAAACAAAACCAAAAACAATTCTATGAATATCATTGTTTTTCCAACTTACATATTTCCCCAAGACAAATTACAATTTTCAGGCTACTCAACCTACAAAACTAAATACCACATCATTTCTGCAAAGAAATGTTGGACTGGATTTCATTCAGGAGCAGCTCATGGTCAGCATTTGTGTTTAGAACTTGAATTGTAAATATGGAGTCTACAGAACATACTGCAGTTTCTCATTGGAAATGTTAAAACTTTAATGCTCTTTAAGATGTTACCTTTACTTTAAATAAATGAACATATTTCATGTATATTTCTTACAAATACAGACATGAACATCTGTTTTCTTTTATTTTTGTGTATATATGGAAGTAACTATGTTTCTCAAGAACATCACAGGATGCTTCTGTAGTGTTTTTTATGTTGTTTCAGTATATTCTAAAGAGGGGATCTGAAATGAAGGCAAGCTTTCTATTTCTTATTATTTTAATTTTCACTAGAAAGAGATTGCAAGAAATGAAATATTAATTTGTGCAGAATGATAAGGCAATTCAAATGTAAGAATTCCAGTCAGGCCTTGCGGACCAGATGGCTTTTAATTTTCTGGCAATGATGTTAATTGGAAGTCAGGATGTAAACTTACTTTTTAATCAACTTTAAGCAACAATTATTTTTTTTTAATCATATAAACAGCTGCACTGGAAGCATCTCAACATCAGTATTACATTCTACAGTACACATTAGCATGGACAAGTAAAAAACTATAAACTATAAAACTATAAACAAAAATAATCTGAAGTAAAGTTGGAGACCACTAGTAATTGCCTTAAGGACTCTAAAATTGATCTTAAAAAAAAATAAATTTATACTACTTCCCTATTTCTGCAAGAAAAATATTTTTATGTGACCAAAAATAATTAACATTTATTTAGTCACTGAAAAGTTATGGTCCTGTTTCAGCATAAACAATTGGAAACCTCGCTTCCCAATTATAATACATACTTGTGAGAATTTTAGGATTTTCCCCTTTTGGTACACTCTTAACAGACTATAAACATAGGACGTCAACTGTATTAGCAAGTAAATAATTTCACTATTCCCCTTTTTAAATCAAATGAAAATTAGAGGATATATCTTGCACGAAGAATGATGTTATAATACCAAACTAAGAATTAATTATAGGAAAAAAAAAAAAACTAGGAGTGTAGGTCAGGAACTAAAAATAAATTTTCACATTTCCAAAATTGTCATCACCTCAGAGATCATTAACTGCAAGAAAGAAAGAGATTGAATAAGTGACATCAAGCTTGCCTTGCTGCATTTGCTTTTTTTTCTAGATAGATTAGAAGAACAGTCTTTTCTGGAAGGCTGGAAGAATCTGACAAATTTTGCACATTATTACAGTAATGAACATCATATGATCATGAACATGGTTTGGTCAGGTATCCAGTGTCAACAAAAATGATCAGTATGAGTTGAACATGTCAGTTTTTCCTTACTTTGTTTTGAAACCTGAAAGGCTGAAGGCCTGAAATTCTTTGTCTCCTGTGTTATTATTGTACCCAACAGTACAAAGAAGCCAATGTTTCTGTGAGCTTAAACAAATGGATAGCATATTTCCTCCATCATAAGCTCATTATCTTAAGGAAAACATGAGAAATATGCCAGATGGAGCATTTAATACTGAAAATAAAAAAATGCATATATTTTTTTTTTTTGTTGCAAGTAGAAACATAAGAGGAAAGCATCATTAAACACTGTGTTAACATCTTTCATTTTTCTCCTGGCATATCCAAGTATCTTTAGTTTACTTTCACAGTGGGATTTCTTGCAACTTAGGCAATAAGTCAGTGCTCAAATAGAACTAAAAACACATGAAATTAAGTGTCAAAATGCCTTTTTTTTGCACAGGCCTCTCATTCTGCGCACATCTTTTCTCTAATTCCTTCTACACACAAGAATTTTAAAACTTCTTTAAAAGTATCAACAACTACAGTTTCACTGCTTGAAATATAGATTATAGACCTTTACATTTTCAGGTTTAAATAAAAATAAATACATAAATCAGGCCCATAGGTACTTAAAGGGCAGATCAATTACAGAAGCTAAAGTGCAAAATCAGTTTTCACAAGTTTCAAAAGGAATACCATCAAATTCAATAGATACGGATATATTTCAGACCTAACTCCAAATGTGTAACAGACTGCAGGAGCTCTGCCAGCAGTCAGGGGAAACAACTGTTTTGCTCTTCTCATCACTAATGAACATGGTAGGATTTGAAATATGCTGGATCCAGCTTTTAGCCTACCCAGAACAAGAAGGAGGACAAACTGGAGAGAGTTCAGCAAGGAAAGAGCCACCAGTGAGATTAGAGGTCTGGAGCAAATTGCATTCAAGAGAGAGGCTGGAGGAGTTGGGCTGCTTTGGCCTGGAGAAGAGAAGGTTCACGCTTAGGGGGAGATAATTTAAGTCTTCTATGAGCTAGAAGGAGGATGTGGAGAAGAAAGAGATGGATGCTTCTCAGATGTGTACAGTAAGAAGTCCAGAGGCGGCAACCATAAATTGTAGCATGGGATAAATTTTTTTGGCAGAGGAAAAACTTTATTCCTTTTGAGGGTGGTCCAGTATTGGAGAAGGCTGTTCAAGGAGCCTGTGGATTCTCCAAAGTTCTGAATTTCAGAACTCATTGGGAAATTCAGTCATCTTAGAAATACATGTATTTTCTAATTTCAGTTCATTCAGAAAATTTTAAATAATCTCTACTTAAATGTTCATATTTGAATTTCTAATCCCAAATCAAGCTGTAAAAAAAGGAAATATATTTTCACTTAGTATAGGCAAATTTTCCATGTTATCTCTATTTCATGTCAAATCATTCATTTTTTTGTAGTCAGTGTATAATAACAGCTTCTCCTCCAAGTCGTGCTTTGGAAGATGAGGGGAATCAAGTGTTTCAATCATGTTTTTCTTTAAAAAGTCATTAGTACTAGAAGAGAAATACCTATTATTGTCTAGGAAATAACTTTTATGACTAAATAATGAACTGGTAGTTATCATTTCTTTCACCTCACTGAATATTCAGAGCTATGGTCATTAAGCTGAACAATAGTAGAGCTTTTAGCTAGATTTCTGGTAAAGTCATTATCACAGCTGTCAGCTACTTACATCTCATTCTTGGCCAGACTGGTGTAAAACAATGTTAATAGCATACTGTAGCAGCTATCAGTGCCGTGTGTCTAGCTTTGTATCTCCTTGAATGAGCAATTATTCAGAAGGGCTGCATGGAAATCTGTTTGATAATCTTCCATGATGGTTTTAGTGTAATGGATTTCAGAGGTAGGATCATGCCAAAATACTTCATATTAAATTATTGATAATCTAACTGGTATCTGTGCCATCCCATCTTAACAATCTTAATGGCTATTTTTCCTTTAGTCATTTACTGAATCTCTGAAAGTGTTGTAGTTTCCATTCTCTTGGAACCTAACAGGCCTTAAAGCAGGTTATTGGACTTTTCTCCATATCAGTGCCTAGAGATTATTTAATCTTATCTACAAGTAAATGTTTCAGTTACCATTCCTGTGATCATTTCTTAGTGCAATTATTTGCAGCTTTCTTCATACTGCTCTTCTTCACAATCAAGTCAAAAATTAACTTGAATACTGATGCAGTCAGTATTCACAAGGTAGTAAACTACCTAATGTGTTATCCCAACATTTTCCTGCTTGTTCTTAGCAAATTCCAAGTCCTCAGTATTGTGATTCTATATAATCCTATTATTAAAATACTAACTATTCTAGCTAATTAGCAAGAAAGGCATTGACTGAACCTTATAAATTCAAATTTGTGTCAACAATAAAATTATATTTTATAACACTATTTCTGTGTGCAGAACTCTCTTTTATAGTAGTATTTTATAGCAATAGTTGAAAATTTCAGTATGCTTTGATGACTTCTTTCCTGTGTCATGCTTTTATTTACCATCACTGATTTTCTGTTTCAAGCTGTACTCCTCTTTACAGGGTCAGAGTCAAACACAGTAAGATCAAGTGGTTGTTTTTTTGGTTTTTGTTTTTTTCCTTTTTTGAAATATTTCACTTCAAAATTATTTTGTAGGAATCTAGATAAGTTAATACATATTGCATTAAATCAGTATTTTTCTTAGTGGTACTATAAGCAGAAGTACTTCTATTTTTGTGGGATTGCCTTAAAATGAACAGCTGAAGAAAAATGTACTAACTGATTATCCTTCCAGGATAGTGACATAGCGGCAGGAATGTTAAATTAATTGAAGTCTACTTGTGCAGAAATGTTTTCTAGTAGTTAAAGTAATGATGAATTATTAAAGAGCCTTTCTAAAGGTCTGTCATAAAAATACAGTCTTGTACAGGCCTGTAAGAAAAACCTGTCAAGAAAAATATCTAAAATAGGCTTGCAAATCACTATTTCATCCTCCTACTGTTGCTTAACTAAAAAAAACACACAGAAGACAAAAATGATACATTTTGTATATTTTTTAAATGTCTGTATTTGTAACAGAATATTAAAACAGAAAGTGAAAAAAAATTTTTTGAGGATTTTTCTCAGGTCTCTTTCATGTTTTTCTCTTGAATTCTCATGTAGAAGGTGGCAGAATGCTCAGCAATCCACTGAAAAAATATCTTATTTGATTCTCAGCATGAGTGAAGTAAGCAATAACATGCTTATGTTATGACATGCACTCTCTCTATGTATGCTGCACAAGCAAACAAAGGACCAGTAAAGGAGCAAAATTTCTGAGCATTTCAGGTAGTTTATTTTTCCTTGCTAGACTATAGAAACCTCAGTTTGACTGTTATGATGTTTAATTTATTAGGAATATTCCAGTGGGTTTTTGTTTACCATTCTTCATCCCTGGGTTTCCCATCTACATACATTAGCTTATGTCTTTCTTTTCATTGGCTAAAAAGGCTTTCTGATAGAGATGGAACTGCTAACAATATCTCTTGCTAAACCTAGTCCTCCATAGCTCTGAATCCTACAGTTAGATCAGGTTGTACAGAGCCTCATCCAGCCTGACCTTGAATGTCTCCAAGTACAAGGCATCAGTGGACAACCTCTTCCAGTGCCTCACCATCGTTATTGTAAAAAAACCTTGTCCTGTCACAACAGACCCTGCTAAAGAATCTGTCCCCTTTTTTCTTATACCTCCCCCTTTAGATACTG
The DNA here is from genome assembly GCF_002078875.1 of Numida meleagris. Lineage (NCBI taxonomy): Eukaryota > Metazoa > Chordata > Aves > Galliformes > Numididae > Numida > Numida meleagris. The sequence continues at coordinate 19,008,954 of NC_034438.1, forward strand.
ATAGGCTGCTATCAGTCTCCCCAAACACTTCTCTTCTCCAGCCTGAACAGCCCCAGCTCTCTCAGCCTGTCCTCATAAGGAGAGGTGTTCCATCCCTTGGAATTTTTGCAGCCCTCCTCTGGACACGTTCCAACAGGTCCATGTCAGTATAGGAAATACTGAGGACTCCACATCTGAATGCAGTACTCCAGGTGAGGTCTCACCAGTGCAGAGCAGAGGGGCAGGATCACCTCTCTTGCCTTCCTGTCCATGCTTCTTTTGATGCAGCCCAGGATACAGCTGGCTTTTGGGGCAGTGAGGGCACATTGATGGCTCATGTTCAACTTGCCATCCACCAGTACCCCCAGGTCATTTTTGGCGGGGCTGTGCTCTATACATGCATCCCCCAGCTTGTACTGATAGCAGGGGTTGCTATCAGTACAACTCATGTGCAAGACCTTGCACTTGGATTTCTTGAACCTCATGAGATTCACCTGGGCCCACTGCTCAAGCCTGTTTAGGTCTCTCTGGATGGCATCCTGTCCCTCAGGTATGTCAACCACACCCCACAGCTTGGTGTCATCCACAAACTTGCTGAATGTGCACTCAATCCCACTGTTAATGTCATTGATGAAGATGTTAAAGAGCACTGGTCCCAGAACTGATCCCCAAAAGACACCCCTTGGCACTGATCTCCATCGGGACATTGAGCTATTGACCGCCACTCTCTGGGTACAGTCTTGTTCCTTGTCCATCAGACAATCCACCCATCAAATCCATATCTTTCCTATTTGGAGAGAAGGATGGACAGTGACAGAAGATAAATCTTGAACCATAAATCTGTTCACAAAGATCTCCTCTCAAAAGTGATAATTACGCAAACTGTGCTGATAGACAAATGTCAGGAAACAAGACTTTAAACTGTCATCCTAGTCTAAATCAAAAGAAATTATGAAAATAAAATCAGACATGTTAACATTTTTTTTAACAATACTGTCCCTAAGCAAGATTTAGCAATCATGCAGAGAAATACAATCTGTCTATCCACAGCTACTACCACCACCTCAAGAAACCAAATACTTTAGTTCCAGTGAGGTAGTCATCATTCTTAAAAGCAGACAGCAATCACTAGTGACTCATCAGTCTCTTGTGAGCAGCAGGATTCCTCTATAAGTACTGTACAGGTTATTTCAGCATAACCTCCATAATATTTACAGCAGTGTCCTACTTTTTTTCCTTTAGTAAAAACAAATTTAGTCATTTTTCATTTATTCAGTTCTATGATAGCTAATACAAAGGAAGATGACAGGAATATTTGTAAAATACAGTATGCATATTTAATGTCTACTACACTGCATATAGTGTGAATTCCTCTGAACTGGGGATCTAAATAATATTTTAAAAATTTAAATATTTTAAATAATATATACACGTACCTCTTACAAACATAGATGCATTAACCACAAAAAATACCTCTAACATCAGTTAAAAGCTAGAAGCAAAATTTCATTGTTCTGAAGTATATTGGCCTTCATTTACATTTTGCCTTTTCAGAAACGTCTGTGCTGCGTTCAGGATCACTATGATTCCATTCAGCATTTAGTAGCTCTCCAGTTCCTAGTTTTATTCTTTACATTATACATCCCTCAAATACAGACACCTTCAATTTCCAAGGAAACCTAGAGAAACCACAAAACAAAATTCCTTGACTGGATTCATGATGGCAAATTGGAGCCAAAAGTCTCAATCTCATAGTTCTCTGGGAGAATTGGATGTTATTAAACTTATCTGAAAAATCTTCATCACATATAATGCTTTAATAAAAGAAATAAATTACTGAACAGATCTGTGGAAACATTATAGATTTCCTTCTCAGTGGTGATGCAGAAGTTTATTCTGCCATCTCCTAACTCTGACCCAGGTATTCAGGGCCATTTTGAGCTGCCTTCGAGCACAAGATGGGAAAGCTGAAGCTCCTCAGGTTTTATCAAGCATGGAAACAGCATTCCAGTGCAAGTCTTGCTGTTTTAAACTACCACTGAATAGCTTAAGATAATCCTGAAATCTCTTCAAAATGCTGCTTAGAAACAGTTCAGAAACTAACAACCTTGAAATGCCACTTTATTTAAAGAAAATTTCTTCCACAATTTGTTGAATTTTAAAAGATTTTAAATGTTTTGTATTCTTTCGAATGGCATATATTGACAATCATTCCCTATCTTGTTCTTGAGATTTCTGTATGTGTTAATGTAGTAAAAACAAATCTTATTCTCCACAAATATCGCTATCCAATACTACTGTAACTTTTTCAGCCTTTTCTGCATTTCTTTTCTTAGTTCCTGGGGCAAGAATAGTCTCATTTTTCAAGGTAGAACTCACCCAAATATCAGTGATGCAACAGTTGAATAGCAGGACTATCGGGGAAAAAAATTCCCTGTATCAGGATAATCCATCACGGGATGTTTCTGGGCCTGACTGATTTTCTGCCTTCCCCTTCTCCCTCCCTGCTCTGCCAGGGGGCCATGGGTCCACCCATGGCCTACCATCTTACATCCTGCTAAAAGACTGAAGGGCTTTTAGAACAGAAGTTGAATGAGTCACTCTTTTCTAACAGGGAGTTGATTTTCTTTTGCTTTGTTTTAGAGAGCATTATGGCTACCTTATTAACTATATTGTACTTTAGTTATAAAGATTCATATTAATTCATTTCACCCATTGTTTCTCAGTATTATTCCATGCAGTAAGACCTAGCTACAACATCCACCCCTACTCAGCACTGAGGCAAGGTAGCATGATATGAACCAGCAATTGATATTACATGAGGAGACTCTGGGTCATATTCATCCCACCCTTCTTGTTCTCTTCCACTACATCCAGTGGCACTTCATGTGGTGATTGCTCTCCTAACTGCTAGATGAAGGCACTTACATAGTGCAAGATGATCACCTGTCTTAAGAAATAAGAAAAATATCCAGGCAGAGTCCCCAAATGAAGTTCTGCATAGATACTTCAGATCAACAGAACTGGACTAAGGAGTAAGATAGACAGACAAAGCCTAGCACTCCATCCACTGTCCCAGAAGCAAGGTTTTTCTAAACAACCGAATCCACTCTGTAATCTTAGCAACAGACACAGGAAACTAAGGTTTAGTTATGGTGACCTCTTATTACATTATGTAACCCTTAAATGCAATGGTCAGACAGTGGTGGAGTGAATTCAACACTGTGTATTTCTTTGCACCTGTACTTAAACAAGCAAGTGCCTTCTTGTATATCGAGAAGAATAGACATCAATCAGACAGAAATATGAAAAGGATAGTTAGCTAACAGCTAGATATCAAATAAGTCTGAAGCAAAAAAAACCAACCTGCAAATATGTAATTACAGTTGTGGGGTTTTTTTGCTTTTTTTTTTAAATCAAGAGCTCTGGATTATATTCATTTTGATTCAGGTCCAATTAAAACTAAGGTGTTCTTTTTTTTTAGGAAAAAACTTACATTCATCAAAACTGACCTGCAGTCAGGAAAGTGCTGAAATTCCACTCTAACATATTCCTGTAAAGGTTTCTTGGTCCTTTTGTCTAGCTTTACATTTCCTTGTCTAACAATCTCAGTGTCAAAATGTTAACTGTGCTAAAGGGACACTCAAGCTGTGAATCTAGTCAGAAATGGAACAGTTCTTGTACTCATTTATATCTCTTTCTCCCTCTTATTTCTTTCTCTCATTTAATATCTTATGATAAACTTGCATTATGAACTCTGTAAGATTGTGTTGGTCTCTCTACAGTCATTCTGCTACATAGCCAGCACAGATTTCAGATGAAATACAACTACAAAATACATAGTAGTTAATTTTTTATAACCTGTTTACATTTGAATTTTGATACATCAGTATTCTTGATAGTTTCTAAAGCCTGATCTAAGAAGTCTATCAAGTACTAGCACTGGCATTGAGGAAAATCAGTGGTGGTTGGAAATAACAGAAGCTGGATCTGATTTTAGCTATGTATGTTTAATATTACTAAGTAAATATGCCACTATGCATATTGACATAACTGAAATTAGTAGCTATGAAGAACAAGGGACAGATTCTTACCTCATAACAAGAACTTTACATTTATAGAAAATAATATTTGCATAAAACCAGGGAATATAGAATCTCTTTCATTGCGTTTGGAAAAGGATTTGATAAAGGATCAGAACAAACCACCTAACATTCATTATCAAAAATGTTCTTCCATGTTAAGAACTCTTTATGTTGGCATATATGTTATGCCATTCTACTCTTATGTTTAAAGTGAAAACTTAGTAACTGAGAATGCTGATTATCCTCATTATATACCATTACATAGTGCAACAAGTAGGAAATCAAGACTTGGAATTGCATTCTGTGATGAATTTGAATACAATACCAAAAGATTCAAATAATAAATCACATACAGCACTGGTATGTTTTGATTTATCCCACATTTTTCCTATTTTTGTCTGGCATGTTCTGAAATAGTGCTGCATCCCAAATAGTACTATTGCAGTGCAACATGGTGCTCGGACCCAGTGAATTATCAGATGCTCTTGTCAGTCAGAAAACTTGCAGTTAGAACAGCAGCAGCCATTCTGTCCCTTTTATTCTTTCTAGAAAGAACAGGAGGAAGAGCATCAGAATCTGCCATAACATATCTCAGCTTAGCACTATTTAGTGACAGCTTGGGAAAAAAAGGTGGAGAGCAGCTGACATTTGAGATAAGGAAACTGTGAAAGGAAGTTAAATGATTAAAATAAAATGTTACTGATGCTTGCATTTTCATGGCTATTTAGAAGGTTTCTTTGTCAGAAAAAGGTTTCACCGAGATATTAACTACATTTTTAGTTAAATTCTGGTGATATTCTATCTTAGGAATCAGAGGCAAATTATATTTCTGAAACTGAGTTGTGGAGCCTAATAAATTATTTACCAGTTTGCACTGAATAGCTGATGATTAGGCCCAGTAAGCATATTTAGCTTTTCTCACATCTCTACTCTGGCTATAGATTCAGATCTAGATTCAGATCTTCAACATGTTATTCATAACGCTAACAAATAATGCATATCTTTTAAGAAGCCAATGGCAAAGGTCTCGTCTCCTTTCCACCTAGTCAAAATTTTAACTAAATACTAATTCTAAATTAATTGCTTCTGTAAAATAGAAATTAATTGAACTTATCTGATGTTTGGAAAGCAGAAAGTCAGAGATGGGAGAAACAAACTCTCAGCAGTTTTTCAGTCCTTGTATCTATTTGCCAGGAAGAGGAGAACATGAGGATCAAACTAGCAGGTCATTTTAAGACTTTGCAGCAATTGTTTTTCTACATGAGGGACACACCAGCATACAAAGTTTGTTTTCATGAACGCTTCAGGACCTTTATCAACAGAAATCTTAGTTCACAGTTGTGCACTACATTATACGTAACAAAGTCATAAGTCTTACTCTGAATCACTTAGAATTTCCTGTCAATATTAAAGTTGTCTGTAGCTTCTCTGAATGTGACATTCACATTCAAAAGAGGATTTCCACACCACAAAGGTAGGACAATCTATGTATAACTAGGATTTCATCTTGTGAATTAATGGTTTGTTAATGACTACAATCATTTACTGGAATAATGTAAAGATTTTCAATATTTCCTCTGCAATATTCCATGCTACGGGGATTTGCAAATCACAAGAAGACTATTCAACCTACTGCAAGTATTTCAGCAAAAATAGCTCTTCATAAAGGAATCCATTTGCAGTAGGCTCACAAATCTTTTAAATATACTATAACTTGATTTTTTACATAGTATTCTTGCCAATGGAGCAACCTTGTTAATCAAAATAAAAGTTCTATGTATTTAGCACACCAAATATCATATTAACAACACAAAACCTAATTTTGCACAACTTTCTACAGAAGTGTTATGTTCTCATATTATATGTAATAGCATTAGCTAAGAAGTTTAGCACTTAATGGTAAACAAAGGTGTTTAATCCTATTTGCAGGAGTCTGTCATGTGACTGCATTCTAGTTTTACATTACATTCTATATAGTCAAAGTCTAGAGCTACATTTATAGTAAGAAAATAAAAGCAGAAAATTATTTTAAAGGACAAATGAAGAAACTGCTAATCCAGATTCTGTTGCTCTTATTACTTTCATAAACCAGAACTTGAATACTGTTTTGGAAAAACACTATTCCTCCGAAAATCATTCTCAGTGAAACGTTCCTAATACAGTCATGATCGGCTGTAAAAATAATAAAAACAAAGAATCTCTAAATCAACAGCCAGGACTTATATAAAAGAAAGGATTAGAACTGAGTTCAGAATGAATTTCAATACAAGGATTTTGGAGACTTGTTAAAGTATCTTCTCTCCAGCATACACAGAACTGTCTGTTGGAATTGCAAAAGTTTCTGAAGAGAAGTTTTGATTTAATAAGCAACAAAGAAATAAATATACGTTCCTCCAGGGCACTATTAGCATACTAAACTGTACAGAGGCTTTGTTCTTAATATATTTTTAATGCTGGTGAAAGAATGTATTTTTTTTACTTCTTACAGCAGAGTCCCACAGTTTTGTACATCTCTGAGCACAAAAGCCCTTCTGCATCACTGTACACTTCATAGACTATAATACAAACTATTTTGAAATATTCTATATAAATCTTCTTTTAGTACTTGCTTGTTTCTCAGATTGCAAGAAATACACAGGGAAATCAATGGAAAATGCAACATATGTCTGTCAGAAGAGAAGAATCATGTTAAAGAAATCTAGAGATGCAATGCAAACAAATTAAAATAAAATACAAAAATAATGGATATCTTGAGAAAATTGTTCTAGAAAATAGTCACTTAAGCTTTTTGAAATGGAAATCAAGACACTCAAATTCAATCAAAGCCTCTGAAAGGGATCACACTATTGCAATTTAGCTAATAATCTACTTGGACGCACTGAAGATTTTCTTCCAGGGCTTTTGAGAAAACACAGTTGTCAACCACTTGATGAAGTGCTAAAATGATCAGATTCAAGATCATCTAACAAGTCTGAACATGAGAAGTTGCTATGGTGCTATCCATCATATTTGTGAAGTCGTGGCAGTCTGATGAAATTCCCAGTGGCAGGAAAAGGGGAAGCATAACTCCATTTTTCAAAAGAGAAAGAAGGAAGATGCAGGGAATTACAGTCTGGTGGGTCTCATGGATTAGACCCTCTTTGAACTATGCTGAGGCACACAAAGAATGGAGAGGTAACCGAGGACAGTCAACATGGCTTCACTATGAGCAAATCATGCCTGACAAACTTGGTAGCTTTCTGCAGCAGGGTCACAGCACTGATGGATAAGGGAAGAGCAACTGATGCTATCTACCTGGACTTGTGTGAAGCTTTCTACAGTGTCACACCCAGCATCCTTGTCTCTTCACTGGAGAGACATGGATGGACCACCTGATATATAATGAGTTGGCAGGATGGTCACACTCAAAGAGCTGCAGTCAGTGGCTTGATATCAAGGTAGAGACCAATGATGAATGGTGTTCCTCAGGGGTTGGTGTTGGAACTGGCACTGTTTAACATCTTTGTGAGTGACGTGGGCAGGGAGATTAAGTGCACTCTCAGCAAACTTGCAGATGATACCAAGCTGTGTGCTATAGTCAACATGCTGGAGAGAAGGAATGTCCTGGATGGGGCCAACCTGAAGCTCCATTACAGACTGAGCAGAGAATGAATTGAGACATTCTGATATGGGTAAGAAGAATTCTCGATACAGAAAAGTTCTTTGCAAACCTTTGCTAAATAAAGTAATCATCCTCATCATACTCATAAGTAGCATAAAGAGAGAGATGGATTCAAGAATTACTTGAGCTTGTGATGAAAGCTGGGTGATATCTGGTCCCATCAGAGAGGGCTCAGTACTGAATTCTGACCAGTACGATTAGAGCTTCATGCAGTTAGGTGATTTTGGGTCATCCTCCTCCAAGGGTGGAGACCAGTAGCATAGTCTTCCTGTGCAATGTGCCAATTCTAAGTTCTTCACATAGAAAAATACTTTCTTTGCATCTAATCAAAATCTCCATTCTTCCATTCAATGTCACTGAACTCGCTCATCTTTATTAGTATCTTCAGTCTCCAAAACAAATAAAGAAATTCAAGGAAGAAGGCATCAAATGAAGATGGCAGGGGTAAGACATAAAATAGACAAGGGAAAAAAACAGCCTTCACATAGCTGGCCAAGTTGTGAAACACTTGCCTAGTATCTTGCTGGTTATGAAAGTCTGTGTGAGTTCAAGAAGAGACTTGGTGTGTTCTTTCATATCTATGAAAGCTTCTAATAAATTCTTAGGAGATGCAGTATCTGGCTAAATGAACACTCACTTTCACCTGACAAAGCTGTTCTTACATTATTTCTCTTTTAATTAACAGTTTCTGGTAACCTATACCCATCACTGGTACTGCAGAAAACCATTTTTCTGTTCAATTTTCTCCTTAGTATTTCTGAGTAACAACAGTACACCTCTCTACACACAGGTTGTTTAGGCAGTGTGTATCAAAGAAAGATCTTCAGTTTCAAACATCACAATTCTGCAGTCTACCTCTCATCAATCTTCACTGTCAAAAATGAGACTCAAAGCATCAGCTCTCTGACTTTATCAGACATTAAATTAGACATACAACAGGCAATTGATGATTTTTCAAAATTACTATCAAGACTCACAAGGTAATACAAATAATGATAAGCAGTAAGCCTCTTTCGTGAGAGTCACGTTGTTATGAAAATCAGTGCTCTTGAACATTATGAAATAATATTATGTGCTACACACAAAGTGCTGCTAAAATCTCCCCCAGGTACATCCACCTGTGCACTTCATGATCATCTCCAGCAGTACATCAACCATTTGATACTAATATTTTTTTGAGTATATTTTGCTGATCATTAAAAATTCTCCCAAATGTTCTGCTTCACACAGCTGATTCCAGAGTCTAAACTCATGTAATTTAAACAATTTCACTTCGGAAGAGGGAAAAAATAAAGATAAATCTCTCAACCAAACAGAAACAGAACAAATCCCCAAAATCCAAGACCACAATTTTTCTCCGTCTCAGAGAAATTTTAACAACAAGCAGACTTTGAAGTTAAAAGCTGCAAGTTAAAATAATTTATCAAAACTCAAGTAACAGAATGAGTACTATAATAGTGTACTATCATTGTCTTGTAATGGACACAATCAAATATGAAAAATGTAGCAAACAATAGTACAGTTTCAGAATGATAATCTGAAGGCACATATGTAACTAGGGAGAAACACTATATTTTGTAGAGTCTAAGAGTGCTATGCAGTTCCCCAGAGTTCAGTATGTTTACCATGCTGGCCATTGATAATTTGAACTTTAGGAGCATAAAAATCTAGCTGAAATTCCTTTCAAATTAGAACGTGATTATTCTTCCCATACTATGTTTTATTTTTATCAACTGAAAATAAAAATAAATTTTGCTGACCTGATTTATTTCAAAGATGGGAACACACTGAACTTGAGTGGAAAATGGAGTTTCAAAGATGAAGAGAAAATAAAGGAATAAAATAAGTCAGACAAAAACTATAATGTGTCAACCATTTTTTTTAATATATTTTTGTAGGGTTTTTTTGTGTTTATTTTGCTGTTTGTGTGTGAAATACATCTCTGGTTAGAAATATTTCATTATATTGCTCTGCTTTCATTTGATTGGGTGGAAGAGAAGAGGAAAACAAATTAAGTTAAGGAGGGGAAGGGGAAGGGGAAGGGGAAGGGGAAGGGGAAGGGGAGGGAATCATGCTCAAATGTGATTATTGCTCTCAGAGGAGCTGTATTCTTAGTTTAAATTTATCAGGTTTTCAGAATGTAGACAAATTTCACAATGTATTTTTTTTCCTCTGACTGACAATCACACACTTAGTTTCTCAAAGGTGACTATATCCCAAGCAGTTCTGGTTTTATTCCTAAAAGTTCTGCCTTCATTATTTCTTTATCTGTTCATGGGATTCACAAACAATATTCCATCATTTAGGTAAATTATTTCACCAAAAATAGCAGCTAGCTTATCAGATTGTCACGTGGAATGATATTAAACAGTCCAAGAGTGCCTGGAAGAGTCCTGACTGTAAACCCAGTAAGAGAAGCCCAAACTAGCAAAGGGTCCTCATTTGCATGTTACTGTTATGGATTCCATTAATTTTGCTCCATGATCAAATTAAATCCTCTACTAACACCATAGCCATATAACTCCTCTGGAAAACTAATCAAAATCAATTACTCTAACTCATCTAATTGAATGACTACTTACTTTCCTGACAGTTATTTCCAGTCTAAATTTATTCCTAGCTACTTCATATGATCTGTATTTGTGCTGATGATGCTTTCAGTTTAAGCAAGATCTTAATCCTTCCTTGTTCCCAAATATTATTTCTTCATTGCAGGCATGCTGCTACTATGTCCTTGCCTATTTCAGCACATCTGAATTTAAGGTTAGCTTGAAAATACCTAGGTTTATCTCAAATCCAAGAATTTGTAATTACAACACCTAAGAAATTAATTTATCCTCAAGTTAGTAATATATGCCTCCTATTTCAACTCTAGATATTGTTATTCTGGAAGTTTTATGTTATTTATATAGTTTTACAATTACACATTCCACAACACCCTATTTCTGGTCTTATATTTCAATTGAAATGCAATTTGCTTGTAAGCTGCAGTATAAATTTACCAACAAAATTATGTATCGAAAATATATTACTCATATGTATTTTCCATTGCTCTTGTAAGGTCCCATCTGGAGTACTGCATCCAGGTCTGGGGCCCCCAGCACAAGAAAGATGTGGAGATGTTGGTGCTGCTGGAGCAGGTCCAGAGGAGGGCCATGAAGATGATCAGTGGGCTGGAGCTCCTCTCCCATGAACAAAGGTTGAGAAAGCTGGGCTTGTTCAGCTTGTAGAAGTGAGGGCTTCAAGGAGACGTCATTCTGGCTTTCCAGTACTTAAAAGGAGCTTATAAAAAAAAGGAAGACCAACTTTTAACATGATCTTATAGTGAAAGGGGAGCAGCTTTAACTGAAAGAGGGGAGATTTAGATTAGATGTTAGGAAGAATTTATCTCTCAGAGGGTGGTGAAACACTAGCACAGGCTGCTCAGAGAAGCTGTGGATGCCCCATCCCTGAAGGTGTTCAAGATCAGTCTGGATGAGGCCCTGGGTAGCTTGATCTGGTGGGTGGCAGCTCTTACCACAGCAGTAGAGTTGGAGCTCAATGATCTTTGAGGTCCTTTCCAACCTAAACCATTCCACAGTTCTCTAATTCTATGATTGTACTTGGGCAAAGGCAGATCACAGGTCACATTACCTCAGAAATTTCAAGAGGTTAGGTTTTAAACCAAATCTTTCTCAGATTTCTGGTGGACAAAAACGCTTCAGCAACGTGTCATAGAAACACAGAATCATAGAATGGTTTGAGTTGGAAGGGACAATCATCTAGTTCCAACCCTCTGCTATAGTCAGGGTCAGCTCCCAGGTTGCTCAGAGCCCCATCCAGCCTGGCTTTGAATGCATTCACAACCTCGCTGGGAAACCTGTTCCAGTGTCTCACCACCCTCACAGTAAAGAATTTCTCCTAATATCTAGTCTAAATTTACCCTCTTCCAGTTTAAAGCCGTTTCCCCTCATCCTGTCACTATGTGCCCTTATATAAACACCCTCTCCATCTTTCCTCTAGGCCCTGTTCAGGTACTAGAAGGCTGTTTTAAGGTTCTCATGGAGCCTTTTCTTCTCCAGGCTGAACTCTCTTCTCTCAGCCTGTCTCTGTAGGGGAGGTGGTCCAGCCCTTGATGATCTTTGTGACCTTTCTCTGAACCAGCTCCAACATCTCAATGCCCTTCTTCTGTTGGGTGCCCCAGAACTGGACACAATACTCCAGGTGGTGTCTTATGAGAGCAGAGTAGAGGGGGAGAATCACCTCCCTAGACCTGATGGTCACACTTCTCTTGATGCAAACCATTACATGGTAGGCTTTCTGGGCTGCAAGTGCACATTGCCAGCTCATGTTGAGTTTTTCATCAACCGACAGCCCCAAATCCTTCTCCTCAGGGCTCCTCTCAAGCCATTCTCCACCCAGCTTGTATCTGTGCTTGAGGTTAACCCAACCCAGTGCAGGATCTTGCTCTTGGCCTTGTTGAACTTCACAAGGTTGGCATGGGGCCGTTCCTCAAGCCTGTCCAGGTCCCTCTGGATGGCATCCCTTCCCTCTAGCATGTCAACTGCACCACTCATCTTGGTGTCATCTACAAATTTGCTGAGGGCACACTAAATCCCACTGTATATGTCACCTACAAAGATGTTAAATGACACTGTTCCCAGCATCTATCTCTGAGGAACGCCACTTGTCATTTATCTCGACTTGGACATTGAGCCACTGACCACAACACTCTGAGTGCAACCATCCAAACAATTCCATACCAAATGAGTGGTCCATCCATCAAATCTACTTTTGTCCAATTTGGTAACCAAGATGTTGTGCAAGACAGCTGCGCATGAAAATCTGCCTGTGAAAATCTGTGTTGTCAGCTGCATATGAAATTTTTGACTGATTAGCTTTGGGCAGTTTAAGCTTTATATTGAGTTAAAAGTAATACAACTCATTTTTAATTGGAGTACAGCCACTTTTCTATTTCAGTGCAAGATGAAAGCAACATTAATAGGTTTCCTAGGGAAGCCTTGTCTAGACCCATACAGATTCATATTTATGAGGCAGAACAGTAAGACTAGAGAGCATATTCAAGACTAGTAAAGCATATCATATTAAATTAAACTGTCTCATAACAGTATTTGTATAATAAAAGTCTTATCATGGAAGTATATAATCAGCTGCAGTGCACACAGCAGACTTATAACTATGCTCTTTGATGAGTGATTTAGCATCACTGAATAAATTGACAGCATCAAACTACAAATTTAACTTGTCTCTTAAGTAAGCTTTTGCAAACCACAAGAGGTTCAGAAAGGTCTCCTGGCTGGCTATTTCTGACAAAAGCAATAACATCCTCATGCTTTCCATCCCATCAGAAAAAGGTTAGCAAATTGTAGTCCCAGCTAGCATAGTTTATCAAAATCTCACCAGTTTCTTACAGGCAAAATGGAATTGCATCACTCAGTGGATTAATATTCTCATCTATCATTTTTACAGCTTCCATAAACACATAAAACATATCACTTTTCAAATCAATGACTTCTTTGCCAGAAGTATTTTACCATTGCCAAATCCTTTTCCATTTATTTTCTGTCTGAGTGTTACTGAAAAGAGGAAGGAGGAAAGCTGAAACAGGTCTTTCACCATATGCCACAGTGAAAATGGGAACTTCTTCCTCCACTTCCAAAGTTCATGCTAATTAAATAATGAAACAAAGAAAACACAGTTAAATGTCACCAGGTTTCATTTGCATGACATTTGAAATGTCCTCCTGTGTCAACATAAGGCCTCGATTATTTGCAGACTCCATTACCTGTCACTTTTAACAAAATCTGGTCAAGCAGGGAGAGTTGCAACGTGTGCTGAATTTGGCAATGACATATCAGCAATTTATCCTAAGACATGCAAGTGCAAGACTCAAGGAAAGCCTGACTCAAAACTAGGTTTTCAAATAGCATTCAAACCTCAGAAGTAGAAAACACACTATAAGAATACAGAATTCAGGTCATGGCACAATATCACCCTAGATACTTTTCCATTTCGTAAAAGAAAATAAATGAGGCTTGAATATACAGGATGATAACTTCCAATTTTGTGCACGTTTAAACTCAGTTTCAAAGCAGCAAACAGAAGTTATTTTAAGCACTGTCAAAAAAAAAAAGTAATCATAGAATCATAGAATCACACATAAAACATTTATTTTAAAACAAATAAGCAAACACAAAAAACGAATTGCTTTAATTTTAGCCAAAATAAATTTGTATATAAACCATGTTACAAAGCCAAAAGATGAGCCATCCCATCTAAATAGTGGAATCACCTCAAATACTTTACATTCTCCTCACTTCTTTCTGTTCAGTATGCCACCAGATTTCCTGGTCATTTTCAGATAATTGAACACAGAAGTATTACATTTAATAAGTATAAGCTTCTTTGGCTGGTATCATGAAACTGCAACAGCATTAAAAAAAGATTGTGGCCATCGGCGTATGTATAGAACAGTCAAGCTGCTGTTGAGCTTCAATAGTAATTGCACTCTGTGTTCCTGTATAAAAGTCCCTGCAGCTCTTAAAACACAAATTCAGCACCAGAACTCTGAGTATCCAGTAGCACTGCATGTACACAGTGAAGCAGATTTCTGGCACTACACTTAGTGCTATATAGACACAAGTAGTGGCTATGACTCAATACCTGAGGAGGAACGTCTCCTAATCATGTTGTATTCACCTGAGAATCACACAATTAACTGCTGACATGTAATTTCTCATAGCCAATAAATAAAAGCTTTTGCAAAGATCCCCGTTTTTCATTTTCTGAACCTATTTCTTGCAATAACATTGCAGTGCTAATTGTCTAGAGATTGTTTTTTTAAAAAACATGCTTAAAAATTCAATTTACTGTGGAGACAGGAAAGAAAGGGAGTGCATTATCAGACACTTGGATGAGCTTCAGACAAAAAAATTTTCAAGATCTGCACACAAATCTTTACAGATCTCAAGATAAATTTCTTATCTAAGTCCATGCAAGCACTGATTGCTTATATTGATAAAATTTTCACTTACTATGAAACTGGCAATTTAAAAAGTTGGTCAGGTAAATAAAAATCTTGTCATTTTCCAGAAGTTAAGGTATCTTTAGCAACAGTTTACACTCTTGCAGAAATTAAACTCTTAGATCTCATATCCCCAGGACATCACAGAGGGAAAGGCTGTTTACATAGTATACCTAGACTTCAGCAAAGCCTTCAGCACTGTCTCCCACAGTATTCTCCTGGGGTAGCTGGAAGCCCATGGCTTGGACAGGTATGCACTTTGCTGCATAAACTGGCTGGGGAACCAGGCCCAGAGAGTGGTGGTGAATGGAGTGACTGGTCATGAATGCTGTTCCCTAGGGTTTTGTACTGGGGTCTGCCCTGTTCAATATCTTTCTTGATGACCTTGACAAAGGAATTAAGTGCATCCTCAGTAAGTTTGCAGACAACACCAAGATGGGGGAAGTGTTGATGTTCCTGAGGGCAGAAAGGCCCTACAGAGAGATCTGGACAGGCAGGATTGCTGGGCTGAGGCCAGTGGGATGGGAGTTCATCAAGACCAAGTGCCAGGTCCTGCACTTCTGTCACAACAACCCCAGGCAATGCTACAGGCTTGGGGCAGTATGGATGGAAGACTGCAAAGAGGAAAAGGATCTGGGGGTGCTGATCAATGTTGGGCTGAACATGAGCCACCAGTGTGCCCACGTGGCCAAGAAGGTCGGTGGCATCCTGGCTTATATCAAAAATAGCGTTGCAAGCAGGAGCAGGGAGGTGATCATCCCTCTCAGACTGGTGAGGCCACACCTCAAATACTGTGTTCAGTTTGGGGCCCCTCACTACAAGAAAGACATTGAGGTCCTGTCACATAGAAGGTCCAGAGAAGGGCAACAAAGCTGGGGAGGGATATGGAGTACAAGTTGTATGAGGAGCACCTGAGGGAACTGGGTTTGTTTAGTCTGGAGAAGAGGAGGCTCAGGGGAGACCTTATTGCTCTCTACAGCTACCTGAAGGGAGGTTGTGGCGAGGTGGGAGTCAGCCTCTTCTCCCAGGTTACAAGCAACAGGATGAGAAGGAATGGCCTCAAGTTGTGCCAGGAAAGTTTTGGATTGGTTATTAGGAACAATTTCTTCTCAGAAAGAGTAGTTAGGCATTGGAACATGTTGCCCAGGGAAGTGGTGGAATCACCATCCCTGGAGGTGTTTAAGGAAAGGGTAGCTGTGGTACTTAGGGACATGGTTTAGTGGGCAACATTAGTGGTTGGTGGATGATTGGACTGGATGATCTTAGCGGTCTTTTCCAAGTTTAATGATTCTGTGATTCTATGATTCTATATCAATTTATGCAGTTAAAATTTTTAAGGCAAGATTCTTTGAGAGTATTACACAGTAAGAGGAAGGCGTCTACTCTTTTACTCCCTTGCTTATAAAGTGGTTTTGTATTACATTTTGTTGTTTTTATATAAGCAATCCTTTTGCAGTTTATTTTATATATTTTTTAAAAAGTTCTAACTTTAAGGAACCTTTCCTCCAGGAAGCTGCAGGTGGCCTTGTGCATAGGAAGGGCTACAATAAGCCATGTATCTAATCTTTACTTGTTTTACTGAAGATACTGCTTTCTATACTCTGTTCTGTTATTTTGAAAAACTTGCATTTTTAATTCTTCAGGAACGACAAAAATGGTTAGAGATATAGTTTGTTCTTCTCTGTTCCTGTTTACCAACCCTACCAACTAATTACAATCTTATGTATACAATCATCCTGACAGCCTTGTAACTTCTGACCATAAACCAAAGAATATGGATCTTCAAACACATCTGCCACTGTTACTGTCCAGCCTATAATTTCGGAGTTCCTCTCATTGTTAATGAAAGGATGATTACAATATAATTTCTGTATTGCCTTGGTGATGCCATGACTATACTTTCCTTTCAACAGCACCCAAGAAAGGAATTCTTACATCATAAATTGCTTGTTTTAATAATTCTAGTGATCTGTGATAAAGAATTGCATATAGGGTAGAACATGGAAAGATTTTTTTCCAAGATTTACTTAAGTTTTCATCAGCTGTTCCTCTGAGTTGTAAGATCTGAACTTTTCCCCTGAGTTTTAACACCCAAACTTGTCCTCTCCACCCTAAATAAGCCTGAACTCTCTTCGCTTGATCATTTCCTCTCTGAAAATACTTTTGTAACTCTGCTATTTTAAAGCCCCAGAACAATGGGGCAGGGAACAGAGGGGAGACAGACCATGGCAGAAGTGAGCATGCTAATGGTTGAAGTAGTTGTCAGCATCCTTGATGCATACACTGGAGTGCACAGTCACGTACTAGAATTGAGTGTATCAGCAAATTGTTGTTCATTTTTCCTTGTTTTTTTTTTTCCAGTATTCCTGGAAGCAGGAAGAGAATACCGAGCAACAGCATATTCAAAAGACTCCAGCAACATCTGCAGGTGTCGTATCTCCTTGAACCTTTTCAGACTGAACAAGATGCAAAGATTATGATGCTGAACCTCTTTATAATAGGGCAATGATCAACTGCAATGTTTTTCTTTTAGGTCAATCAATTGCCTTCAAAATAGTGACCTCAAGTCATTCGGAAATCTACAGTCTCTGGCTAAAAAGACAGAGTTTGCTTATTTCCCTGCTTTCAAAAAGTCCAAAAGACATCATACAAAATTCTTCCTTTCTTATCTACTCGTACATTGGCTGGAAAGGGGAAAAAGTAAGACCACACAGAAAGCATTATTATCAGTGTAGAAACTGCCATCTGTCCTGTAGTAGCTGCAGGTTGTGCAGCCATTTAGTTTTCTTTGGCTTAGAATACAGTTGATTGAAAGCTAGAAAGCACTAAGTCATTTTAGATAAAACACAGCAGTTAAAATAGGAAAACAAGCAAAGATAAGCATGGAAGGGAGACCATCCTTTGGCATCAAATTTATATGCACCCTAATAATAAATTACTATTAGGAATAAATTGTGCATCTTCTGTTTACTACAACCAGGCAGAAAAAAAAAAGTGATAAAATGGTATTTTTGCCCATTAGGGGTGAAGGTTTTTCATTTCTCACTCTTCAGCCATTCCCAGCAGAGACTTCTGTCAACCCCATGTGCTCATGGGGATTTCAAGGCCACATACAACATATGTTCATATGTCACAAAGTGGTACCTTTCTCATCTGTAAAGTGCTATCTGAAGTGCCTTCTCAAATCTTTGACAAAATGAATAAGTCATTTAGACCTGTGTTCTACCAATGCCTGATGACCTTTTTTTCCCAGATCTTCCAGGCATATTGTAAAGCTAATGGATACCTCTGATACTTTTCCTTGGGGAGTGTATTATTCCAGGGGAAAGAAGAGTATTCAGGTATGAATGGAGTAATTAGTACTCTCAACCACATGATGTTTACTTTATTCCACTATTTTTTGTTTGTTTGTTTGATTTCCTTAGTGATACTGTGATGCGTAAGCTGCTCTTGGAGCCAAAATAACATTCTCTTTCCCTGACCCAGTAGATTCACTTTGGCTTTACAATTACATTTCTGTTCCTTGATTCAGCATTAATATCTTGGACATACATTTCTTTGAATTATTTTACATTTATAATTTAGAAGGCTTATTCATGTGCAAGCAACCAGAGAAGAGGCTAAAGTTAAAAAAGAGCCACATACAGAAACTGGAGACATAGACAGAATTGTTATGCAGTGAGAAACAGAATAGGAACATATGGTTAACTAACGGGAAAATGAACAGAGACCCAGTACTTGTGAACATGGGGGAAAAAAAAAGATATGATTAGCAAAGAAATACCAGACACATTCCATAATTTACATTGCATTTTATCTTGACTGTCCTGCTAACTGGAAAAGTCCATTTGGTATCAGCCAGTAAATGAAATCAGGGTAAGCACACACTAATTAATTAGCATAAATTTAATTCTAATTAGATTTTTCTAGAAAAATATCTTTTTTTTCCTCGGTTTCTTTATCTTCTCTTCCATATACATACAGTTTTCTACAAATATAAAACCGTATAGCTTAGGGAAACTGGTGAAGATTTAGGAGTCAGCCACAGTTAGAACACTGAGCACAGAACAATCAAAACCTGGCAGTTTGCTTTCCCAGGGAATTATGCAAGCCACACTTCATTCACTGTGGAGTACACTTGAGATTGATGAGCTTACTGTGACAGTATATAAACTTTAGGGGTTCCAGTCTCTAACTCTGTTGCTGACAACTCATCCGAGAGCATAGCACTGTGTATTATTTAATAGAACAAAACAGGAATGGAAGGAACAGGAGAGGAGATTGTCAGTAGGCTTACAGAAGAAGGCAGGAATTTCACACTTCCAGAATAACTTTTGCACAGGCTGTAGGTAACTGCTAAGATATTCACTATTGGAAAGGTGGAAGACAGCTATCATTAACCAAACTCAATATACAAAATAACTGAAATAAATTATAAAAGCCCAGTTCTGTTAATTTATTTTCATCCATAGAATAATCTCAGAATGTTGACTTTTAGTTGAGTAGATCACATCTGTTATCTGTTATTTTAACTACTTTACTTACATCTTGGTACCAATATGCAGATGAAAAGTAAGCAGCAATTACAAAAATAGCAGATGCTTGTAAAATACTAACAGTTCTGATCAAAATTCTCAGACAGTGCCTGATTAAGGAAATATAAATGATTAACTGGGACTGCATTGCTACTACATGACCAATGAAAATCAGAGGATAACTTGAAAAATACAAACAAGCACTTTCAATAGAATTATTCATGAATGTTGTTATTGGTGTGTTTAAATTTTGTCAAAGTGTTTCAATTACTTTCTTTGTGTTCCTATTACCTAGCAGTCTAGATAGTAAGAATCAGTCACCTCTGATTCTATCAGCAGTAAACACAAAAATGAAATTCAAGGCAGTTGTTTTTATAAAATTTCACTGATATTTTTCATGAGTCTGAAACAATCTTACTGTCACTGTAGAAGTCACTAAATGCCCAAGTAAAAGGCATCACTGTTGTCTCCCCTTTAGCTTAGTTTTACTTAACAGTAGATAAAAGGCAGTACCATTTGATAACTTAATAGAGAAAAAGAAAATACCAACACCAAAAAAGTAGGTTGGATAAAGTTCAAGTCAGATGATAATTTTATGATGTTTATAGGTCAATAGCTTGTGCAAACAAGTGCTACCTCCCTTTAGTGACAAACCTGTTAAAAATTATCACAAGATTAGTACTTATTTGCTATATAAATTATTTACAGCCTTGAAAGATAGAATTTGAAGTATTATACGTATTATCTTTTACCTTGAGGAGAAGGTGGTTTAAAGAAAATTAGCCAAGCATAGTGTGGAAGGAAAGTGGTACAACACAGATGGTAGAAAAAAAGTAGCTGACTCCAAATTCCAGGTTTGGGTGTTTTATGGTGTTTTAAACTGATTCCAAATACAAATGGATTGAAAGACTAGACAACACACAGAGTGAGATGCCAGAACAGCCCACAGAGAAACTTGGAGAAAGGTCCAAGTACAGCTTAACACTGAGCCATAACAACATTCTATTTTTCCTGTAGCCATCATCACCCACCCCACCTCAGGTTTCCCTAGAAAATCACACAGCCTCTACAAAACTGTTGCTTTATCTTATTTCCCATCCCACTGTAGTTTCTCTTTCTTCCTAACACAACCCTTTCCAGAGACAGAGGAGCTGCCATTTTTAGAGATGGAAACACAGAAAGAAAGAAGATAAAAAGCCTAATTTACTCCATCAAGGGAAGATCATTAAATAAGACTATCTGAACTGGGATGATTGCTTTATTTTGAAAAATGCCTCACAAAACCCCTGAGACCTGAGCATTTACTGTCTGGATTGTGCTGTTGAGCTGAGCTGGTTTCTCATGAGGAGATTAACAACAGCTGAAAATTGTTTCTAGAAGTTTATAAAAGAACCAAGAAAACTTTCAGAATTTTTTTTCCTGAAGCAAATCAACCACAGGAAAGGCCAGAAGCAGATGTTTGCAGATAAATGACAATTTCATTTTTTTTTTCACTATCTATGTATAAAGTCTTCCCCTCCCATTCCATTTCATTTTGTCTTACGTTTCCACTCTGAGACAATTGTTACTAAACAATATCTAGGTCTCAGCATGAGTCATGTAATGTAGATATAAAGCCCTGCTGGGAAATCAATGATATGCGATGTTCTGCCCCAGAAAGAGATGGAAGTTGACTATTAAGTGGTATTATTTATAACACACATGCAGTGAAAAGAACGTAGACAACAAGAATGCAATAGCCTTTGTTTAAGTTTCAAACTTCATATGTAGAAAACTCTATTAATCTAACCGAAAATTTGGGCAGTATTTCCTCTACATATTTTCAACAGCTCACTCACATACTGATGTCAGTTTTCTCAAGAGTTCAAAATCTATCAGAAGAAACACAGCACATAAGCTGAAAAAATAGCCCATCTCATACAATTTTTTTTTTCTCTCAATTCCTTTGTGAAGAACATTGATTATGTTAGTTAATTAGTACCTAAGTGCCAGTTTGATATTTCTACATTGGCTTTCTTCAGGTGAGCCCCAACAGATTA
This sequence comes from Numida meleagris, assembly GCF_002078875.1. Lineage (NCBI taxonomy): Eukaryota > Metazoa > Chordata > Aves > Galliformes > Numididae > Numida > Numida meleagris. The sequence goes on from NC_034438.1 coordinate 19,030,277, forward strand.
ACTTTTTACTTTTTTTTTTTTTCATTTCTATTATATTTTACATGGAAATGCCCTGATTAGGATGATATTATGTGATCTGGTAAGACAGCTAACAGAAAAAAAGTTCAGTCAGAACCATATTCTAAACAACCAGGGAGGACTATGAAACAACTGTAAGTGAAGCTGAAAAACACAGATGCAAGCCAACAGCTAGGAACCTAGAGAAATTGAGAAGTTCAAAAGTTATACCAAAGCAAGCCTGGTACTTAGGAAGTTTGGCAGAATTGCCAAATTCTGCCAAAGTTAGAGAACTCATCAAATATGATGGAGTCATTCTCCATCATATTTTAAAAGTCGTGGCTGTGAGGCGAAATTCTCGGGGACAGGAAAAAGGGAAACATCACTCCTATTTACAAGAAAGAGAGGAAGAAGGACCCAGAGAACTACAGGCTGGTGAATGTCAGCTATGTGTCTGGGAAGAATATCATGGAACGGGTCCTCCTGGAAGACATGTTAAGGTACATGAGGGATGAGCAGGTGATCTGAGACAGCCAGCATGGCTTCGTCAAGAGAAGGTCATGCCTGACCGATCTGGTGGCCTTCTGTGACGGAGTGATAGCATCAGAGAACAAAGGGAAGGCTACTGATGTCATCTACCTGGACTTCTGCAAGGCCTTCGACGTGGTCACCCATCACATCCTTATCTCTAAATTGGAGAGATATGGATTTGAGGGGTGGACTATTCAGTGGGTAAGAAATTGGTTCGAAGGCCGTAGACAGAGGGTTATGTTGAATGGCACTATGTCCAGGTGGAGGCCGGTGATGAGTGGTGTCCCCCAGGGACTTGGGACCCGGTACTCTTTAGTATTTTTATCAGTGACATAAATGATGGGATTGAGTGCACCCTTGGCAATTTTGCTGAGGAGACCAACCTGAGCAGTGAGTTGATGCAGCAGAAGGAAGGGATGCCATCCAGTGAGAACTTGATAAACTTGAAAGGTGTGCCCTTGTGAACATAATGAGGTTCAACAAAGGAAAGTGCAAGGTTTTGCACTTGGGTTGGAGTAATCCCAGATACATATACAGGCGTGGAGAAGAACTCCTTGAGAGTAGCCCTGCCTAGAAGGACCTGGGAGTCCTGGTGGATGAAACACTGAACGTGAGCCAGCAGTGTGCTCTTGCAGCTTGGAAGGCCAATGGTATTTTGGGCTCAGTCAGAAGAGGAGTGGCCATTAGGGACAGGGAGGTGATTGTCCCCTCTACTCTGCCCTTGTGAGGCCCCATCTGGAGTATTGCATCCAGTTCTGGGACCTCCGACATGGGAAAGACACAGAGCTTTTGGAGAGGGTCAAGAGAAGGGCCACAAAGTTGATCAGAGGGCTGGAGGACCTCTCCAGTGAAGACAGGCTGACAGAGCTGGGCTTGTTCAGCCTCAAAAAAAGAAGGCTCCAGGGAGACCTCATTGCAGCCTTCCAGTATTTAAAGAGAGTTCATAAACATGAAGGAAATAATCTTTTAAAATGGGTAGATAGTGATAACACAAGGGGGAATGGCTTTAAACTAAAGGAAGGGAGGTTTAGATCAGATGTCGGGGAATCGTTTTACTGAGAGTGGTGAAGTGCTGGCACAGGCTGCCCAGAGTGGTTGTGGATGCCCCATCCCCTGGAGATGTTTAAGACTAGGTTGGATGAGGCCCTGGGCAATCTGATCTAGTACTTGTTCTAGCAGCTGGCAACTCTGCCTGTGGCAGGGGGGCTAGAACTTGATGATCCTTGAGGTCCATTCCAACCTAAGCCTTTCTGTGATTCTATGATTAATTTTATATTTACAAAGAGAAAAGATGAAGCCATTCACAACTGAGTCTGTAGGTAGAGTACCCTGAATAAAAGAAGGGAAAATTGGACCTGAAGCAGAGTAAATAGGAGTAAGAAAAGCAGGTGGATCTGAAAAAGGAATAGTTGTCTATAATGCAGAGTCTGAGACTGGAGTGCTAGTCCATAGAGCAAGTTCACAATTCACCTTTGCTCCTCCATCTCAGGGCTGGCAAGGGAGAGGTAGGTAACTCACAAACTGCTTCCCAGGGGCAACAAAATAATAAACTGCTTTTGTTAGAACTTACTGAAAGTGTGGTGGGCAGGGAAAATATTCACTGGTCCTATGAAGAGACACAAGGGAGAAACTCAAAAATCTCTAGTTATTCTGCATACTTAAATATGAACAATAGAAATAACAGAAGTACAGAAGGAAAAACTGCATCACATTGGACAAACACTTCTTAGGGTGTCATCTGGTACACTGGGAATATTATTCAACATCCATCTCCAAAGCGTCAGCTGCAACCAACCATAAGTTTCATAAAGAAATCTTATAACAGCTTTTTCTCCTGTTTTGAAAATCAAAACATTTACATTAACCCAGCCCCAGCTCTAATAGAAGAGACCATCACTTTGTGGCAGTTATATCACATTGCTGTGCAGGCTTTGCTTAAGATAATGCTGCTTGATTCTTTCTGTTAGATGTGTTAGCAAACTATATTCAAAATGCATATTCTTTGAAACCTGGCAAATCTCTTTTTCTCTGGAATGAAAATGAGAGAATGATGTCAATTGCTTTAAAATCCAAAGACAGATTGATTTAACTCTACAGAAGTACTACTGAGGAAATTAGTATTAATTCAATGTGGTTACAATAAATAGATTCTAGAAACCAGTTTGCCACACTTAATTATTAAAGGAATTGATTGAAAAGGAAAACTTCTCAAGAACTAGGACATTTTCTTCCTTTCTGAGACCAGATTTTAGTGCGAATATCAAAATTAAAGGTAGAAATGGGAGGGAAATAGGCAAATCAGATTTTCTGAATTCCTGCAGTGCTGAGGGAAACCCAAAGGATCCTGGAGATTAAACCATCACTTTCAGAAGTGTGACTAAATTCTCCAGCCTCAAGCTACCATCAATCCAGAGAATAAAAGCCATGTAACACCACTGTTCATGAGCTGGCATGAGGAAATTTTGCTCTGTTCTATCTCAGGTGTTATGTAAGACAACCAAACTCAATTTACTGCCAATGCAGTACACTGAATTGAAGAAAAAAAATAGCTTTTTTGAAAAAGAGTAAAAGTTGTAATTAGCTCTTTTCAGGACTATATTATATGACTTTTTTTCTGAGCAATGGAACTATATATTCATTTAAGGAAAGCTCATTCTAAGTTTCTTCACTAAGAGCTTCCTGATGCATATTCAGGGCACATACTGTTACTTATACACTATCATGTGTATGTGTGCAGGCATATATGTATATACAGATACAAGATGAGATATGTTGCATGTGTTACAAAGAAATACAGTGTACAGCATATACTCATTTTGCACATATAATCATAGTTCTTTCTAATGACATCGCTAGAGAGATACAACATAAACTGTAAAACTCCAGTAACATGAGAGCAGTGTAAGAATTCAAAGATAGTTTTAATTCAGCCATATACTGCCCTTGTCAGCCAACTCAGAACTTAAATTGTACTCAGCTGTTTCTCACATTCTCTTTCAAATTCTCTATAATTCCTGTTACTCCTGGTGGTCAAAGAATAGTAAATCTTGCTGTGGAATGATTTATATTTTTTCACAATAACTTACAGAAAAACATTTCCATGTTCTACACAAATCTCTAGCAAGTTATTTTGCCACCAACTATGATATTTCTTCCCCCAGAAACATCTTTCAGGTATCTGTTTCTTACCACTAGTATCCAAACAGTAACACCTATCATTCTTCTGCTAATCTTATTAAAACTATTTAATGTTTGTATTGCAAGCATGCCAAGAACCCCATTGTGCTGGAGAGTCAACTGTTCTATTTGTTGAAGGCACTCTTGACAGACATGGATATTGACCATAACAACAAATGACAATGGAAAATTATAGGCAGAGGAAGAATGTACCATTTAATTACATAATATTTCCTTTCTCTCCATATGTATACAGCATCAATTAATCATGTCCTAGGCATCATTTAAAAACTCTGTCTGAGAGTGGAGTTCAAAAGATGAGGAAATCATAAACTCAAGCTTCCAAAAGATCGCTTTCATATTTACTGGAAAATATGAAGTGAAAAAAATATGGAGAGACCATGTTGTTCAAACTTCTGATGCAACTGTATTTTATTTACAGTATCCACCACCTGCACATTTATCCCCTATTCTTCCCTCAACCACCAGCCTTCTTCATTATGAAGTGCAATGTGTAAAGTCTTGACCTTCATAGTCTTTTTCAGTTAATTGATTTGCTCCAGGCCCTCAGTCATTTCAGTTATCAATCTACTGCCTCCTGCTCTAGTATATGCCCCTGTACTACATTAAGCATATGCTCTTTGAGGCATGCATACTCTATTACAGTACTACAGTAGGATCCTCAGATTCATTTACTTTTGTTTTCATTGTAGTAAATGATCACAAAGGTAAAAGTGATTTCTCTCATACTGCAAAATCAAGAGGGCTGGAACTCTTTTTAAAGAACAACTTTTTTTTTGGCCAGCAGGCACTAACACACAAAAGCTGGTGTAATTCCAACATACGTGGCTGATACCCCTCAGCCCTTTCTGCAAAACAGGACCTGAGTAATCCCCTGTGCCTTCTAGAGACAGCCTGAATTCCAGTACTGGAATGGAAATAGTTGGAAGTATAAAAGTAATTTGTATTGCTGGGAAGATACAGTGTCAGGTACAGATAATTATCCTTTGGGAGAGAATGAACTGGAATGGCAGTAACACAAATGTTCAAGAACTCCAAAAATGGTTTGCTTGTGTAGCAGAGCTGTCAAATTCTGTCAGACCCGCTCAAACCATCAAGAGATTTTCTGTTGATATAGTTTAAACTAAATAAATGTTACTAGCCCACGGATTATTTTTTAAATCTGCATAGCCACGGATGACATTTGAGTTATAGCTTAGGCTTGTTACGTCAGCTAACATATAGGTGGGAGTGTTTTCATATTCCAAACTATGCAGTTCTAAGATGCAAACTTCTAAGTATTGCCCAAGCCTTTGATAAGGAAATACGAAGTCTTGTTTCAAAAAGCATGGAACTTTGTTAAGTAGGTAGGCAGGAGCTGAACTAGGAGATGAGTCACAAAAAGAGAATGATGACAAAAGTGTGTGCATTAGCGTCAGAAATATCACAGGCAGAAGGAAGGAAAGCACGCAGAACAGATTTTATATCTGATCTGAATGGAATGGCTGGAAACATTAGTTGGAGCAACCATGAAAGACTGAAGAGGGTGGAAGACAGAAAGGAAGAAATACAGAATGAGTGGGAGGAAAGAAACACATTTGCAATTGCTTTGTTAGGAATGCACTGGTGTCTTCCTGCTATATAACCTTTCTCTTTGTCTCCAATTGCCAGCCTGACAGTTAGAAGGAATTCAAGTGCATTCATGTCTTTGCAGTAAATGTATCAAAAACTACTTGATTTCATCAACAGTAACTGACTATTGAAGGAATTAATCTATTGAGAGTCAAATCCAGTCATTCTTTCTCATACTGCATTCTAACCATGGACATAAATTACTAACTCCTGTAGAAGGAATGTTAGAAAACACATAGAAAGGGTTAACATTGCTTCAGGCATTACTTTCTCTTCAGGTGACTCCTATGCACCAGTTGCTGCTTTACTTAAGGAAACTTGCTGATTAAAAATGTCTATTCTGCCACTCAGCAACAGTAACTCACATTAAAGAAAAGGCAGCAGCACTCATCAAGCTTCTATTCACCCTTTAGTAATGTTCACCTTTGCCTTTTCTGTCTTTTATTTCCTTTGCAAACACAGTATTATGGATGAAGGGGTAAAAGAAGGCAAAGAATACCAATGTAGTTTCTTCCCATTAATAAGGAATTGTTAGTCCAAGCAATCTCCTTCTAAATATCCTTCCATCAGCTAACAAATGGGTCTAACTGTTGGTAATGAGAGAAAAATCAATTTATTTGGAAGTAGTGCAAATTTACTATGAAAAAAAATGCTTCTGGAACACTGCAACACTGCTTCTCCCATTTCTGTTGATTAATTTGGTTACATAGAAAATGTCCTAAAGCAGAGATTGCTCTCTGACAGAACTGCACTGTGACAAGAGGAGACCTGGGACTGAGTTTATTTGCAGCTCCTTCATGCTCGCTGTGGAGAACTACATCACTCTACTCTTTGGTGTAGAGTCTTACCCTATTGCTGAAGAGCTCTTCTGTTTGGTGAGCAGAAGAGCAAGAGGAAGACATTCCCTGCCTCTGACTATTCGCTTAACTGGGCAGTGACAGACAAAGAGCACCTTTGTTTTGTCATCTCTGAGTCATAATGCAAGCAGAAATGAGCATAAGAATAGAGGACGTTTTTTACTTCCCCTTCACTCCCTCTCATTCTAGCAAGGGTTGTGACAATTTATCCTTAACTGCTTTGGATGAAAACATCTCAGTGAGTCAGTTATTTGCAAATAGCTCTCCACCTTGCATTTCATCTCTGAGGGCACTCCACGTCTGCTTTGCCTTTGGATGAGTTTTTTCCTCAGCATCTGCACACAGCTAAACTCCAAGCATCTTTGTTGCACTCTCCTTTGAGGTCTAGCATCTTTTGATCACATCAGTAGCCATAAATTTCTTTTAAAGTTTTGATCATAGAATGAGACAGCAGTATTGTCCCCTGATGGTGTTCCATAGTTAATACAGAACACAACAGTTCTACAAAAGTCACCTTTTATGAGATGTGTGTTTAAGAATTCAAAATGGCCATGGCTATTAAAGATATATTAAGTTAGAGGTCTGACCATATACTGTTGGTGCACACAGCAGCCTTTGTTCTTTACTACAGCATAAGTGTTCTAATTTTGTTTTCAGCCCCCACCCACTCTTTATTTTTGTTGAAGTTTTTGAAATTCTACAGCTTAAGCAGGCCTAGTTGCTAAACATATCCTCTTGGCTGGTTCTTTTTCTTGCAATATAACTACTTTCTGATTTCACAAGAATTGACTCACTTCTGACACAATGTTCCAAGATGAACACCCACACAGTGTAACATTCAGACTTTATTCTTTCCTCCACATATACTGGCACTCTCATCACCTGCAAGTAGACTCTTACTTCATTGAGATGACTCTATATGACTCCAGCAGACTCACTTAGAAATCTTGTTATTATAATACTCTACAGAAAATTATTACTGATGGTGTATAAAGCCATGCCAATTTAACCAAATAAATGCTGCAAGTCTGATTTTAAAATATCAATAAATAATGCATTTCATTATTTTTATGATAAAGAACAAATTATGTTTTGATTCATAAAGCTATCTGTCTCCACCTCCACCACTGAAATACAAGGGACTGTCCATCCAGTTACGAAAATAAAATAAAGCCCTTCCAAAACACAAGGAATTTAACTATTTTATTAAAAGCACACTAAAAAAAAAGTCTCTTGCATAGCAGATAAGCACTAGCTAAAATCTCGGTCCTCTACCGGAAGTAACTTTGTAAGAAAAAAAGAGAATCATTACACAGAGGAAGCAAGGGAAAGAATAACATTTAACTGTATTTTCAGAAATAACATATGGTAAATTACGGAAGTTAAAGTAATAAAACACCTAGAATATTCTGAGCTGTTCAAAACAGAAATTTCAGAAATGGAGTAATTTATTTATGGGGTAACCATTTAAAGAAATAAAAAGTTACCTAAGGAAAATGACTACAAGAGAATAGACAAATAGAGTGCATGGACTGAAATGATATAAATGCTGGCAATCTCACTGAATACTGTGAGCAAGAGTAAAAGAGAGAGCTGACTATTATATAAAACGTTATTACCAAATACTGTTAAGTGCAACTCCGTAGGCTACCAACAGAAGAATGACTAGGAATATTGTGCAAACCAGCAAGGGAGAGGGTGACAGACTAGCAAGATTATACATATTGTGCTGTCTGAGGACATGAAGTACCAGCAAGGGAATAAAATCCTACTAAGGGAAATTTAAAAATAAATACTAACAACATGTTTTCAGTGACGAGATTGCTTGCAAAGATTATATATATATATACAACATCAAGGCTCCAAGTTACACAGGCACTTGATAATACTATTTTTTGTCAGAAAATCTGGTAATGGGAACAATGTCTTTTCTCTCTTCAGCTTGCATTATACTACACTGTTAAACTAAGCTTCAGCTGGCTCATTATGCACAAAGTTGTTTCAACATTTGGTGAAAAAATATACATATATTCACAAACATCTGCAGATTCATTCATCTTCCATATTAGAAGCATAGAGTCATAGAATCATTTGAGTTGGAAGGGATCCTTAAAGGTCACCTAGTCCAGCTCCCCTGCAATGAATAGGGACATCCACAGCTACACCAGGTTGCTCAGAGCCTGGTCCAGCCTGATCCTGAATGTCTCCAGGGATGAGCCATCCACCACCTTTATGGGCAATTTATTCCAGTGCCTCACCACCGTTACTGTAAAAAAACTTCTTCCTTATATCCAGTCTAAATCTCCCCTCACTGAGTCTGAAGCCATTGCCCCTTGTCCTATCCCAATAGATCTGTCTAAAGAGTCTGTCCCCTTCTTTCTTACAGCCCCCTTTAGATACAGAAAGGCCGCTGTCAGGTCTTCCGAGTGCCTTCTCTTCTCCAGACTGAACAGACTCAGCTCTCTCAGCCTGTACTCATAGGAGAGGTGTTCCACCCCTTGGATCATTTTTGTGGCCCTCCTCTGGACACGTTCCAACAGCTCCATGTCTCTCCTGTACTGGGGACTCCACATCTGGACACAGTACTCCATGTGAGATCTCACCAGCACCAATATTAGAGACATTATGTTCAGTAATTCATGAAACCACTGAATCAAAACTAAAGCTACACAACAACATCCCAGGAAATAAAAGCCATAATCCATGATTCCTTTAAAGATTGTTCATTTCACTGTTGAAACTTTTCTTTAATTCATTAGAGGGTCCTTGGTGAAATGGCTAGCCTGACAAACTGTGGATAACTTTGACAATGCAAATGCAAACTAACAGATATGTAGGAATTTGGAAGATGCTATACCATCAACATATAAAATGAAATCTTTGGCTGTACTCAATAAGACTTTTCTAGCACACTTTTGTTCAAAGAGTACCACTATTATCTACTACAGACAGTGAAAGAATATGTAAACAGAACACTACCACATGGTTTTAAATAAATCCTTAGGGTTTATATATTTTGAAATTTAAAAAAAAAAAAAAAAGTAGGAAGTATTTCATGTGCCTAGATAAAGGAAAAATAGTTGCAGGTGGTTATGATTGCATGCTCAGAACAACATGCATTTATCACTAAAATCAAGAAGCTTGTTTTGTAGGTTAAAAAAAAATCTATTTCAGGGCCTTTATTGATATTTTGGAAGTAAATCTTACAAAACCTATACTAGAAAGTTTTTAGTAAAATATTCTGAATGAATAGATATTTGCTCAAAATTGATTCAACTAAAACTGAAACAATGCTGCTCTGTGTCCAAAATTTGATCAAATCTCATTAGCCCAAATGACATGAAAATTTTATGCTTTGCTCTCCTTTACATTTTTTTGACCACTTCATACTTTGTATAATTCCTCTGCAGATCAAACAAAACCAATAGTGAAATTTCATTAAGCATGCTGGATACCTGTTTTCAGTTTACTGAATTGCATCTGGCTATTTATTTAAACAGTGCCACCATTTAGCATAGATCTGTCACTTTCCCCCATTGTTATATTTACATATCTAGGCACATTGATGGTATATCCAGCAATGTTACAGGAAATAAAAGATTATATAGAAAGATTTTTAATTTTAAAAAAGGAAATTCTTGAGAATAAGACAAAAAGAGCAACTGCCCTCAGCAGAAAGGCGGCCAAACAGATTCAGCTTACAGGATTCAGAAGTCTTCACACCGTATGTGGTCAGAGATGTCTGCACCACTTTCCAACAGCTAAGAAAAAAGAGACATGCTTGAGCAATTCTGGATGAAGTCAACCTAACTCATCCTCTTGTTCCAAGAACCAACCATACTGGATTAGGAAGCAGAGGCAGCAAAGGGGAGTAAGGAAACAGACACACTAAGGTATTAGTAGCAACAAGCAGATGCAGCAGTCCTAGTGTCATTACAGAGCAAGATGGAAGAAGTTCAAAAGAGAATTGAAAACCTGGATCCAGCGTGATCCGGAATATTTCTTAAGAACACTTTGTTTACATACAAGCTGGGAGCCCCTTGAAAAAAAAAAGAACTCTATCTGTAGCCTCTGTCCTTGCATGTGCAGCATCTGGAATACACTAACTTTTCTTTCCTATTACCATTTATCAAAGCAGTTGAATAAAATGTCCCTGGCTATTAGGAGGAGGGGCATATTCAACAGCTTAGGCATAGCAATAGCATGTTAGAAAGGAACATGCAGTTCCTGTCTGTGCCTGTAAGGCAGAGTCATCAGTATATAATATCACACAGTAATGTTGTTCCATGAGCATCTGGAAGATGGAAAAGTCTACAGAAGCATGTTAACTATTATATTTCTTGGTTATTGGGATAGGTATACATAAGACTAAATCAGCATAAAGACCAGAGCACAAGGAAAATTAAGCCTCATCCAAATCTAGGCATATATTATTAGCATATTGTCTCACTGTTCACCTGTAGCACATGCAACATTTCTACAATGCAAATAGAGTACATTCCTTGATACCAACATCATTCAAGGGCATATACTTCTAATTGAGTATTTTATGTGTCAGTAAGCAGCATATAGACTTATATTTCAATATATGCTCAAAAAAAAAAAAATCTCATTTTTAATAATTTGGTCAAAGATGCACTCAGAATAATGGATGTCTGTTCCAAAAAAGTTGCATAAAACAACACTACTCAATAAACCTATCGTTGTGTGTGCACATCATTTATCCATGTTTATCTTGGATACTAATACAATAGGGTAAGACTGACAAAGATCTTAGTTTGGATCCTAGATCCAAAGTTGTTGTCCTACTCAGAAAGTGGTGTTTTAAAGGCCAGCTTAAATCATGTGTGTTATAGACAAATACTGATAATAAAAATAGAAGCAATAAAAATAAAACCATCTTACTACTTACACTTTTACTCCTCCCATGTAGAGTACAAGTATTCTTGTTCATGGTGACTGACTAAATCAGAAGTGCTCTGCAAGTTTCAGAGGAGATGTTTTCTCTCTTGACTTTTCGAATACCAGCTGTTATACTGAAAGCAAATTGATTTATCCAGTTAGCATCAAGGTCTTTGCAAGCTGTACAACATCCACACATAAGCTGCTGCTTCATAGAACATATAAGTTGCAAACAATTCTAAGATGCAATAGAGCAGATGTTTCATATACCACTAAGCATACATGATATACAGTTACACCAAACCATTCCACAAGCATATCTATGAACAGTGCATATTTTCCATCCAATAACAAATGCAGACTAAATCCCCTAAATTACAGAATATTATCGACTTCTGAGGCAGGGCCCTTCACCACAGATAATTAACTCGATAGTGGCAGCATTATTTGTAATAATAAAATAACAGTTATTAGATATTTTTATCCAGTTTCTCAACCAGAAGGGAATCTATTGACTTACATATCATTCAGACCAGCAGATACATGCTAAATATAAGGGAAGAAGGCCAGCTAGAGTAATTTTCTAATCCAGGTGCCTAGGGATGTTTAAACCAGCAGTTGGGTACTTTCATATAGGTGACAGGGTTTGACAAATTATCCTCTGTATTACGATAATGACTAAGCATGAGCCCTAGCAACTGGTAATGACATGGCACGGCAGATTTGAAAAGCAGCATTCATCAGCCCCTAGCTAAGTACGCACCAGTCATCATGGACGAGTAGAGTTAAAAGGAAATTCATGTGCCCTAGGATAAGGCAATAGGAAGCTTTATTTTCTCATTTGGGCCAGGTGTATCTCTGCACACATTTTTTCCTTTGTCTGTCAGCCAAAGATGAGACATAGAGCAATTTCTGACCAACAGAGTTGTTCTACCAAAATCTCCTAATGTAGACTCAATCATACTAGCAAAAATTACAGGCATGGCTTATTTTCCTCATGCGCAGGCACATTACTGGTACAACTCATAGGGCTATAAGAAATAGCACACTAGGTTAGACTTCATCCACTCCAGCATAATTTTGCTAGCATAACTTACTGTTTTAAAATGACAAAGTCTTTGAGACTCTCCGAAGCCCACTTTCACAGTTAGAAGGCTAACTTTTCAGTGCCAGTATGATACTAAGAGCCAAATATTCATTTATGCACTATATATAGGTGTAGTTTCCCTCCTCCACAGGAGAACATCACGACTTGTAACATGACTTAAAAAATGGCTTTCCTTTGTAAGAAATCTTCTTATCTCAACACATGAGCAAGTCTTCAGCACACTACTTCATCTTTTGGTTTGTTTTCTAAAACTCTACCACTTCCTTAGATAAATAATAAATATGTCTTGATTATTTATGTATTTAATTATTTATAGGCAGCCTCCAGTTACAGAGAAGCAAAGCCAAGAGCGGAGGAAACAGCTAATATTTTTTCATATTTAAATATATATAGATACACACAGTCCACAGTGTTACAACAACAAAATTCATGATCTAATTTTCAGTTAAGATATTAATCCAATTGAAAGAAGCAAAAAGCATTATTGGAACATGGGTGATTAAGATTATTTGTGAAAAAATCCCCCCCTCCAAAATTACATCAATAGATTTGGGAGCATAGAGGTGGGGATTAGTAGAATGAACTGAAAAAAACAGATGTTAACATACAGGCTATTCTTATATGCTTTCTTTAAGAAAATACACATTTTATGAAAACTATTATGAACTGCTCTTAAATTAATATCAAACATAAATGAATATATGTAAATGTACACAAGAGCTATAACTATGTTTTGTGGAAAGAAAATGAATTTTCAGTGACTTTTACTTGCAATCTCTACATACAAATCAGTATCCACAAAACAGTATTTTAGGATTACTTTTTCTGTTAAGCTAGTTACAGGATGAAACAAACACAACAGCTGATAAATCACTACGTAATCCATTCCAGCAATGCTCAAAATGCACAAAAGAGAAAAATTTACCTATCTAATTAAATAAGGTAATACACTTAGAAAAACGTCCTACAAGTCACTTAAAATGTATGGGAACACATATGAAACCATGGTACTCGTTTACAGTTTTAGCTGAAGAAAGCAGTAGTAACACAATAAATTGAGTCATCCATTTCTTACACAAATTAAGAGTTTCTGTCTTAAACATTTTAAGTCATGTTTGTACAAACATCTGTAACGTAACAGTTCATGCCTCACCCAGAAAATAGGACAGCAGACTCCTTAAAATTAAAGAATACTAAAGAAAGAAAAAAGTGCTGGGATGAAGTTGGAGAAAAGAATTTCTTGCCTGGCATATATTTGACCAATGAGGCTGATTACTGTTTTTCTGAGATGTAATACCTAGAACTGTCATGTGGCCTCACAAGAAGAGAACTTTTATTAACCTTCAGAAACAAGAAGAGAACCTTTAGAAAAGAGATCTCATTCAGCCAGCCCAGAGGTGCATCCAGCAGCCAACCTGGTGCAGTTTAATATAACAACAGTGCAACCCATACAGATAGAGCATGTCCTACTTTCAGATATTTAAAGCTTTGAAAAAAATTTTATTCAAGGTGCTATAAAATTATTGCCATTGAACATGACACATACTTCTAACATTGTACCATAAGAAACTGCTCAAGTATTAGTTATTCATCTGTATTAGGCAGAACGATGCCATCTTAATTCCTAGTGATTACTATGTAATTAAAATACAAATATTTTTACTGAGTTGGTAGCTCAATTACATGGCATTTTTATTTTTCTGAAATAAAGATTATGAGATGACAAAATAAAAACAATTTCCCATTTATGTTCTATTTCTAGGTGTACTTTCTGGCTACTCTTTCCAAGTGTTTGCTTGTAGCAGAGGTCCAAAACAGCGTATTCACACAAAATACTGTGACTAACTTCAAGGAATTCCAAAAAGAAATGCTGGGGAAATATTCAAAGAGGAAAAATAAAAACCAACTAGAAATTTGGTGAGATTTCTTGAGCTGAATCTAGAAGTTTGAAAAGTAAATGACAGACGTTCTTGTAACATCTTGCGTATTATTGTTGTTTGTATGTATACCTTGTCATAGGAGGAGCATTTTCTTTTAAAAAAAAAAGGATGAAATGATGCAAAATAATCCCCGGTGCACAGTGTCATGCAGCAGTACTTTGCTTGCCAGATAGCCCCACATTCTTTTAATTTTATGTCATATTCAAAGTCACTTACTAAAAGTTGTACTGTCATATGTTGGACTGTATGTCAAATCTCTTACTTCGTTTTGATATTTACAGCTTAACCACAAACAACCTAGAGTGTTTGCTGTTTGTGTACACCAGCCACTCATCCACCTTGTACTATACATTTAACAAATAGCAATTAATGTGAAGACTCTGTGCCCATGAGGAGTTAGCGCTCTGCATGCCTGTATGCTGTGCTTCCTCGCTCTTATGTACCTAGTTTGAGTATTTTAACATTAGAAGCATATCTAAAACCTGAGCAAATGGATTTCAATATACAAATTCAAATTGATCTGGGGAGCATACTCCTGGCAGCTAGCAAGATTATAGTACTGCTTATCCTTTGACTAAAACTGATTCTAATGGAAACTCTGTTTGTACCGGAGCTTTGTTAAAAAATATAGCTCTAGGCTTTTATTTTTTCTTCTCCTTTCTGTGAGACAACAAGCATAAATATTACAGTTCATCATTTGCAAATACTCATAATCTAGAAAAATTTTAAATTCATTAAGGCTGCCAATCATCGCCAAGAAGGTTTTATAAAAGGTACAAACTTCACTTAAAAATATGGTTTGCTCTCTGTTGTTACCCAATATCCAAATGCATGAGTGAGATGGAGAATTCATACAGTTTATCTCTGACATATCTCTATTTCTGGGCAGTTCGGGTCTCATAAGGTAGCCAAAATTCTTTCAGTTAAAAAGATAGGAAAAAAATAAAAGCACATTATCACGCAGGATTAGAGATCTCTCAAATTAACTGCTTGTCCCTCTGATCTGCCAGAAGAAGCCTGACACTCCTCTGAAAAAGGTATGTTGTTTACAGATTTTAATCTCAGAGACAAGCAAAGCAGAGTCCCTTCACAATAACTGATGATAAAAACACAAAAGACCTCAGCTTCTCTGCAGTGTGTATGACTCATCCAGTGACCAAGACTGATTCAGGAACGCTTTAATGTGGGCTTGTTTAATTTCAGTAGGAGATGCTGTTTAGGGACATTTCTTTTCCACAGCACAACAAGAGAATACAGAAGAAAGGAGCTGAAACAAAAGAGCAAAGACAATCCACTGAATCTATCAAGCCACAATGATGAAATTTTCAAGAGCAGCAGGCTGTGAAAGACCCGGGTAACAGGAACAGAAACGTGGAAAAAGCGAAAGAGCATGAAGAGGACAGAGATCTCAAAATAAGAAAGTGTTTACAACTGTCTAAATCAGAGTGTATACTCAATTCTTATTCAGCCCTCCTATTTTTAGCAAGAAAATGTCTTTCTCTAGTTATCATGACTGAGTAGGAAAAAAAATCTTGTATAGACAAATTGTCACTAAGTTATCAAATCTACAAATAAGAGAGAGTAGTTAAAAAAAAATACTTGAATATTCAAGGACAGATACATTCACACATTCCTACTGCCACCCTACCAGAATTTATTTAATTACTCATTACCTAAAGCCTGACCCAGTAATCAGTCAGAGTTGCTTAGCTAGACTAGCTTTTACCTCCCTTTTTTCGATTGGATGGGTTTTTATCTGGGTCACTTCACAATGTAGCCATTTTCTATAACCACAGATTTCTTCAGTAAGAACAGAAAGCAATTTAAATAACAAAATGCAAGGTAATGTTTAAAAAAAAATAGTTACATTGATCTACAGAAATCAAATATGCAGAAACCGAGCCTGAAAGCTGAATCATTCTGCCAAAATCTCAGGTATTTTAATTTACTTCAGAACAGTGAAACATACAGAACGTCATAATATGAAGCAGCATTTACATAGCATTTGTTTTTACATATGTTTACACACTACTATAAGAAAGCATACATAGCATGAGTGTGAGCATTCCACATTCTTTACATTTGGCAAATGCAGAGCAAGCAACAACTTGAATGTTGTAACAAATGGCTAAATAAAATGTCAATGTTATATCAGTAAAAAAAAAAACAACCACAGAACTTGCTAGTATACTTATGTTATAAAGGTGAAGAAAAGCAAATGATTTCTCCTTTCCTTATATTCTCCAAAGTCTATGAAAACTACCATAAAAGTGGAAAAATGTACATGTATACAACCTTACCATCTCTGAAGACTGTATAAGAATAACATTTAAACATGGTCAACAGACCCAAACTCATCCTTAAGTATTTTGTATGTTAGTATTTTTGCCTTTTTTTTTTTTTTAATTTTCTGTTTCTACAATAACCTCTTCTGTTAACATCAATGGTATGTAACCAAAATCTCTCCACTGGAGAAAATAAAATTCTCGCAGATTTAGGTAACACCGCAACTATAGAACAGACATTAAACTTTGTCACAGTTGCAAAAGACCTCATTCTAGCTATTTCTCTCGAATTTTTAGTGGATATTTATCATTATCAAGTTTAACAATGCCTTTACAAGTATTAATCAAAAATGCAGCAACCAGCTAACAGTTTTACTGTCAGTCCTTGATTGTTCAGTACTGTACCCTTGTTTTTCTGGAAATGCAAATCCCCAAGAAACTACTGAACAAAATAGGCAATATTAGAAAATTACTTTCCTATGGACCTTCTCCAACAATTAATACACGTGAAGTGCAAGTTGTGGGAAAAACTTCTCAGGAAACTTTTGCAGCCTATGCAAGTAGGAGAAGCCTTCTATTTTCTTTGTTCTTCTAAGTTCTAAGAGAGAGCATATTATGATAGACTGCATGTTTTGTTATCTGACAGTTTTGAAGATGTGCTTCTAGAAATTTTATTCATTACAGCTGTGTGTTGGATAATGCAGACCAGCAGGATGCTAGGTTTTTAACAAAACTGTTGGATTAAAATTACTGTAGTAGTTTATAAAGCATCAAAGAAGAAAAATATATTCCTGTTGCTAGATATTCTGTTTCATTTTGTGCATGAAGTTAAAATGACTGGTTTTTGTGAGAGAGTGAATCTGATCTTAGTAGAATACAGCGTGACCTCTAGGGGGACACTAAAGTCCACTTAGTGCACTTTTTCAGTATAGCTTCCATCCATCCAAAGGTAAGTGCTCAGCATTTACCGCCCCGGAAAAATGCTTTAGAACAGAAGGAAAGAGACATGAAAGCCAGGAACTGAGTTTGGCTTTAAGGCTGGGAAGAGGAATAAGCAATTTTGAATATTTTCACTAAATGCATTTTTCTTATGACTATATATTTATAAATTTACAAACCAATTACTGGTATTTTATTTGTGACCTTCATGTATTTGCACTGAGGATTCACAGAAAGGGACTGGGACTGATTCAGTTCTAGGGATTATATCAAGACTTCCTAAACTATGTGCAGCCCTACTGCATGCTCAAGGCTGAATAACAACTGTCCTTACAAATCAGTGTGCACCTTTAACACACTGGGAAGAATCCCATCTGATATTAAAATCAATAAACTTTTTGTAAACAGTTAAAAGATCTTTTCTTTTTTTTTTTCTTCCAAGTCTCTTTTTCCCATGCTAAGAACAGATCAAAAGAAGAGAAAAAATACTGGACAGAGTGTGTAACTACAAAGTGTTTTTCTTTTGTTGTCTTTTTTTCTTTTTTAAACCAGTTCTCTTCTGGCAGAGAAGTGAGAGTAGCATTGGCATTTTATTATCAGGTGTTGATATCTAAGTTCTACCTAAATAGAATTTAACTAAAAGAACACCATGTTTCCAAGTCAGAATTATTCTTTTCATACTGAATATACATAGAATCACAGAACAGCCCAAGCAGGAAGGGGCCAACACAGATCATGGAGTCCAACGCCCGGTCCCACATGGGACCATTCAAAATTGAAACCCCATGTCTGAGGAAACTGTGGGCTGCAAACTGCTTAATACTAGGTTTCCCTGATCTCCTTCAGCTACTTCCCTACAGTCTGAACTTTCCCCATCAGCCTAACAACTTGTAATGCTGAACCTATGCCATGTCAGTTATCCCTGCCACTCATCTGAGCCTGCTTGGTCTCATCATACCTGGAGAGACTTCTTTCTGTCACTTTTTGAATATTACACATAAGAGACAATATGTTGCATGTCCTGATGTGGTGATAGTACTGAGGTAGCATACAGCTAATCCCAGGCTAGGCAATGATGATGCTAAGGATGCTCTTTCTGTTTAATGGAGGAACTGACTTAAAATAGCTGTAGTGCACTGCAAGTTCTCTAACACATGCGGATCCTCCTAGCATTGAATGAACACTATGCTTATTTAACAAATATGGGATGCTTCCTGAGATAGCATACCAGAACCTCCCACACTGCAAGATCTCCTGGCACATACACACCAGCATAACGACAGACCCTGCTTCATTTTCTGCTGTTTTCCATGCACCTCCTAACAATCCAGCTTCCTTCTCGACCTCTGAGCATCAAGCTAACATATTCATATGATTGTTTTCTTTTTCCCAAAGATCTTATTTCTTCACACTAATATTCCATCAGAGCCCATCATACATGTTTAAGTTTGTGCCCCTCCCACTATATGCAACTGCTTTATATTTCATGTTAGGTTTCATCTGCTATTTTACCACATCCTTCAGCTTTGCAATTTTACATAGCTGTCTTTAGCACCACAAATAACTCTCCAGCAAACTTTTTTTCTCCTAAAATCATTTTTAGTACATAGAAGAGCACAAAGCTCTGCTTTCTGGCAAGCTCACATTGCAGTTAGTAATTCATCTATTTAATTCCTGGGCTTCTTTAATGTTCTGTCCATTGTCATTGTCCAATTTACCTCTGATTTAATAAGCTCTTCTACTGTTACTTAAATTTTAGACAGACCATTTGATGCCTCTTGCAAGAACTGCTGTCACAAAAGCCTTCCCAAGATCTCCTGTACAAAAGCCTTTACTAAATGTTCTTTCACTCCCAGTTATCCCCCTCCCATTTCTCTAACTGGCTCCCTAATCTGGAAGAGGTTTTTCAGCAGACTTTGTGTCTTCAGACCTTTGATCTTGCTGCCCTTACATGCAACTAATTAAATTTTTTAATAATTACTATTTTCCTCATGTGGGTAATACTTCAACTTTTTGAAGAAAGTTTTAACTTTTCAAGGACTGTCTTTATCCTCCTGTTTCACCATGTCAGATTCCTTACACTATCTAAAAATTGCAAACTATATAAACATATTCTCCAACTGTATTTATTGGGCTTCTACTAATTAAACAATTATTGCTAATTTTTTTTTCTTTATAGAAGCACATACTTTTCATCTTTACTATGTCTTTTAATAATGTCCCTGTTTGTTCTGTCCTTCCAAGGATCTTACCTGATAAAAAATTTCCAACTCAACTTTTCCTCAAAAATTTTCTTTACAAAAATTGCCTAGGGGAATGTATCATTTTGAACAGTATTCTTTCTGAACTGTACACCTTCCCTCACACTTAGGGCCTTTGAAATCCTTTTATGAAAGTTCTCATGCTACCCACCTCATGTATCTCATCATATATTTATTCAATGAAAGAATAGTAGTGATGTATTTCAGAATAATACAGATGCCTTTTCTTTTCTTTCTGCTACAAGCACCTCTTTCAGAATTTGTTGGTGCAATTTTAGCACATAGAACACATTTGATGTCTTAATTTAAAAACAGAATAATATCTGCTTCTCCACACAAGCTTGGGATGTGCTGTCCCCTTGAAAACCATTTTGACTGCTATAAAGTGTAAGTAGTTGTTTGCTTTCCATCTTGCCCCCATGCCATGCATTCATGTTACAGCCTTACAAAGCACTGTCCCCTTCTGTATGTTGCTTTTTATTTGTTTTACAGGCATCACAACCAACAACATTGACCTGAGTCTCATAGTAATATAATTTCTTCGCATTTTATGCTTTTCTCAGAACCATTTTAATTCTAATTCTTCTGTTCACATTTTCTACCACAGCATTTCCAATTTTTCACAGTGCAAGTTTATTAAAAACTACTCTCTGAACTCCAAGCTACTCAAATTTATGCTGTTGTCATTTCAGTGTATTTTGAGAGGAACAGGCCCAGACTGAAGTGGTAGTGAGACACTCAAACTCAGAATTTGGTTCTGCATCAAAATGATAAACAGTGCATAAAAATGCCTGTTCAGAGAGAGCTGTGAGATGTGAGCTACAATTTTAAAACTTCTTATGCAAGGCTAACAGTTGTACCCTTCAAGAAAGATGTGTGCAAGTATGAATTGCTTATACAGGTGATAGCTGAGAATGTATAAAATATTGGTAAAAAGCCAGAAAGAAATCCTTTAATTATGAGAATTTTCTATGTCATATAATAATAATTTTGTCACAACAAGGATGGAATAAAATAAAATATGCAAATTATGAAAACACTTGTTGGTATGATTTTATAATTATTTTTACTAACATTGAAATGCATAGTTAGTTGACAATGTATGCTAGACAGACTCTTAAACGTGTTTGCTCCAGAGGAGTGTCTTGCTTTATATTCTTGTCACATGCCAATGACACTCAAGGTCAAGTGTTAATACCTAGTTTGGGAACTCTTAACATAAAAACATTAAAATGACAAGGTCACTTGCTTTTATAAAATAAGATTCAGGTGTACCTTTTGATGATGTTACATAGTTTATTTAAATTATTCAAAAAATGAGAAGTATGTTATTCTGAAATAATTTACAATAACTGATAATGAACTATCCTTAAGCTTCATAAATCTGAATTAGAAAGGCCATTATTCTGTAAGAGTGAGAAAGTATACAAAACGCAACTAACTATATCATTCTTTCTCTGGCTGAATTTAGTTGAAAGAGATTGGAACTAAAGAGTCCATTTGTTTTAAACGGTTGTTCAGCATTTCCAAATATACATCATTTTAATAGAAATAATAGATTTTCATTACATAGAAATTTTAATTACTTTTTATCATCTTTACAGTCTCAATGGAAGACAACTTCTATATGCAAAAGAAATAAATATGACCTAGAAGAAAAATAGAGGAGTTTTCATACTATAGCTAAAATACCGATTTTTGGTTACACTTTGCCTCAAAAGGAGAAAACAAATAAAGGTATTTAGAAGAAATGAAAAAGAAAGAGTAGAAGAAAAAACACAACTGATAAATAGGAGCAGTATCCAATCCAGTGTAGTATTCAATATTTTCCTCCTTGTTTTTATCCAATCAGACAGCAGCTTTCGCAGATAGAGCTAACACTGGCTGCATTGTATCTTAACTTCTCTCATTTCCTCTACTGTAGATATCTCTGAACTCATGACAAACTCCAGGATAAGCATCTTATCTTGGTTACAGAAAAGGTACAGCTAAGTCTTTATCTCTACAAAACCAGGAAGTGCCAAACATTTTTTTTTTAATTAGCTTTTTCCACATCTTTGTTTCTGAGAGGGGAGAACAATTAAGAAACATACAGAGGCCTCTGTTTTGCTGTGTTTCGTAGTTAAAAATCCTACCTGTTTTTTTTTTTGGAGTACTGGCTCTAGGAGGAAAATGAATAATAACTACACGTAAAGAATATCAAAATAACCACAGAAGCCATGAGAAATCAAAGGCATCACTGAAATCAAAGCAATATTAAAAAATAGTCATAAGTCACCTACTCATGATTGAAAAAGAAAAGACTATAAGGAAAGGGCATGCTGTGCTATTTGTAAGAGGATTTCAAGGTCCTTAATTTCAATATTAAAAAACCCTTATTAGCTACAAGTTGTGTGCCTAGGCTCTCTATACAGTGCATGTTAAGAAAACTAAAAATATGGTTGGCTAGTTAATGGTAGATCAAGTAAACATAGAAAAAACACCAAGCTAAAGTCAATTTGAAAGTTAATGCATCTTCCAGCCAGAAGAACTTTGCTGAACTTTGCATTAATGTGCAATAATAATGCATAATTAATGCAAGATGGATTGAGAATGAAGACGATATTACCTCTCAGATAAGAAACATTGTGATCTTTGCTAGTTGTCCTCATTATTCAACAAGTCTAAATGTTTCCAGAGGTATAGAAGAGACGGACTCATCTTCACCTCTTACCCACTTTAGAAGTGAGCCTTGGATACTCATTTTCCAGTTCATAAGGGAGCGCTCTGTGTAATATGGGAGGCATGCTTTATGGATTCTGAAATGGATCTGTCTTCTGGAGCTATACGTATTACTTTAATGAAGTATTTAGAAGAGTGGAAGTTTGTTCTTCTGTGCTTAAAATACCACATTTCTTTCTGCTTATGTTCTAGAACGACATCATCAGGGGAAAAGAAAGAATTCAAATTTGTTTGCCAACATGTCAGTGAGATGTTATCTAATCCAGAAAAATTCATAATACTGAATAATCTGTCCTTATCTTGTTGAACCTTCAATGAGAAAATGATAAATTCCCTTTAATTTTCTTCATGCTAAGAATATGCATTATGATTTTCAGGAAAAAATTCACATTCAGCATGCATACATGCACTGCCTTAAAGCACAAGAACTTGCTCACCAACCCAAAACCAAGGAATAATTTTTATATTAATCTCCTCAGACAAGATAACAGAGCAATGCTTGGCGTGAATATCTAGTCATTAACAGAGTTAATGTCCAAACTGTTCAGTGGTGCCTGCTTATGCTATAATGCACAACTAGTAGCTTGGTTTCTAGACATACTTGTGAGATTTTGTTACCTCCATAGATATCAAGAGGGAATAGAATATGTGAAGATCCAAATTTTGGGACTGTGCAGTTATACAGACCCTGAGACAAGAGAAATGAGACCTGTTATTTACATTTTGAGGGCTTAGACTTGTTCCCCAGATGTGGCAGTAGAGATACTGCTGAATTGTTTCTGTGCAAAGTTCAAAAAAAATTGTTAGGTAAAAGTGGAACAAAGCAGGGAACACAAGGTAAATGCAAGCAGCAGAATGAAGTCACAACAAGCTTAATACAATTACTCTGCAGTATGTATGATGGTGCTGACATTTCGGTTTTTTTCTACTTTTGAACTGATCATGTTCCCATCTGAGCTGCCACTGCAGCAGTAACCACGATGATCACATAAGGACTGTGCGACCTGGCCCACTGAGCCAGGACTTTAGCATCTGGTTAAACCTGCTCTGCTGCATGGCTGGCAAACAAAGAGCTTGTCATTCAATGTGTCCTTGACCTTTCAGAAATGTGTATTTTTCCCAGATGAGAGAAATGTGGTCTGTTTATGTGAATAGATTATTATGATGAATCTGCAAAGCTGCAGAACCGTGCACGAAAAATGCAAGCATGCTTATGGATAAAGTTTCTAATGCTGTCTTTTGAAGGCTAAATAATGAAATAATAATAAGTATGACAGCAAATTGACATCAGGCAGAGAGGTAAATTTATTTTCTAGTCCAAGCAACCTGACTATATAGAATGTCAGTAAATGGTTCTTTAGAAAGTAAACAAGCTTAATTGCACATCTTTCACATCATTCAGTAATGGATGAAACCATCCTGGTATGATTGCACAACTGAAGTTTAAAAACACAATTCTAGAATTTCATATTCATTTCTTGATTAGTCTTTTCTATCTAAGGAAAATATATATGTGCATGCATATACTTTTTTTTTTTTTTTGGGGGGGGGGGGAGGAGAAGAGAGATCTTCCACCACACAGCATAAAAAGAATTTTTCTTTCTTTCTTTGAATTTCTCCTTAAGCATCAAGCTGTCTCAATTACTATTTTACAAACCATGGTTATAGCAGTCATTACACAAGCAGTGCACTAAAAATTCTGCTCTTCTGAACACTGTCTTCATTTCAGGTAATAAAACATCATTATATTACAAAACCAATTCTGCGTGCTATTTTGTCCACTACCTGGCATTAAATTGTTACTTCAGGCAGTATTAAAAAAGATCTAAAGGTTTTTTTGGAATTGGATTGCCAAGCTAACTACTAGAATCGGCAGTTTTAATCAAAAACCAATTTTGAATCCTAGTGCTTTACTGTTTGAAAACAGATCAGTGAGGCATGTCAAATTTTTACATTTTCATATGAAGCCACACACATACACTTACCTGGGCACAAGCACACATATTTCACTATGCTTATATTTATGAGTGGGAGACCAAATTTAGAAATGCAAACATAGTTCTTACACTACCTGATTAGAATACGACTAAGGTAATTTGGTTGATTATGACTTCATGAAGCAATTTAAAAGAGGCAAAAAAACTAAACCAAACCAAAACAAAAAAAACCGCCAAAACAGAAGGGATTTAATTCATAGCATAAAAAAGCAGTGACATATGGAGGTGAGAAAACACCTGGTACCAGAAAATCAGAAGAAAATATTTTTCCAACTAAATAAAAGAATATATGCTGATGAAAATATCTGAATGGATAGTTAAGTACGTTTAAATTTAAAACCCTAGGAAACATGGATTTCTTAAAATAGTTTCAGCATGCCATACACACTACAAAACATGCATGAAGTGGATATTCCCTCCTAATAGTAGGGATATTTCCTTCCTGATTTTAATGTCACTTTGTTAACCTAAAAGTGAAAGGAATAACAGTTATCAGAATGAAAACTCTGCAGTATAAGAATTGTTAAACATGAGCCACTAAGAATTGACTAAGAAAACATTTTAGAATAATAGAATCATAGAATCATAGAATTGCTCAGGTTGGAAAAGACCTTCTCTCCCTCTCCTCAAAATATATATACCTGTGCTCCAACCAGATATATCACTTATTACTGGAAGCTATTATAGAAAACTGGAGATCTAATACTTCCTTGACAACAAAATGTTGGAAAATTTGGCCTTTTTTTTTTTTGTCCACTTTCTTCACAGTTCTTCATCACCTCAAGAAATGACTTCTGTGGCAAGCTTTTACTCGCTCCTATTAGGTATGAGGGCTGCCCTGAAAGTAATGCCTCCTATTTTACTATTTTGGCCCATGATGTCAGAAGTGGATGCTGGTGGTATGACAGTAGAGGTTGAACCTCTCATCAGTACTCCATTACATTCTGTTACCATGGGACAGATGGCAGCAGAGGGGCAGTCTGACAAAATGGTGCCTGCCATGGAAATGTGTATGAAGCAAAGATGTGTCAATGAATTCCTCCATGAGGAATTCACTGACATTCATTGATATTTGCTGAACGTTTATGGAGACCAAGCAGTGAATGTGAGCACAGGGAGGCAGTGGGTGGTGCATTTCAGCAGTGATGACAGTGACAGTGGGTCACCTCCACGGGTGCAGATTGTTAGGAGTGCAGCATGCAAGCTCTTGTTCATTGCTGGTGAAAATGCACAGCTAACAGTGGTGACTGTGCTGAAAGATACTGTTTCGTAGCTGAGAATTTGCTCTATCAAACAGTGTTATTGTGCTCTCTGTATCTGTGTTATTGTATCTCTGTATCTGCAATAAATGCAATAATCAAAAGAGTATAGAAAAGGGATAACACCCAAAGGGAAATATTGTTCTCCACATCCTTCCTATACTGGGGGCATCAGGCTTGGACACTGAACTCGATAACTTATTAGAAGTAAGAACTCATTAAACACTTCAGCCTTCTCCATGTCTGAGGAGGGTCTCCTTTCTCATTTATCAGAGGGAGTACATTCTCCTTTGCCTGCGTCTTCTGACCATTAAATTTTAGATTAAAGAATGTGTATATTTTGTTACAGAAGCAACCAAATTACACATAAAAGCTCAGTGAAGAGGATTCGTTACTCTCAGGTGCACAGAAGGCATAGGAAATTGTTTTTCCCCCAAATAAGAAAATGTCATGCATTCTTCCTCATTTGTTCTCTACCTTCCTTCCCTGTGTGATGTCAGGTTACACCTCCATATGAACTGTCTCACATGCTAAGAACATCACAAATAGCATCAATTATTTTCAGGTGGCCATTAACTAGACTAGTTTTTGTTTCAGCTGCTGTTCCTATTTGTTTGTTAAGCTGCTGTAAGTTAATGTTCCTAAATTTTCCTCTGAAGAAATGTAATCTACTGATTTTCTAACTGTACTGAAGTCTGACTTCTTAAAGCTCACTGTTTTGTTATTTTCTGATTTTCCCTTCTTTCCATCAGCTTCATGAGGACACCAAACTGGTCTCCATTTTTCATATTCTCTCGGAAATCCCACTTCCTACGTAAAATCCACTGGAGCTGTATTTTATCTTTCTTTAACATGAAGCTGTAACAAAATAATCAAGTGTCTGATGAATGGTTACAGTCATGCTGTATTCCTTTCCCAAGAGATTTCTGGGAAAGCTGTCCTGCTGCAATATCCAACGCTTTGATTTATTCTCCCATTACTCACAAAAAGCACTATCTTTTCTATCCTTCCAAGCTGGCATGCCATGCAGTCTCAACTCAGTAGTGCCCCTGATTTTTAACTCCTTTAAATACTGTCTCTGGGTTTTTAGCAGATCCCATGACTTCTGTATTCTGTATTCCAGACCAAGCATACACATCTTTGATTTATTGGGTTGCACATGTCTTCACTCTTATCTGGTATTCCTTTTATAGAATATTCCAGTCAAACAAGTTCCCCCACACTTATCTGTTCTGTCAACTGAATTGTAATGCCAATTGTGTATTTAGACTTTCAGCTCTTTTTGCTTTGTTCCTCACTCTTCTTGTATTAATGTTGAGGCAGATTAAAAGCAAAAAATGCCATGGGCAAAGTAACAGAAAAATAGGTTAACTGGGCAATTGCTTTAATGATAAGGACTTTCCTTTAAGGACAGACAATTTTTTTTTCAAATAGATTCCAAAAATCATTTTCGTCCCCTGCCTTCTTTCCCTTCACTCCATAGTAAACTTCAGCCTGGAACCTATCAAACCATCCTTTCCAACATTTGACTTACAGATGTATGATAGGATAAGATTCTAGAACTGCTAAAACATAATGACAGCTAACACCTGTCACTCAAAACTAGGTTTCTTTAAAGGTGCCATTTTTGTATCTCTACAACTGAGGGACACTGGAAACACCTGTTTTTGCAGCTCTGTACAACCTCCGCTGTGAAGAACACTGTAGAGGAATTAATGATTTTTAAGACATTAGAAGAAAACAGGGAATATACTATTGCACCTTCTTCTGGATCCACAGATTGGTAACAGTTAAGCTTGTAAATCCTCTCATGAGATTAAACAAGTAAATGAGCAATTCAAAGATATAAGTCTATGCAGAATGCACAAATAACAAAGAAAAAAACAAAAATAGTTTTGCTTCTTTACCAGTGTCCTCTCTTAGTGGAACTTCAGGGAATCCATAGCGCCAGAGGTAGAAATATGATCAGATACAAAGAGTACAGTTAAGTGCAACTGTGCTACAAGGCAGTTGAAAAATCAGAAAAAATAGCTTATGGTTTAAGACATTGGGTAAGAGTGGGAAAAAATGATTTCTTTCCTTCATCTCTCACAAAACCAACTAGAACTTCTTGAGTACATATCAAAACGGTAGCCTAAGTTGTACTTCTCAAGAAGAGGGTCAATAAGTGCTTTGATAATTCATTTAACCACAGAATGTTGCAAACCACTTTATAAAAATCAATTTTTCTAGTTGCAAACTGAGATTACCCAACCTGCACAGAGAAGTTAGTCAAAAATTCAGACTGTGTCACTGAAGGAAAAAACCTTTATGATGGCATCAAAGTTTTTTTCTCTGACACAGTCCCAACTATTTGGAGGCAGGTGGGCAGAATGGAGAGAAATCCCTTTCTTTTAACCTCATCAGAAATCTGTAGAAGATAATACTTTTCCTTAGAGATCAAACTGCCTACTAGAAAAAGGGCCTGGAAATATTTTTCCACTGCTTGTTTGGCACTCTGCTTAATCCAGGACCACTACAAATACTGCTTTGGTGTTTCCCTCTCTCTTTCCAGCTGTGTGCACTACTGTTTTCTCCTGCCCTTCCTCAGTAACACAGGCCTCTTTTTTGTCAGTCACAATGTGATTTCTCAGCTTCTACAACCCATCTTTTCCCTGCCTGTTGTGCAGGCTGCTGCGTAAGACAGTGGCCTCCACTGATGAAGCTCCTCTAGAATAGAGGTGCTTCTCTGTCTCTTCACTGGGTGGAAAGCTAGCTACTACACCTGGGACACTAACTTGTCTGCTCAGGACAGAAATCCTGTTGGGGATGAGTAAGACTGATATATTCCTTCTGTGTTTCCAGACACCTTTAATTTTTTTTTCTCTCCTCCCCTAGAATGTCCTCAGATCAGCATCCCCATACCAAGGCAGGTAAGTTAGACCATAGACTAGAACATGTTTTCTTTCTTTCCGTGTCCTGTCATAACCTTCACTTTCATGAGCATGGTAGTACACTTGAACAGAGTAAAAAGATACGTGTGAATACATGATTTGTCAGTAACAATAAATCCACTCCAGATTTATGAGTCTGAAAATCCCTTTAAAAAAGTAAATTGTACAGACATTCCTATGAAACTAAAAGGAAATTAAAATCCAGTTCCATTTAGACTTTCTGCACGACTTCCTATTTTTTTTCTCCCTTGTATTATATATGTATGTTTGTTTTAAACCACAAAATATATTTGAGTTTGAAATCAAGATCTTTGTCTCCATACTGATTGTCTAATCAGGACTACTTCCCCACTGCATGCTAAAAACTTATTTCAGGCTTCACTAACTCATCTGGAAACAATAATTGTATCATGGTCAAAGGATTATGACAGAGTTGAGGCAAGGAGCAAGACCAGAAATTAATCACAGATGGATGCTTACAAACACCAATTTCATTAAAAAAAATAATAAAATGAAGAATTATCTACTCCTATTTTATAGCTCATAATACAGCACAGCCTGAACATTACCACTTTGTCTTTTCTCTAATTGAGAAAGATATCGGTTGCTCTTAGTCCACAGACAGCTTTTGGTTCTCATACTGATTGAAAAAGTTTAAAGCTGCTAAATTAAACTCAGGTAATTCCTCTATTTTCACAGGCTTAATAACAATTGGAGCTTAATAGCAATTGAAATGAAGATTTACTAAGGTCAGCTAGAAACACAGTTTAGCTGAGCTAAGGAATCAAGAGCATCCAACAGAAGTTGCCCAAATCGCCTGACCTGCTTTAATTAAATTACTTAGTGTTTGTATGCAAGGCCTTTATCTAGCAACCTACTCATCACCAGCCAAACAAAATGACAGCCAAAAAGGACCTTATCTGAAGCAAGCACAGGGAGAGACTATACTGATTGCTACCGCCATGTGACCTTTTATACATTGTAAGTATTAATTTTGCTGTAACTTGTATCAGTATATTGTCCACAGATGAATGACACAGAAATCTCATCCATGTCAATTTATGGATTACAAAAACAATTGTTATGTTTCAATTGCAAAGACTTCATTTATGCCGAAGGAAGAAAACTAAATGACCTCAGCTTTATTTCAATACACCAGAGAAATAATTATAGTACTCTTCCACATCATATCAAAAAAACTGTTTAGAAAACAAACAGAAAGATAAACATGCAAGCATATAGTGTAATCCTTTAAAAAGTCATTTCCTGAAGTAGAACTGAAGTAACTTATTTTCTCTTAGGGTTGAGTTAGCATGAGAGAGGACTGTCCTGGAATAGTCCTGATAACACACCAATGTTTAACTTGCTGCCAAGGACTGTTCTGCTGCTTACACTGCCCTGCCGGTGAGGAGCTGGAGCAAGGAGCTGGGAGGGGGCAGCACCGGGAGGGTTGACCCAAAATGGTTAGAAGGATATTCCTCACCTAATGGCATTGTACTGAACAGTGACACTGGGCAGAGTTGGTGAGGAGGAGCAGGCTGCTGCTGTTCAGGGATCAGCTGGGAATCAGTCAGCAGGTGCTGGGAGCTGCGTCTACAGCACCTGTTTTGTATATTCTGTTATTGTTCATCTTCCCTTTTCTTTCCATTTACTTTTCATCTTTATTAAACTTTCCTTACCTCAGCCGAAGTGTTCTTGCGCTTTTCAATTTCTTCATGGAGGCAGAGGATGAGAAAAAGGCTGTGTGGCGCTTTACTCCCTGCCAGTTTAAACCCCAAGAACAAAAAGAGTAACTGGATAGTTTGGTAGAAAGGATCAAATGTGTGGTAAAGTAAATCTTGAGCAAACATTTTTCTACAGTCAGCCCAAGATTCAAATAATCATTATTCTCTTCTAAAGATGTAGATTGATTTAAAAATATATCATTCTGTACTGCAGGTTATTGGAACCTAAGGAGGCTATATTACAAAAATGTTCTCTCTAAGCATATCAGTAAGAATTTGAGTAATGCAGTAAGAAAGGTTCAAAATACTGGCAATGACAAGTCATCAAATCTGTTCTGCTAAAAGCTTTTTGGAATGCCTCACACCTTTTTCTCTCTAGAAAGAAAGATGTACTTGCACGATGAAGAGTGAAGGTAAAGAGAATGTACTGTATGTTCAGTATTTTTTTTTCAAGGTAGCACTGAACATTTTTCATGAAGTTGCATCTAACTTTTGTTTATTATAGAATGTCTCATGATTGAAACATGAAAATTAAAGATGTGCCACTTAATGACAAAGGCAAACAATCATTGTAATAAAAGCTTTAATATGACTGAGTTGATCAAAAGCAAATAGGACAGCCTGTCTTTATCTGTCAGCTTTGCAAAATTCAAGTGTCTGTGACAAAAGTAAACCAGCAATTCAGAAATTAGTACTGAGATTGCTGAACATTTTCATGTAGCTGCAAAACAGATCAAACCACAAAATAAAGAAAAATATGATGTTAACAAGTTGATATGGAACTATTGTGCTGATAGTAACAAGTGAAGCACATCAAAAGACCATAAAAAAGCCCTATGGGTCCATGCATTCCTGGAAGACCTGCATAGCAAGTCTATAATCAGTTCACAGGTTGTTCAACATCTTAAGAAGAAAAAAAAAGAAAAACAAACACAAGCAGAACAACGAAAGAAACAAAATTCACATTGTGATTGAAGAATTACAGAAGATGAAGTTGATCTTACAATGTGACATGCATCATGGTAGAATCTTCTTTCTGCTGTGCTTGTTTTGCTGATAAATTGGAGTGTGACAAAGTATGAGGAATTCCAACGTTGGATAAATATCAAAAATTACACTTTGTTTTGTTTTGCTAAAATGCAAGTTACGAGGTGTTAAGTCATGACCACTGATGTTACACAGCAGTGAGCAGCTAGTGTTGGTGATGTATATGGGTCAATAGGTTTTTACATTAACTTCTCACAGACCTGCTGAATGTCAGCAAGCAAGAAGTTCTGAAGCAAACTACTTTTCAGTTAGTCCTGACTAACAGAAAATACCACACAACTGTAAACAGAAAATAATCCATAAAAGAAATACTATTGCAAATATTTCAGTTACTTTATTAAAAGAATCTTGAGTGTAATATAACAAAGAAATTTCCAAAATGGTTTCAGTATCAACTCCATTCACTTCATTAGAAAGCATCTAAACATTTTATACATGTGAAATATTACAGCACTCCAATATATTTCCTTTCTAGTTAAAAATGGCTTACATCAATCATAAAATTGGAAATAATCACTGTGATCAAACTTGACTGGCTGCATAATCCAGACTAAGTTATTACACAAACTTGTTATCTGAATATGACGTATACTTGAAACATCCAGGGCTGATTTAAGATGTTGCTGCCATGAAGACTCCATAGCACACTTTATAACTAGTTCTGTGATTGACTGCTCTCAAGTTTAAAAATAAACATTTATTTTCAATCAGCTGAATTTTTCTTGCTTCAATGTTCAGCCATTTAATCTTGTCTGATTTTCAGTCCTCTCTAATCAGTTTGATTGAACTACTTCAGCCCTCTCACAACAAGTGATTTCACCTGAGCATTTTCTAATTTTTCATCATCCTTGAATGATGGCCTCCACAACTCACCACAGCACTCAGAAACAGTTTTCACCATTAACAAATTGGAGGATAAACTGAGTAGGAAGGTTATTCTATCAGTGGTCTTTTTACAAATCCAATTTTGGACCCTATCTTGACCATTAAGTTCCCATCTATCATGAGTCTATCCTGACTCCCAAGTATTTCAAAATGCAGTAACTTTGTTAGGCATGGGCATCTGCCTAAAAAATAGCATAAAACATTTACACCTTTACTTTGTGAACATTCATTTATATTCTTGTAATGAATAGTATAGTAAAAGTGCTTGTTAACTACTTGAATTTCATTCTATACAGGCCAATTAAAAGTAGATATTTCCTTACTTTTTCCTCATTTTAATCGTCCACCATCACCTTCAAACTTAAATAATTAGTTCTGCCTTTTAGAACTGCATAAATTAGTGAGTTATAGTAAGAATCTAAATGCAGTAGATAAGTAAATAAATAAGTAAATAAAGGATCAGACTTGTTTTAATATCAAAATCTTCTGGAGCTGAGCAATGACCTTACAGGCAGAGTCATAGTATGTTTGACCTCTCCAAGACAAGAGAGCATCTCACAATATATGACTGTGATGTGCCCTGTATTCTCCAGTATTTTAAATGCAAAACGTCTAACCAGAGACCTGAGGTTTGGTTGCCTCTGAGAATCAAACCACACAAGATTAAATCATTTGTACCTATTACACAGAATCCTTGAGGTATTTCACAGGAGAAGGAACATAAACAATAGAGCATTTGTTAACAATAGGTATGTCAGATACTGGTCCAAACACCATGTTTAATAACATCCTTTTGTTTCAGTAGCCCTATGCCATTTTGGAGGATCAAAATAACCAAGACCTAGTTTACACACATCTGTCATCTAAGAATAACATTTTCCTTGACCAAGCAAAACTCTGAATTCTTCAGTAACTTTGCAGTGGGATAGAAGGCACTACTTGATGAGCTGTTAATTTTTCTGCACAATTCAGTACATTTTCACAAATGAATTCTGTTCAGATATTGGGATCATGGTCTTTTCAGTCAGCACAAAAATCTGAGTTGTCTCTTTTTCACCTCATTTTTTGCCCCACTATTTAAATGCAGAACAAGTTTATGATGTCTGAGTGTTATTGTAAGTAGTGAAACCTTTTTGTGCAGCAAGTTATGTTTGCACATTACATACAGTCTCCTTTCAGCATAAAAGTCAGACAGTTTTTATTGTTGAGATCTCTCATTTGTGCTTGCATCTGCAGAGAGACAAGAGCTCAAGAAGTGAAATGAAAACCACATTGGTTGGAGAGATTACAAGACACAAGTTATATAAGGGAAAGGAGAAAGCGATGAAGCTTTCCTTACACTAACACTCCAGAGACAGGGTCCTTTGGATGCAGAGTTGCCATAACAGACAAACCAAAAGAAAACCTAAGAGTCTGTGATCCAAACATGGGAGCGGTCATTTTCCTTGCTGCTACCACTGCTGCAGCTCCTTTTAATACTATTTTGGTTGGAAATCCTACATGCAAACCACTTATGCAAATGATCCTACAGAAGGATGGTTGGAAAAAAAATGTATTTTATCAGCTCTGCAATTAAATTTAACTTTGAGAGTCTCAAATCAAAACACTTAAATCATAAAATACGACCTCCCAAGAAAAATTAAAAATTGGCTGGTATCATTACCATGAAAAAAATGTATCATGTATTAGAAGGTTTTAAGCATTTAAATCAGGCATAAATCAATGTATATTATGAGAGAGTAACACCCAGTTTAAGAAATAAATCATTTTTGGAAGGTGCTTTTTGCAACTGTACATTTTCCTCATTTTTATCACAGTACACAGGAAAAAAAGCAAGCAGCTTATTGATTAAAAGAAGAATTTGCTCCTATTTGTGAGAAACTGAAGAATGGAATGCCATGCAATCACCCAGGAGTTTAAGATATTTACTAAAAATCAAAAGGATTATTTAAAATAATGAAGCATACACAGTATATTTATCATTGCAAGCCTGGCAAATTTTCGTTCACTCTCCTCCCCCCTAAAATGCAATATTTTTGACATAAGAGAAGTAGAAAGGAAATGATCACAGGACTGCTGTCCTTTCCCCCTTGTTTTTTCACATCCTTCTCTGCCACCCCACAATGAGAGGTTCACTGCATTGCTCCTTACAGCATTACTGAGACAAGGGCCATTTTCAGCAACACAAACCAGAGCACTCACGAAACAAAACAACACAACAAAAAACCCACACAAATTGCCACTTTGCAAACCAGCAAGGGGTATGCCAGAGTATCTCAGGAGCGTTCTCACTGGGGATCTTGCAGAATAGCGATGTGGTCACAAAGTGATTAGTCACAGGTTATTTTTGAAGCTTCAGGCCACTGCATGGACTGCCGTTAAAACCATTAAAGCATGAAATGTTTGCACTCATTTTCATTCCCGTGCTTCATAGAACATTTAATACCAGCAATAAAATCGTTTAAAAGGCAATCGAGTTTTCAGCTCAGAAAAATAAGATGACTCCCAAACAGTATCAGCGTATTGACAAAGCGTCAAGTAAAGAACAGCTTGAACTCAAACAGAATGCGAATTCTAAAGGCAATGGCAAATTTTAAAAAGTATTTTTGGAAATAAATACTTAAGAAAGCTGTGTAGGTATTCATTCTCTGCCTTTCATTTGAGTCTTATTCCTGAAAGATGGTACTATAAAGGCCTGTGACATTTTACAATTTAAAGCTTTTCCTAGAATGGTAAGATTACCACTCTCCATCCAGCACAAAAAGCCTTTGTATGCAGCCAGCCAGACATAGCCAATTTGCTTAGATAACACCTAGACTGTGGGAAAACCAATTGAGATTGCAGAGTTGTCCTTTATATAAGCCACATCTCATTGTTAAGAAATTTTGTACTTGTTATTATTCCTTATTTAGGAATAAGTGAAATAGATAAACAAATTCTGATTATTCACCTTGCTGCCTAAGATAGAAGGTTTTCACATCATGTAAACTAATTGGAAATCCTGGCTGAAGTCATGGAGTGTTCCCCATAAAAAAAAAAGTGGTCCAATTATTGACAAAACTCCACTGGTTTTTACTATGGTTTGTCATGGATTCTTGACAATTAAATTGTCAAGACAATGACAATTAAATTAAACTAAAATTATTTTTATTAAATTAAATTTAATTTAAAAAGATAAAATGTGTATTATTTCCATTAAAGTCTGGAGGAAAAAAAAAAAGATTAAAAACTACCTAAAACCAACAAACAAACCAAATAATCAAGTGAAAAAAAAGTAATCCAACAAACCAAACCAAGCCAAAAACAGCACACAAAACAGTTCCTTCTATCACTT
The DNA here is from genome assembly GCF_002078875.1 of Numida meleagris. Taxonomy (NCBI): domain Eukaryota; kingdom Metazoa; phylum Chordata; class Aves; order Galliformes; family Numididae; genus Numida; species Numida meleagris. The sequence continues at coordinate 19,065,806 of NC_034438.1, forward strand.
ACCTCAGTTACAAGCATATGGATAAGCACAGACAGGATCTGTTTCACAAAACTTGGTCTTCATTCGACATTGGACAACACCAGTTGTAGATGTAAGTCTCCACAGACATTGTGTTATTAATTTTAAAAAGCTATTATTAATTTAAGGAAATCCCTTGGCCTCCCTAAAACCTAGTTCCACCTATTTTCAATCACTAGTCTGCTTCCTCTTCTTTAGTTGTTAGTGTTAATAGCACAGTTAATCTGCAGCGCAATTCCTTGGTAAGCAAGCCAACTAAGTTGTTCAATATTGCGAGATACAACATAGTTTCAATTCAAAACTTCTCAAATGTACAGTGGAAATCTACTTGTTATGCTGGATTTTAAGTAGGTGGAATGATCAAAAGGCCTAGATACTCATACAGAGAACCCATGCATTTTAGGGGTGACACTCTGGCAAGTCTGTAGATACTGTGGGAAACTAGAGAGCAAGTCAGTTCTACAATTAAGACAAACAGACAGGTTTCTGCTATATCATTTTTCCATGCTGTCTTCCCTTTGTTTACAAAAATGCCTGAGTTTAAAGAAAGAGCCATAAATGGCCTGGCATCCCCAAAGGGAGGATTAGTCAAACAGCCTCTAAAGATATAAAAAGACATCATTCATTTATTTAGCTGAACAAATATCTTTACTCCTTTGCTGTTGAGTATAATTTTTTCTCCAACAAAAATAAGCATTTGAAAGAATAGGAAAAAAATACCTGAAAGAGCAACAGGTAAAAGAGGAATGTGGAAGACAAACACTCTAGTTAACTATATAACACAGAAGGGAACATTTGGAGTTGAAGCAGTTCTCCCAGGCCTGTCTTTTAAAATACAGAACTTTCTGTGTCCTGATGTAAAGTAACAAATCTTTCCTTCTGAAATATCTTCATCCATGATTACCCATGCCTTGCAGGCATCTCAGTTTCAAAAGAAAATTGCTATATGAGCTATTTAATGAATTGGGAATAACTGAACACCTCCCAGTATTTTGTTTGAAGCACATTTGTCTCAAACTGCCAAATGCATGATGCTCAAATGTAAGTAAATTCTATCTCTATCACTAATAGAGAAGATTCTTCAGAGTAGGTAATACAAGAATCACCAGATGTTCAGAAAGGCAAATGAGCTCAGTGAATCCAATCACTAATTAACATTTCTACATATCAGAAAGCTACCACACAGTTTAGCACATTTTGTACTTTCTATTCAAGGGAACCCCAGACTGGATCAGCAGGAATAATACAGATTGCAACAGAAGAGTTTCTGTACTGTCTTGTATTGGAGTTCACACAGATCTGCCTACTCAATGATTTCCAGGAGCACTAGCTGGAGGCATTCACTATATTGGGTATCAAATTCAGCCTGAAAAAGAGGGCAAAAGAGGTTACGTTTATGCAGGTCAGATATGCACAGACTATATAATTTAAGTGCACACTTGATATTCCAAATCTAATTTGCATTCCACTGTTATAGATCTGTTGAGAGACCTGAGTGGTACTCAAAATAATCATTTCAGATTAGGGAGAACTGGGAAGAAGTAGCTCCCTGAATCTAAATAGATACTTATCAGCTAGTCAGCACCCCTTTTAAGGCACAAAAATATGTTTCATTTTGAGCAGACCACTTAAGTCAAGCACAAAGCATCACTATGATGTAGTGTGCCTGAGCTGACTATCAAATGGTTCCTTTGTTCTTAACTTAGATGTTAACCTCACTGCCTTCTCCTCCCTTCTTACTTAAGTATGGGTGTCCATATCAAATATACAACCACAGATGCACTTAGCTCTCCTCGTAACACAGCCAAGGAATCTAACCAGCTGAAGGATCTAACTGACATTAGATAAATTTGCACTACAAGTAATAACTGCAACAAGGTCAGAGTAGCCATTGGAATATTTATTAAGCTGCATATCTATTTTTACATCAGTATGTACTCCAGGCAAGACGATTTTCTATATGTTCTCAGCAAGTGCAAGTTGTAGCGATCAGAAGGATCAACACAATGGAAAAGGTGCTACAAAAGAGGTGGAAGGACCAGCATGATAGCAAAGTGCTACAAGGGAAGGGAAGTAGATTGCTCACCTGTATCAGAAGAATCTGGGTTCACATGGAAAGGCTTCCACCAAGGAGGGATCTCCAAAAAGAGATCCTTCTTCAGTGGCAGTCAGCCCTTAAATGAGGCCTTCTGGTCACACAGTGAATTGCCTTCACCTGTGCTCCCAGGGCTGACTGGGTCTTTCCTCCAGGTGCTCAATCAGTGGCTCAGGCCATGACTCAGCAGTTCCCATACAGCCAGTCTTGTCGTGAAATCATAAAATCATAGAATGGCTTGGGTTGGAAGGGACCCCAAGGATCATCAGGTTCTAACCCACCTGCCACAGGCAGGAGCACCAATCTCCAGATCTGGTACTAGATCAGGTTGCCCAGGGCCCCATCCAACCTGGTGTTGAACGCCCTCAGGGACGGAGCATCCACAGCCTCTCTGGGCAGCCTTTGCCAGCACCTCACCACTCTCTCTGTGAAGAACTTCCCCCTGACATCCAGTCTAACCCTTCCCTCCTTCAGCTTAAAACCATTCCTTCTTGTCCAGCCACTATCTACCCGAGTAAAAAGTTGACTCTCCTCCTATTTATAATCCCCTTTTAAATACTGGAAGGCTGCAATGAGGTCTCTTCACACCCTCAGCCTGTCTTCACAGGAGAGGTGCTCCAGCCCTCTGATCATCTCCATTGCCCTCCTCTGGACCCTCTCAACAGGTCAACATATTTCCTGCACTGGGGGCCCCAGAACTGGATGCAATACTCCAGATGGGGCCTCACAAGGGCAGAGTAGAGGGGACAATCACCTCCCTGTCCCTAATGGCCACTCCTCTTCTGACTGAGCCCAAGATACCATTGGCCTTCCAAGCTGCAAGAGCACACTGCTGGCTAATGTTCAGTTTTTCATCCACCGGGACTCCCAGGTCCTTCTAGGCAGGGCTACTCTCAAGGAGTTCTTCTCCCTGCCTGTATACATATCTGGGATTACTCCAACCCAAGTGCAAAACCTTGCACTTTGCTATGTTGAACCTCATTTGCTTCACAGGTGCCTACCTTTTGAGTTTGTCAAGGTCCCTCTGGATGGTGTCCCTTCCTTCTAATGAGTCAATGCACGGATCAGCGTGGTGTCATTGGCAAACTTGCTGAGGGTGCACTCAAGCCCATCATCGGTGTCATTGATGAAGATGGTGAAGAGCACCAGACCCAAGACAGACCCCTGGGGGACACCACTCGTCACTGGCCTCTACCTGGACGTAGTGCCATTCAACATAACCCTCTGTCTACGGCTTTCAAACCAATTTCTTATCCACTGAATAGTCCACCCCTCAAATCCATTGTCATGGTTTTATAATTTTTGGTTATTGGTATTCCACATCATAACGTCATGTAGTGTATGTACCTGGCTCTCAGAAGAGAAGGACTACTACATTCCCCAGGGGACTTGGCAACCCTGTTACCATTTTCTGGTTAGAGGGAAAGATAAAAACTTGCAAATCATGAGACCTTTGTTCTCTTTCCACCCGTCTCTCGTCCTGGCAGCATCTCGCTCCCCAGCCGTCTTATCGCCGGTATTAGAGTAAGGCCTACCTTGATTTTTGGACATTCTCTCTTATTGTATTGGATTTATTAGCTTAAATTGTAATTACATTGTATTATAGTGTGTCGTTTTGCATTCTGATATCTTATTTAGTAAATTAGTTTATTTCTCCTCAGATTGTTGCCGCTGTTTTTGCTCTCAGGCCCATCTCCTTACATTTTTTTTCCCTTTTCCCTTTCCCGGGGCGTGGGTCCGTGGGTCCCCCATCCCATTCATCACGGAACCAGGCTGAACACCTGTAAACCGTTGACATCTATATCTCTCCAACTTAGAGATAAGAATGTTGTTGGGGACCATATCAAAGGCCTTGCACAAGTCCAGGTAGATGACATCGGTCACCTTCCCTTTGTCCACCAGTGTTGCCACTCCATCATAGAAGGCCACCAGATTGGTCAGGAATGACCTTCCCTTGCTAAAGCCATGGTAGCAGTCTCAGATCACCTGCTCATCCCTCACGTGCCTTAACATGTCTTCTAGGAGGATCTGTTTCATGATCAGATACTAGGTCCCAGATCAAATACCAGGGTTTACATTACAAAGATCAGATTGTACGACCCTAATAGTCCCCTCTAGCCTCTAAATGTATGCTGTTTCTACACAATGCACCCTGCAAATATATAATGTGTAAGCATTTATCTTCTACTACTGCTACTGTATAGCCATGGCTACAAGTATCTAGTCATTGCAGAGCTGCAACTTTTCATTGGTAAATGCAAAGGATTTATCAGCTCCAGACCAACCTTCATCATAATGTTTATATTTGGTAGACTCAGCAGCCCAGTAAAATTACTTCAAAAGACAGTAAGTTTGTTAAATAATTATTATTGGGTGCTCTGAAATGATAGCATAACTGCAGCAGTGGACAAGGGAACAGCCACTGATGCAATCTGTTTGTACTTCAGTAAGAGCTTTGACATGGTCCCCCATGACATCCTTCTCACCTAACTGGAAAGATATGGGTTTGATGGGTGGATTGTTAACGAATGAGGAACTGGTTGCAAGATCGTACCCAGAGAGTGGTGATCAATGGCTTAACATCTGGATGCAGTGACAAGTGTTGTGTCTCAGGGGTTGGTACTGGGACTGATATTCTTTAATATCATCATCAGTGACATCGACAGCAAGACTGAGTGCACCCTCAGCAAGTTTGCAGGTGATGACAAGCTGCATGATGTAGTCAACATGCTCAAGGGAGGGGATGCCATTAAGAGAGACTTAGACAAGCTCGATCAGTGGGGCTGAAAGAACCTCATGAGGTCTTGCAAGGTCTTGCACCTGGGTCACAGCAACCCCCACAATCAATACAAGCAGGGGGAGGAAAAGGATGGAGCGCAGCCCTGCCAAAAATTACTTGGGGTACTGGTGGATGGGAAGCTGGACACGAGCCAGCAACGTGCTCTCGCAGCCCAGAAAGCCAACCAGATCCTGGGCTGCATCAAAAGAAGTGTGGTCAGCAGATCAAGGGAGGTGATCCTGCCCTTCTCTCTGCACTGGTAAGATCCCACCTGGAGTACTGCATCCAGATGTGGAGTCCTCAGTACAGGAGAGAAATGGAGCTGTTGGAGCGCATCCAGAGGAGGGCCACAAATATGATCCAAGGGATGGAACACCTCTCCTACGAGGACAGGCTGAGAGAGCTGGGGCTGTTTAGCCCAGAGAAGAGAAAGCTCTGCGGAGGCCTGAGAGTGGCCTTTCAGCTTTTAAGGGGGGTTGTAAGAAGGAAGGGGACAGACTCTTTAGCAGGCTCCGCTGTGATAGGACAAAGGAAAATGGCTTCAAACTAAATGAGGGGAGATTTAGACTGGATATAAGGAAGAATTTTTTTTACAGTAAGGGTGGTGAGGCACTGGAACAGGTTGCCCAGAGAAGTGGTGGTTCCTCTGTCTCTGGAGACACTCAAGCTCAGGCTACACTGGGCTCTGAGCAACCTAATCTAGCTGTAGGTGTCTCCATTCATTGCAGGACTGCTGGAGTAGATGACCATGAAGGGTTCCATGCAACTCTATTTTATGAAATCCACTTTCAGCTCTTAGCAATTGTCATGTTCTTAAAAACTTGAAATTTGCACCAAGAGAACAATTGGGATAAACTGAAAGATTCCTCGGGAAAGACTCGCACATTGCCAAGGAAAATAACTTCAATAATTTCATTTTAGATGTTCTAATGTGCAGAACAGTAGGATAAAAGAATTGGCTACCACCTAACAGCTGAGGAATTTATCTTGGCCCAGGCAATAAGATGTGGCTTCCATCAAGTAAGATATTAAGAAAAGAAAAGGCAGTGATGGGGTAAAAAGGTGCAGCCTAGAGAAAAGATTAGAGAGACATCTGGAACAGAACAACTTCTCTATGTCAGGGATAGTGCCACCAAGCAGCTCACTAGGATCTCAGCACTTTTACTTATGACACAGAGTTCTTCCTTCACTTAGTAAGTATTTGTCCTTTCAGCATATTATCTAGATAATGAGTGAGATCTGATTTAGATCATACAGATAAGTAACATCTACACAAGAGAGTTACTTGAGCTAGGAAGGAACATGATGAAAGGAAATGTTCCTCTAAATGTTACTTTCTTAATGCAGTTACACAGTTTTAGAAGAGTAATGAGTGAGGTAATTACCAAACGCTGATCATGTTGCTGCTGGTTTTCCATGTATATTCTATTACAAGTAGCATCTCATCAGATAACAAAACTGAATCAGACTCAGTCCATGAATTTGGGATGGCTTAGCAGCTACCCTGACTCTAAAATTAGAAAGAATTTTACTGTGTTGTTCCAGCCAAAGCTGGATTTTAGGAAAATTAATTATAACCCTGGAAGTTCTCTGTCTTAGTGGGGGTGCAGCAGACAAGTTCATTTTTCTCTGCACACCAATTCATAAATGTATAGCATAGGAATAATGAATAAATTGATACATTTCTGAACTGCCTCACTTAAAACTATGAGGCTGTATTGATGCAAGCTGTTGTCGTTCTGAATCCATTCATCCTTCACATACGTATAAATATGCAGCATACTTTACAACAACTATTTCTCTGCTGAAATGTCAGTCAAAGGGATATAATCGTCAGATTACTTTATTTTCAACAATGATATGAAAACTACAGGTTTCTCTTTTACCTAGTAAGATTAAACTAAACAAATACTGAAACTGCAGTGAAAAGTTACATTAAGATTATATATTTAAGTACAGAGGAGATACATTGCTGAGGTTTACACTTAGAAGGAATAAAAAAATAAAGGAATTAGCTTTTCTTTTCTCTCCACCCCATAACAAATCACTAGTAGACACCCCATAACACTCACTAGTAGAGCAAAGGTAAAATTTTATCCATTGAATAGACAGGAAAATCTACAACTGATTTAATAAGGTCCTTAAGTTATTCCTGGCTTTGCTGTCTATGCTGAAATAATTTTGTCTTTAAAAGTACACTACATTTTATCAAATCCCAAATCATACACATTAGGATGATTCAAAAAGATTAGATCACTATCTTAAAAAGATCAAATGCAATACTTAGAGTGTGTCATTAAAATAATTCAGTGATATTACAGAAATAGTAGCTTTAAAGCCAGGGAGAAAGTAGGACCTATACTATTACAGAGTTCTTTTTTAAGTAATATATTTTCCTTTTAGATCATTCATTCATTTGGAATTTTTAACTTTCTAAAGTGCATCAAGCACATTTCTAACCTTAAAAGTGTAAGATCTCATTAATCTGCTCCATGTTTGACTAGAAAAGATAACAGATAATTGAAGTGAGAACATCATCAGAATAAGAATAGAAGTTCTTCACCTACAAGTGCATTCAGTGCTCACATTCTGAGTCATGGATTCCAGAAAAACATAACATATTTTCTCAATAACATCTTCATATCTTCTCAATAATTTTCTTTGATTTTATTTTTGCTTAAATCTAAAAATAATAGAACGGTTACCAAAGGAAATACGTACAAACTGTCTATCAGTGGAAACAAAATAATGCAAGACTCCTTGACATACTCTCCATTACTCTCCCCACAAAACAAATTCCTGTAGAACAGTACAATGAAGATGAAAATTACTCATTTCAGTTACCCATCAGGCTGCCAGGAAGGAAGGAGATGAAAATGTTCTCCTCTCATGTAGCCAAAAAGTTGCTATTTTGTACTTGTAGCAGTTAAGACACTAAAATTTCCAAAAGGATAACACAAGTGAGGTTCTGATTATAATGGAAATTTAAACACTCAAATTCCCTTACCATTTGTAATTCAACTGACTTTGAAATAACCACGTCCTGTAGCTATAGAAATCCTAGAACTAGTATCAGCTAATGCTGACAGTTATGGGAAAAATTGCTTTAAATTTATTAAAGGAATTCTTCAGTAAACAGTTATAGGTGAAGACAGAAATCCAAATCTGTTGTGCTAGCAAGAGAGGAGAGGTTTCCTATCACTATATATCACGATTATGTGAGAAAAAAACAACAGGGCTTCTTTATTATTCGTGGTTTACCTCCAATTTTCTTCCTTTTTAAAAGAATCCCAGCCATTTAATACTTTGTTCAAAGTTTGTGAGGAAACTACCATCTAACACTACTATAGTATTTTTATTTGAAGTAAGAAGTAAAGATATCAGAGATATCATTCCAAAAACCTTTCATTTAATTCTTCTCAGCAAGGATAGGGATCTGTCAGTAGAATAGGCTTAGCATAATGTCTAAGATATATCTTATTCCCTGGGCAAATTGAAAAACACGAGCAGAGTTAAGCTGAGATAAGCACTGGGGCAGCTGATGAAAGAGCAAGTCTTCTCTTGACAAAATTACTCCCTTATTATTCATACCTTTCCCAACCTATTTTCCGTTGCAAGCATATTAACACTTCATTTTAGATTTTCAACACACCTAGCTTTTTCAAAACCCTTCGTTTTACTATACAACAACAACAATAAAGTAGGAATGAAAAGAAAATTTTATGTTGTCTGAACTGGAGAGAAGCAAAACACACATCCCCATAATTTCTATCTGTTGAATTATTTTAGCGTGAAGCTGCTCTATAATATTCCCCACAAACGCTACAAATTAACAGGCAATATGTTTTCATTACAAATTTTCTGTGTCCAACATAATTTTGTACATCTCCTTTCTTGTAATTGAAAAAGAGTAGCATTATTTTACATGCCTAACCAAGGGATGTAACTAAGCAATGTATGGTACCTATAAAGCCACTGGCCCTTCCAGTGAGTGATGCAGGATCAGAGGGTGGAGATGCCAGACATTTTGGATCTCACAACAAATGATTTTTGATGCTCTTGCACCTCTGCATGTCCAGCTGTGTTTCACTGGGATTCATCTCTACTCAGCTATAGTAGTACAACACAGCTAAGAAAACATTTCAAACCAGATCACAGAAATGATGAAAGATTCCTCTCCCCAATAGGTTTTTGTTTTAACAGGTCTGTTTTAGCCCAGATTGTGGCAGTGCTTTGGTTTCCAGCCTAACTCCTTGACACAACAGCAAAATGTTACACAGGAAAAAGCTGTCAAAGGAGGAATTCTGCAAACAACCGCTCCACTGGTTTTTATACCTCTGCCAATGGCCTATTGCTGTCTGTGAGTTTAGCATCATCACATCTTCAGCTATGTAGGAAGGCTGTGTGTCCAACCTCATTTTAAATATTTAAAATGAGCTGCGGTAAGTACTCAAGAGTTTATGAAATCCTAAACGATAGCTGTCAGTCTCCAGGATGTTTTTCTAGTACCTGGTTGGTTATGGTAATGCACAGGATGCTTGCTTTATATTGAAGCACAGGAAAATTGACCTGGCTCAGAAACACTGGTCCCTTGCAGCTGTGAGCATTGCTAGCCAGAGCTTTTGATGTTTTTTTAAGAAAACAGAATTCATTAAGATTATGCTTTATTTTCTTATGGGTCTATTAGATCTGTTACAAGCAAAACTCCTCCAAAAATAAAAAAACCTCATGTTCTGTACTTTATAAAATAAGGATCAGATACAGTTTCCTTTTGATCACTAGGTAGCTGGTTTTCTAGTAAAAATAAATATGAAGATTTCATTTCTTCTTCTGAAAATTCAAAACGCTGAGCATACTCCAGGTGTTTTTGTCCATAAATAAGAATTATGTCTCATTGCATGTGTCTACTTAGGTAAATAAAGTCTTTTTTCACAAACCATTATCTCAAGATTCTATGAATCATGACACCTCACTTGAAAGTGACGGCAGTCACTCAAAGAACCTCAAGGAACTCTGACATTTTAGAAAGTGTTTTTAAACAGCCATGTAACAAATATTTGAACAAGAAGTAAATAAAGGCATAACTCTTTGTCTGATGGCTTTGTTAAATGACCATCTCTAATATCACTGACTGCATATTATCTAATTTTATTACATCTCTTGAATAAGCCCTTCTTTTAAAAAAAAAAAAAAAAATTAGCTTGTTTCTAATTTATCTGTCCATTGTTACACAAAGACACAACTGGTCCTTGGTTCTTATTCATACATGTCAAGGTAAAAAGTCCAAAACTTTAATATCAAACACATTCAAAGACATCCTAGCTGCAAAAATTCCCTAGTGAGGGCTTTGAAAACTTCAAGGAGTCACTCTTCCATTGATTACAATGGGTTTTGCAGGAATAAGCACTTCTGAAGTTCCAGAAGTTGTCTGACTCAGTCTGTGGGACTATTTATTAAAAAGAATCTTGTCACCCGGGATATTAGTTACTTATGAAAAATGGACATAGAGTATTTTAAGAATTTTTAACCAGGCCTCCAGCTGAGATTCAGTCCTTTTAGTATAACTTGATCTTCCTGTGGCACCATAAATCGTTTATTGAACTATTTATCGCTTGAGCTTTTCTAGGCATCAAGCACAAGATCCGGTCTGGCAACAATGCCAACAAATCCTGCACCACTTCTTCCATTTGACAATCAGATCAGTAAGACAGCTGAGGGGAACATTTTCTTTTAAACCTACATGTGTATCTTGATTAATCTACAGAAGAAAACAGAACATACAGGTCAGTTTACTGAATGACATTGTAAATAACAAAACAAAAAACAAACAAAGAAAAATAAAACTGTGTTTTCAAAGTACCACTTGTATGGCATTTTTGAAGACTACATTTGACGAAATTGAACTAGCTTGTGTTTTTTGAATTTGCTTTTCTTTTCACTGTCCAGGATATTTGTAGACAGATCCAGCTGTCTGCAAGCAATAGCCACTGAGAAACAGAATGCATTTAATAAAATGTAATATAAAGTGGGCAGAAATCCAGAGTAAGTATTTTTTTGTTTTTAAATTTTTATTTTCTTATTTACTTGAGTTAAATATGTGTTTTCTTTTTGAATGCTAATATTGCAATGTTACAGATGTGGTAGCACCAGTTTCATGGTCTGACAAATATTTTTTTCTGGTGATAAAGTACAGGAAAGCTATAAACGTTGTTTTACAACACAGTCCAGTAAAACCAACATTTGCTGTTAATGAGTCACTTTGCAATCTAAAATATGACGAAATACAGATCAACCAGAGCAACGATGGCCTTGCTGCAGCTTTCATCAACAAAATATTATGAACAGCAGCAGACAGGTATATATCTGCAAGATAATGTATTGTTATGCGTGGTAACGGAAGTGAAAAGTCACACATCAAAAGCAATGCTTCCATATGTGGAAGCAAGTAATGTTGAAAAAGACAGCAACTTATTCACATTGTTAAATTTTTACATGCATTGTATACTGCATACCTGTCCCAGAGGCAAAAGTGCCCATTATTCTTAAAGTACCATGAAGTCAGGGGGAAAGAAGATGTAATAAAACTGTAATGTAATACATTAAAGGATATGAGCCTACTTTCAGGGAGAACACATGACAAACTAATAAAATGATGGAAAAGAACCAAATGTAAAAATTGCATACAGAACTATGAGTGAAAAAGCGAAAAATAAATCCAATATTGCTGGAAAGTTAATGCTCTTTTCAGCATTTTATTTCAAAATCTTGCAGATAGGATCATGAACAAAAACTTTTGAGGCTTCCAATCAGATTAATTATGAAATAAGTCTATGTCAAAGCTCTCCACAATTTGTGGTAGTAGTTCACATTTTGAGTTTCTGTCATTATTAAATTGCAAATACATTTAGTTCAAAAAAAAAAAAAAAAAAAAGGAAGTTGCTCTTGAAGACAACCTCAGGTGAAATATCGTTTTGTGTGCATAACCGCAACTCCAAAACGAATTCAGGATACCCTAACTCAAATTAATTTTCAGTTGAATCAGTGACTTGATTCACAAATATGATGTTAGAAAGAAAAAGAAAAGAAGGAAATTGGTTTCCACAACAACCAGTTCCACTGTCAGTACTGTGTTCATCTAAATAGCAGAACAATATCTGGGACAATTATCTCTACTCAATACAACTATGCAGGAGGAACAAGGATGCCTTTTGTAACCGTATGTTTTCTCTAGGGTTTTGTGGTCCCTAAATTTCAGTTTTATAAGGCCCATCTTATGAATAAAGAATTATTCATCAAAAACTATAGACATATGCAAAAAAGCTTATTCATATCATTGTTTGTAGTTCTGCATAACTCAAACGTGCAAAGGAAATCATCCATCATAACAGGGAATGATTCACAATGAACATCAAGGCTCTTCCCTTGGTATTTAAAACAAATAGTATTTTAAATAAATGAAATTGAATTAGTTGAAATATTTCCTTTGAAAGATTTTGGAGCACTGAGTAATTCTATTTATTTCAGTAAGAAAGATGAAGGATATTAGAGCAAATGTCTGACAGCACAGAAGGCAGCATAATGGGATAAGCTGCCTGGATGCACTGTGGCCTCCTTTTTTGGAGGGCTCATAGAGAAAGCTCTCTCTTGGATGAACATGCAGGTATATTTAACTGTGCCCTGGAACAACAGCATGAATCGATCAATTTCCAGCTCATAATGCTGTGAGCTAGTTAAATCCTGGTCAGAAAACTGATAACTACAACCTCCAGTGCACAGATGCTCCCTGCAATTTCAGTACAGCCTAACAGATTCAGACAGAAAAGTGAACCATATTCAAAGTGAACACATGAGGTTATTTTCATTCACCTCCCTGTCACACACAATTGTGGAATCTCAAGAAAGTTGCAGGACTCAGTCATAGCAAGTGAGGATTTGCCTCCCAGGCTACCTGAAGAAGAATGGACAGTATGCAGAATTGTATCCTGTGTCCCTCTGATTTGCAATATAATGATGCAAAGCCCAAACTGCAAGATGAAGAGACTGCACTTAGGAACTAGAAAGATGTTCTTTAATCTGTTTCTACATGTGGGGAAAAAAGCAGACTCACTTCTAGGTGATTCCATCCCTGTTGTTGGGCTCAGTCTGTGCAATCTTGCTGCTCTCCATCTTCAGATGGCAAGAAGTTTCTTGCTCCTGTGATTTCTGGGGTTTATTTTGACATTTCAGGTTAGTTCTCCACTCCTACGCTGGTTTTAGTCACTGTCCTCCAACTCTACATTATGATGATGCATATATCAAATATGCTTTTTGAGCCTCCACAAGCATAGATGAAAGTTAAAGTCCATGTTTCTCCCTAATACAAGCTCCACATAATCCAATTTGCAGTGAAACAGCAGATAAATGTGATAGCTGAAAGAAGATGCAATTGAGTTGTGTAGATGATAGTCTGATACCATCCCAAAATTCCCGAGTGTTGCATATTCCATTGCTTCTGTTTACTCACTTCCCACTCAACTGCCTACACCTGAAGACACTTCCAAGTTCACACACATAGTCAGCATTTAACCCCTCGCTCCATTTCCAAGCAGCTCACTGCGATTCACTCACTGAACGCCTGCCAAGCAGGCTGCCAGCTGAGCAGAGCCACAGAGAAGCAGGATGGGTTTGCACGCTCAGTTACAGCCTCTGTGCTACAGCCTGAGCATTAGCTGTAATTCACAGCCTGTTCAGGCAGCCTTGGCTCTCAGTCCAGCCCCTCTGATGAGAAGGGCAGCAGAAGTGAGTCAGCTGTCCTTGGGGAAGCTGAACTCCCTGCATGTGCTGTTCTTTGGACACGGTGTCTGACATTTAATCACTGAGACCAATCTCTGCCCATGTGAATCCTTCTCTTCCATTTCAATGTAAAAGTCTAAGAGACTAACCCATCTAACTGTGCAGCAGGAGACCAGAGCCATGCAAGAACAGTAGGGAGAAGTTATAATTGAAATACCTTCAGTATCTCCTGTACTGAAACCGCCTCAGGACTAAGAGTGAAAGTGAGGATGAAGCAGAGTAACTAACAACACAAATAATATAAATAAATTTAAAGGTGGCAGCCACATGGCCCAAAACTCCTTATTTACCTGCCACTGCACTAAAAGGTTTGACCTTTTATTTCACCATTACTTTCTCGGAAGAAATTTATCTTTTTATGCTTTGAAATGAGTTGGACTAATAGAGCCACAGAAAGGATAAACAAATAATGTATACATTGATTGCTCCAAAAGAAATGCCTCTTATTTATTTCCACAGAAACTACAATAGTTATGAAGAGCACAATAACACTGTTTGATAGAGCAAATTCTCAGCCATGTAACACTATATTTCAACACAGTCACCACTGTTAGCTGTGCATTTTCCCCAGTGATGAACAAGAGCCTGCATGCCACACTTGTAAAAATCTGCACCAGTGAAGGTGACCCACTGCCACTGTCGCCACTGCTGAAACGCACCACCCATTGCCTCACTGTGCTCACATCCACTGCTTGGGCTCCATCAATGTTCAGCAAGCATTGATGAATGTCAGTAGGTGCCATTTTTCCCTCATGGAGGAATTCATTGACACAACTTTGCTTCATACACACTTCCATGTCAGATACCATTTTGTCAGACTGCTCCTCTGCTGCCATCTGTTGCATGGTAACAGAAGGTAATGGAATATTACTAGGAAGGTTCAGCCTCTGCTGCAATACCACCACCATGTGCCTCTGATGTCCTGGTCCAACATCATAAAATAGGAGGCATTATTTTCAGAGCAGCCCACACAATAGAGCTGAGTTAAAGCTTAATACAGAAGTAATTTCTGGAAGTGATGAAGAACTGTGAAGAAAGTGGACAAAAAAGGCTAAACTTTCTAACTTTTTTTTTTTTGTCAAGGAAATACTAGATCTCCAGTTATCAATAATAGCTTCCAGTAATAAATGATACATGTGGTATACAGGTATGTATGTTTTGAGGAGAGAGGGAGAGAGAGAAAAAGGAAAATCTTTGTCTAGTCAGTTCTTACGTTAAATGATTGTTATGCCACAGAGTTGTAATTTGATAATTTTTATTACTTTCACTTTCTGGTCAACCCATGCACACCTATATACAAATGCGCACATACTCACATGTATGGATATACAAACACACACGTCCTTGGAATAAAGTTCCCAGGTCTCCACAGTCTGAAACTCTCCACAGAGGTTTCACAACTCTGATGCAAAAATCAATTGCTGTTTTTACCATCAAAGCTTTGCTCCTGGCAGCCTGCATTATGTAGCCTAATGCTGTGTCTTTTGAAAAAGAATAAATAGATCTGTGTGATACATGTCCCCACTGATTATATAAGCTCATTCATTTGACGATAGATAAATCTGAGGTGCTCAAAGGGGTTTTTTTTGGTGAGGGAATCATAGAATCATAGAATCATAGAATTAGCTAGGTTGGAAAAGACCTACAAGATCATCCAGTCCAACCATCCACCTACCACCAATAACCCCACTAAACCATGTCTCTCAACGCTATATCTAAATGTTTCTTGAACACCTCCAGGGATGGTGACTCAACCACCTCCCTGGGCAGCCCATTCCAGCGCCTGACCACTCTTTCAGAAAAGTAGTACTTCCTAATGTTCAGCCTAAATCTCCCCTGGTGCGACTTGAGGCCATTCCCCCTCATCCTGTCACCAGTTACAAGAGAGAAGAGGCTGACCCCCAGCTCACTACAACCTCCCTTCACGTAGTTATAGAGAGCGATGAGGTCTCTCCTGAGCCTCCTCTTCTCCAGACTGAACAATCCCAGCTCCCTCAGCTGCTCCTCATAAGGCCTGTGCTCCAGACCCCTCACCAGCTTCGTCGCCCTCCTCTGAACATGCACCAGGGCCTCAATGTCTTTCTTGCAGTGAGGGGCCCAAAACTGGACACAGTACTCGAGGTGCGGCCTCACCAGTGCTGAGAGTGCTGAGTACAGAGGGACAATGACTTCCCCTACTCCTACTGGCAGCACTATTTCTGATACAAGCCAGGATGCCATTGGCCTTCTTGGCCACCTGGGCACACTGCTGGCTCATGCTCAGCCGAGCGTCAACCAACAAAAAAGCATGTATTAGATCTCTGAATGTAAAAGTTGTTGTATCTGCAGCATTGCAAATGGATGGTCTTTCCATAATGTAATCTCTGTCATTATTAATTTAACAGATGTCTATTGCTGTTCTTTTGGTTTTTACTAATAATCCAAAAGTACAGTGCATATCAACACAAACATCTGTGGTCTCATCTGTGGATATATATAATGTCACTGGTTGATTTTCGTAAGCAATACACTCTTCTGAATTTATCACAAATTAAACTTTCCCCTGAAATGAATGTTTCAGATGCACAGTTATTTGGAACCAGCTCATTCCTAGAACCGTGGACAAACACTGCATCGCTGCAGCAGGGTCAGTGCTTGAAGGCCTCTGCATTCGTGCTCAGAGCTCTTTTGTGGAGGCCAATAAAGTAATGAAACATCAGTCTTTGTAATCTTCCTCTTCAATGCCAGTTTAAACAAGAACGTCCCCTAACTTTATATGCCCTTTGTGGGCACAGTGGAGATGAGTGTATTTAGCAAGTCATTAAACGTTGCCACAAACTGTTGCAGGCATTCTCCTTTATCACAGCATGGAGGAAGGGTCAACCACAGCTGCTCCTGTTCTTTGAATTTGTCAATTAAGAGAAAATAAGCAGCTTATTTTCACAAGCAACAATTTTTACAGCCCATAACTAGGTAGATAGAACATTTCCTCAGGTGTAAGATGCTAGCACTTCGGAAAATAATTGTCCTTACAGACCTCAACTTTGTCTCAACAGAGACGCCTCATTCTAGATGCCCCTGGTTTGTACATCTGTGAAAGCCGCTCTTCAGGGCTGGATGGAGAAAAACCTTGAAGCCTTGCTTGAGCAAGGAACTGCTCTAGGAAGAATACTCAATGCTTTTATGTGCCATACTTTGTTTGGAATAGAAAATAATCAGCAATGCAATTAGAACATTTTGTTCCTTGTTTAGAACTTTGTAAAACTTTCTCTGTAAAGCACGTTAATGTTGGTGATAGAAAAAGGAGGAAATAAGGGTTTGCGAGGCGCTGTAGCAATTCCTTTCCAAAGGTGGGAGCTGGAGTAATGGGCTTAGGCCTCATTCCCTCGCCTGTACCAACAGCTGGTGAGACTGGTGCTGGCACTGCACTTCAGCCCTTCTGCAGCACGTTTACACTTCTGATAGTTAACATCATGGAGGTAACCTTGACCCTGCCCTGCAGCAGCAATGCACCTATCAGTCACATGAGAGGACCGAACCAGGCTGGGGGAGGAAAGGAAGAATCATAGAATCATAGAATTGCTCAGGTTGGAAAGGACCTTCAAGATCACCAAGTCCAGCTGCAACCTAACCATACTGCTCTAACAACCCACCACTAAATCATGTCCCCGAGCACCACATCCAAACAGTTTTTAAACACATTCAGAGATGCTGACTCACCCACCTCCCTGGGGAGCCTGTTCCAGTGCTTAACAACCCTTTCTGTAAAGAAGTTTTTCCTGATATCCAACCTAAACCTCTCCTTGTGCAACTTGAGGCCATTTCCCCTTGTCCCGTCACCTGTCACTAATGAGAAGAGACCAGCCCCACACTCACTGCAATCTCCTTTCAGGTATTTGAAGAGAGCAATGAGGTCTCCCCTCAGCCTCCTCTTCCCCAGACTAAACAGCCCCAGTTCCTTTAGTCACTCCTCATAGGGCATATTCTCCAAGCCCTTCCCCAGCCTTGTTGCCCTTCTTTGGACCTGCTCCAGCACCTCCATGTCCTTTCGGTACTGAGGTGCCCAAAACTGAACACAGTACTCAAGGTGGGGCCTCACCAGTGCTGAGTACAGGGGCAGGATGACTTCCCTAGTCCTGCTCACCACACCGTTCCTGATACAAGCCAGGATGCCATTGGCCTTCTTGGCCACCTGGGCACACTGCAGCTGTGGAATGTATCCACAGCTCCAAACAGAGGTTGGATGGAGCTGCTGACAGCTCCAGTAGGATTTATTTCATTTGAAGGAGAGCAGGTCTTCTTTATGCCATCAGGAAAACACAAGATCTTACTGGCTAAACTGGTAACCTGCACTTTTCAAGAGCTTTGTGTTCTTGACTTGGCTGCTTCTGTGGTTGTCTGAGGCTGTGCAGAAACTCATGTACCAAATACCTCCTTAGAAATTCAGTTCTCTTGTTCTCTGAATGCCATCTATACCTAAGAGATGTTCATCATGTCTAGGATCATATTCAGAATGACATGTAAAACATGTCATTAGAGGCTCAGATTCACTGCAGCATTGCCATATATCCAAAATCAGTGTAAAGAAAACATGTACACAGGAGACCATAGATGTACATTTCAAGATCACTTGTTAATCTTTCATTAAAGCATTACCAGAGGTATCATATGCAAGACTGCTGCTTTCATTACAGAGATCTACAAAGCAGAAATGCAAACATGGCCTGCAATTGGATTTAAGATGGCAATGATTTCCTGTAATGGTTGAAACAGGTTGTAGTGAAGTAACATAAAGATTTTTATACAATGTAATATTGTAACATCTTCTGGTAAGCCACTCCTGCCGTGATTAGAAATTCCTCTAAAATTTCTGGAATCACCATTTTTGTTTCTTATGCAATAGGAAAACTAGATCTTTATGTAGAAGATACTTTGGTACTGTTGTGGGGAATTGAAAGGGGGCTTATGCCATTGAAAGAAGCAATAATGACATAGACATTTCAGGCATGAAACACAGCCAGTTCATTTGTGATGCTTCATTTTGGGCTCCAAGCATTAATCTAATGTCCTTCCATTCTTAGGTACAAACCTTTGTGAGAAGAGGATTTTAGTAACACATCCTCAGCATGATGCAGATCTCATCAACTTGATAACATGAGAACTGGCTGATTGTCTGGTAAGAAGAGTTCTTTCACACTTAAAAAACTTCAATATGCTAGCATAAACCACATTTATTTTCTAAACATTTTGGCTGTCTGGTGCTAGGGAATGCCCTAGAAGACACGCTACATATCTCAAGAGACTTTACATAAGGTTTGGGTTTTTTTATAGAAGTCTATTTTAGTAAAGCACATTTCTCATGATGATGTTTACAGATGTACTCCTCTTCCTCAACCTCATGCCAACTAATCTCTATTTGCTTTTGATTAGGACACTTCAGGTTGCATGTTCAGAATCAGAGGCCACTTCTGACATAACAAGGGCCGCGCAGCTGATTAGAGTACTTGCTGCTCTACAACCACCCTCTGCCAATATCTGT
Source organism: Numida meleagris (assembly GCF_002078875.1). NCBI lineage: Eukaryota > Metazoa > Chordata > Aves > Galliformes > Numididae > Numida > Numida meleagris. The sequence goes on from NC_034438.1 coordinate 19,085,048, forward strand.
CTGCTACATAACAGACTGGAGTGCCTTGGAGCAGCTGGGATCTGCCAGAGTGGAACCACCACAGAGGCCTCGTGGGTGGTCAGGAGAAGATAGCTTGAAACAAGGAACTGCAAACTATTCAGCAGATCAAGCTCAGACTGCATTTCGATATCCATCCAGGGGAAATGAAATGTTGTATGGATAGGGGCACACACACACTGTGGAGATCATTTCTAAATCGTGTTAAAACTTCTCAGTAAATGCAAACACTCTAATCTGCAGTCTGTTGTTCTGTCACTACAGGCTGAGTAGACTTTAAAAGTGCAGCTAACACACTATATACTTCAGCTTCTCCTAAATGCAATTACAGTGCTTATTGTGAAAACCATCCCCAGTCCCCTAAATATTTTTGCCATTCACATGGCATGAGCCATCTTTGCTGTCAGGTATGCATACTATTGATCTCACTGCCCACAGCAGGAAAGGTTGAAAGGCTCAGGTAACATCATTTGCTGCTGACTGCTCCTGTAAAGGTTCAGCAAGACCTTCAATAGCATAAATATTATCTGTGAACTCATATCAAATTCAGTCATCAGTTCCAGGCTAAATAAATGGAGAACATGCTTTAGTGCTAGTGTAAACAGGGATTTCCAGTGGTCAGATCCATTTCCTTGAGGGTCCCATAGCATTTAAACTGGTTACACGCACTTGCTAAAATTAAACATTTTAATCACCACCATTGCTTCTGTTATTCAGTTAATGAGTTTTCAGGGGTCAGATAGGAATAATTCTGTGTAATGGATTTCCACAGTGTAAAAGGCTTAGGGATCTGCTAAGACATAGGGTCCACGGCGCTAGCCAGCTTTCCTCTCTATACTCAGAAAACTATATAGAGCAAGAGGCAAATCCTGTTGCCAGCTGCCTGTTTCCTCAGATATTAAACACTGCCTACTTGCTGCTGCTGCTTCAGCCCTTATCACCTGGGAATACACTCAATAAAACATGATTTTTAACAGTCTGATAAATTAAACTGCTTCATGATTTACTCATACTGAGATGGCATGCAAGTGAATTCAAACTTCAGCCTGGGATATTAAAAACATTATAGACTATGCTTTTATTTTACATTAGTATTATTTTTGTCATAGTCCAGATATCCTGTTGTCTTAAAAATAATAGTATTTACAATCTCAGAGTTAAGTGGTTTGCCTAAAAAAAAAGTTCAGAATAATGTCAACCCACATGAGATGAGATGCTGTGGAAAGACTATCTCAGTTCAAGCCAGGAGACATGCAGGCTCCCTTCTTAACCAGAAGTGGAATCTCTTCTTCTGCACTTCTTGGAGACACAGAAAGCAGAGCCAGCTCTCCTATCTGCACACAAAATATCGAGTTCGTAACAGGAATTGTATCTCCTCGTGACAAGAGATAACAGATGCAGCACTATTATAATGCTTTGTTACTTCAGCCATCAATTTCAGATTGCAAGGCCATTTCTCACTACCCAGTGGAAAATGCTGTGTTTACTTCCACCCCCTCTCTGCACTAAAAGCACAGAGAGTGACAGCTAAAGCTTTCTAAATTCTTTTTTTCTGAGGCTAAAGGGGGGTGGAGAGGAAAAGTGGATTCCCCTCCATAAGAAAAGCTCTGAACTAGCTTTGAATTTTAATTTTAATTGCAGTGGTATCATTCAAAACAATTCAGTGGGAAAAAAACATATTGTTTTTTCTAAATACCACAACTCCTGTACCAAGAAATTGGCTGTTACATGAGATAGAGAGTTTCTAAGTGGCTACCAATGGCATCAAACAACATGATGTATGCTTAGAGGATTGTTCCAATTACTCCTTCATTCACCTATAGACACATAGGGTTGCATAATGGCAGCTCTATCTAGAGGTAAGAGACTAATTCATTGCTGGCAGTGATTGTCAGAAACAGGTATCCTAAAGCAGTATCTTTATTCCTGGTCACTTCAGACAGAAGGAAATGCAGTTTAACTAGTAATTTAAACAGCGTTAAGGGCTTGGTGCTTGCAAACGTGTATTGAAAACTCATGAAAATCGTTAACAGTTAACAGTGTTGATAGACTATCCCAGAAAATGGCTATAAATTAAGCACAGCTTTCACAGATAAAATATACCTCAAATGAGCCTGTGAGAGACACTACATGGAGTAGTGCATTTTATGTATCAATAGCCTTTTTTTTTTTTCCTCTTAAGCCCCCACATGTCCATCCATTTCTGTGGGGAAGATGAAACAAACGAACTCTACATAAGCTGTTTAAATGAATTTGAAAGATGCTATGCTGAACAGTTGGAGCCATCATGAGTAGCAGGTCATTCCTCTAAATAAGGTTGATGTGTGTCTCGTGGTCAACCTGTTGTCCAGCAGGACACCCAAGTACTTCTCCACAGAGCTGCTTTTCAGCAGGTCAGCCCCTAACCTGTACTGGTGCAAGAGGACCCTGCGCTCTCCTTTGCTGAGCTGCATAAGGTTCTTCTCTGCACAACTCTCCAGCTTGTGCAAGTCTCTCTGAAGGCAGCACAGCTTTCTGGTGTACAAGCTGTTCATCCCAGCTTTGCAACATGGGCAAACCTGCTGAGGGTTTGCTCTGTCCCTTCGTCCAGGACACTGATGAACAAGTTGAACAAGACCAGACCCTCAACTGAGCTCTGGGGATATCACCAGCTACAGAGCTCCAACTAGACTCTGTGCCACTGATTAAAAGTTTCTGAGCTCTGCCAATCAGAGCAGATTCTCAATCCAGGTCACTGTCCACTTATCTAATCCTTTTTTCCTGAGCTTGCCTATGAAGATACCATGGGAGACACTGTTGAAAGCCTTGCTGAAGTTAAGGTAGACATCTACTGCTCTCCCTTTGTCTACCCAGACAGTCATTCCATCATAGAAGGATATCAGATTGATTAAACATAATTTCCCCTTGGTGAATATATGCTGATTGTTCCTGATTATCTTGACATCCAGGATGAGTTGTTCCATTAGCTTTCAAGGGATGAAGGTGAGGCTGACTGGCCAGATCCCAACCAGCCCTTCTATGTTAAGTATTTACTAACGTTTAATGAATCAAAATCCAACTTAGCAAATAGCTGTGCTAACTAAGGGTACAAACAGTCCTTCAGCTCTTTTGTACCATCCACCTAAGCATAACCTCCCTATGACTTTGCCAGTGGAAGAGATGAGTTATGGGGCATTAGTACAGTCCAGACCAATTAAGATAATTCAAACTACCTTCATCAGGTATATAATTTTCCTCAGCTGGCTTTGCATGAAGTGATATAAGAATCACGCATATAATATCTTCTTTCAGAGCAGAGTTGTAGATAAGCACTGGAGGTAGGATGACAGGCAACAAACCTTGTGCGCCTTCACCTGGCTTGACTGGACTCAAGTGAGGGCATCTGTAGCCTCCTACAAAGCTCCCAGGCTAAAGAAAAGGACCTCAGTTTGTGTAATACAGAAGGTGCACAGGGACCGTTAATTTTATTAGTGCTTTCTGGGATACCACACCACAGAAATCAGCAATAACAGATCTGTACCTCATCTCATCCTCTGCCTCATTTCAAGTAAGTTCCAGGGATGGCAGCTGTAAAAAGCAGCTGAGCATTTCTGAGCATTTTTTTTTTTTAAGATGTCCTGAGAAGTGGCATTAGATTCCTTATAAGAGAGTAATCCTAAATACATATTGTACGTGTTTTGACACTAGGAAGGAATGGATCACTGCTCTTTTATAAACAAATTCCAACAGAACAGACCTCACTTTGTGCAAGCACTACACCCTCCTTCTGTCTTTTTATTGTTTACTCCCACTCCTTGGAGACGACTTCTTTTCTTTTAACAGCATATCAGTTTATATGCAAAAAGATTTTTATTAGGCTTTTAAATAGACTTACACAGATGTATGGTCTGGAAGGATATTTGCTTCCAGAGATGATTGTTACGATGAACTATGAACAGTGTTTCACCTTCACACAAGGTGAAGGGAGGGGGCCAGGGAGGGGAATAAAATCAGGGGCTTAAAAAATGAGTAGATAACATGGTATTAAAAAAAAAAAAGAGAAGAAAAAAAAAATCCAGACCCAACTACAACATCAGCAGGGAGTCATCCTAACCACTGGTCAAGTACTGTGTTTCATACGTAAAATATGAGGCCTGATGTACCGGTGAATTTCTGTTCTTGATTAATGCTGTATCTAGAGAATAATAAAAAAAGCCTCCAGGCACAAAGAAAGAATTATCCCTATGCATCAGTTAATTAATCAGACATTCATCAATGTCAGCAACTAATTATTAGAAAGCCCAAGTGAGAAAGTGAATCTATTTCAATCACATGCACTTCCTAGATGTATACAATATCAACTATAATTAGCCTTTTTTCCAAACATTTGAGCTCTCACAGACTTCCCCAATAAAATTGTCATGATAATTGGCATTACTAACAAAAGACAAGAACTAAGAATCCAGAAGTACTCAGAGGAGAAAGCCTAGAATGAAAGCACTCAGCTCTTAACAACTCTCCTTCACCAGAGCTATGCAGATGCCTTTTCTGGATTGCAGCATTAGACCAGTTACATGTTTTTTCAGTCTTCTTCAGGATGGAAAAAAGTCCAGATGACTGGGTTCACAGCTCATGTTTTTCTTCTCTTATGTTTTTAATTTTGTCATTGGAAAGCACAAGGCATAAATAAACAGGAGGAAGAAGAAGAAGCAGCAAACAACAAATCTTCAGTTTCAGAAATGAATGATTAAGTTTTCATTATTCTATAACCATTCTAAAAAAATAACATGCATTGAAAATGCTAGCAAAATGTCTTCATAGAACAAGCTATTTTAAAGTTTTACTTGAAAAATGACCAGCTTTTGCTGGGTAACTCTAACTATTCAGAAATACCAGAAAGGATGCTTTCATATTTATAATGTTGACATTTAATAAGTGTGTGGCATTTGTTAAGATTTTCCATTCATTTCCAGCACTTCTTATTTGAAGATAGCTGCTTGCTCTTAAAATATTTCAATTCACCTTATTTTAATGATTTTGCGTGCCTCCAAAGATCCTTTGTCAGGCATTATAATAATTCAAGTTTAAGAAGTTTAGCATATTGCAGTCATTAAGAGACACATTTCAGCCCAAACCTGCCAGAGAAGAAAGACAGAAAGAAGCAAGTTCATAGAGAAGGAAAAGAGAAATCACAAATATCTTTCCATTTGGTTCAGTAGAACAGCAGAAAGTGAATCCAGTTTACTATGAAAAAGACTTTTCCTGTAGATATCATTTAAGAATAGGTAGCATTTTGTTTTGCCAAAGAGACAGAATTCAGATGCTGGGCACCTGACTGTGAAAAGATCATACTGATTATTTTCTACATAAGTTGTCACCATTAAAAATGTGATCAAAGGTTACATGTTCTCTTTTTTTTCAACAGCTGTTTGTGGCAGCCATGTGATAGTTTGTCATCTTCAGTCTTTTATAAATTCAATATTCTCTATGCCAAAAAAAGCCATCCTCAGTGGCTTTAGTTTATAAGGACAAGTTTTCACATATTTCACAAACATATGAAAGGAATTAAAGCATTACGACAACATGTAATTGTGTGGTTCCTTCTCATTCTCAACTTATTTTGCATTGTTTTATACTGTTTGTCTCAAATACTGCAACCAGAGATTCCATAAATACATTATCTTTGCCATCTGGGTCAGGGGATAAGCATAGCAGATAAATCCCATTTGACTGTCAATTTCAGAACTAAGGCAAGTTGTTTTCTAACACATTTTTCATCTGCAGCCAAAACTTGCCCTGGAACAAGCAGCTCAGTGAGAATATGACTTCAAAACAGTGTAGGACAACAAGTAACAGGAATACTCTTTAGTAAAACTACTATTTTTTTTTTTAAATCAATACAATTTCTTCTCAAAGTTACAGCCTTTTCTGATTTCATGCAGTGTTTTCTCTATTTTCTCAGCAAAGAATGGCTGAAAGACAGCTTCCTTGGGTTAAAGAGAAATGAGGCTGCATCCATGTTATTCTGTATCTCATTGGCTTTTCCAAGAAGTGAAATACTTCACATTGACTTACTGAAATAATCTCATAAGAAAGCTAAAAAGTTAACTATAATTTTCTAAGGACTGTATGCTAGAATACACCTCTACTCTCCCAAAACAACATGTAGTCTGCAGATTATGTCAATTCGTTGTTAGCTAACAGGAAACTAGCACACTTTCCTTTTTATTTTTGTCCTGAGGTTCTCCTCACCACACTAGCATTAAAACAAGCAACTATTTTCTCTAGTAAAAATAAATATTGCACCTTCCACAATGAGCAATAGTGTCCAGTCATGACTTCTACAAGTTCTAACAGACCCAAAAATCCTTTGGGGTTCTTTTGGAATTTTAACAAAGTAGTTTGTTGTTTTAGAGTGTGTTAAGATTTTGGAGATGACTTCCAACACAAATGTAGCATGCTCATCCCAGAGACCAAATAAACAAGAGGTAATTACATATTAACGCATTCTGACAGAGCAAATTATTTTCAGACATACACTCTGGTTAACAAAAAAAGTCATTTTTTATCTTCCTATTTAAATGCACTTAATTATTTTTAAAAGAAATACACTGTTCCCAAGATTTATATCCTCTTTTAGTAACACTCAGAAATAGTTGTAGCCAAAATGAGCCTGCATTGTCATTAAGATACCAGAAAGTCTCACCTCATTTTCTAATTTTGTAAATTCCTCAACAATACATATTTCCATGCACTTTGGAAATAAACAGCCCTGGTAATGATATTAATATAAAATAGTTTCTTTACATGTAACAAAATATTTATGTTAACCAAAGGCAAAAAGCTGAAGATAACAGCTGAATGAATATTCAGTAACAGTACCATAGGTTTTGTAAAATTGAAGAGGACACTTGACACAGCATATTAGCAATCAGTATTCATAGGCAGTGTTAAATACTCTTGATCTAATAGATGCAGAAATACTACAGGCATCGGGCACTGAGCAGTTAAATAAGGCCTGCAATCAGCAGGCTAGTGAGACCACATTTGAAGCATGAAAAAAAATAGTGGAAGGAAGAGGAAAAAAGGAAGCAAGAAAAGATAGGAACATAGATTTTTAATAATGGTTGAAAATCACCTCAGTGACATTCAACAGAACGAAGCACTGTGTCAGAGAAATCCTGGATATGCTACATCAGCTTACTTTATCTATATTATTTTACATCATAGCAGAAAAATTATGAACTAGAGAAAATAATTGTTTACACATGTAAACCCCATAACAGAGATGCAGAAGAAATCTTGCAGAGATGCAAGAGCTCTTAGGAATACAAGTGCCATTCATCTATCGTATCACTTTAGCAAGGAGAGCTTTGCTGCAGCAAATCTCCCTTGATGGTCTGGGAAATGCCCACAATTCCCACCGTACCTGAATGACTGTAACTGCAGACTGTTGAATAATTCTATATTTCATCAAATATAGCACAATGTCTCCTATTAACATATAGCCATCTTACCTACAGTTGTTCTTATATAACAGCTGCTATTTCGGCATCCTGTAAAATCTATGACATGCATCTGTAACAGATCATTTGTTAAAGAGCAGTCTGTCAGAATCTACGCTGAACGGTGTAGCATGTGTTTCTCAAGCAGCATCCTTCTTTACTTTCAGTAGAAAATGTATAAACTTAAGTATAGACAACCATTATTTCCTTCTTAACATTTTGTTAAATCATGAAGTCAAATCCATGCAAAATTGGAAGTACATGAGGAGATGCTCATCAAGTCATGGTGTTCTTTCTCCCTGCTGAGTCACAGCATAACTTTGCTTTCTCTACAGGAAAAAAAGATGCCTTCTCAGAAGGAAGCAACTTAATCTTCCACTTTTCAGCAGCTATGCATAAATCAAAGTATGGTCTTGACAGCATTTCCATGAGGCAAGTACTAGCAGCACAAAACCATGCATGATCTTATCCTGGCCACAAAATCATCCAAACATGAACTGATTGTGTGTGATAAGAAAGAAGCTCCACTTAAGCAGCCTCACAAAAGCAAGGGGAAGATACAAGGATAAAATGTAGTGGGGAGAGGACAGCAGTTATTGCAATCATTGAAGTTCCCCTGTAAAGGAGAAAGATTTGATGCCACTCACTGGAGAACTTTAGCTTAGAAATAGATGCCTAAAATTTATCTTCTTCTTTCTGAATATTTCTTATGCAAGTAGGCTTGCCACTCATTTGGAGACTTTCCTGTTCATCTCAGAACCATTACTGAGCCACACCTGCTGATACAGAAGTGCTCATGCCAGCCAGGAGCAAAGAGGGATAGAGCCTGCATCACAGACCACAGCCACATGCAAGTTTCTAACTCTACATCCTCTCCCCCAGGCAAACTATGTCCTAGGGCTTACTTAGTTTTGTGACAAATGTCAGGTTTGATAAGGAAGAGGGACATCAGTAGACTTAAAGCTCCAGTGCTGAGGCATTCATTACAATTCAGGGCTGCTTTCTCTCATGCATGTCATGACATTAACCGCCAGCTGCCTGAGGAAATTTACTATATTCACATGCAGCAGAAAGTAAACAAGGAGACTCAGAAAACAAGCCATACTTTTCATTTTGCAGTCTTTCAAAAGTACAATAGCATGTATTTCCTTTAAACAAAGATTTAATAAAAATACATAAATATCATAAATACTAAAACAGCTTGAAATCAATATGGAGTGTTGGTATGTATAAAAATAATAGTTACACTCCTTTAATTCCTGGAGCAATTTTATTGTTATCTTCTCTGGGGAGAAAGGGGGAGGGGATTTTACTTGTTTTTAATGCATCTTTTGTTACATGTTCCTTGGCTTTAGTAGCATCTAATTCTGCATAGGATTTCACATCCTTTTTCCCTATCATAGAAGCTGTTTGGTGGTCTCTGAGAAATACACAACACACCTTAGTACAGTTCCTTATCCTCTTCTTTGTCGTTAACACAGGTAGCTACAAGGCACTTCATTCAAGGGCAGAGAACAAAGGATTGAATTCCTGTATAAAATACTAAGCCCTTTAAAACCTGTTTCTTTGACAAAGACTTGAGAGTAGTAGATATCATTCCAAGAAGCAGCATAAAAAAGAGAACTTAGAAATTGGGTTTTGAACCTTACACTTCCTTATGAGGTTAGCTAACCAAAGCCTTTGTCAAAAGAATTCAAAGATCATTGAAAAACTGTGATTTAAAGTTCAGGCTTACAGAAAGAGCAAGCTTCCTTATCAGAAACCTTATATACACTATGCAGCTTGTCCAGTCAAATCAAGTGAAAAGGATAGAGGAAAGTATATGAATAATAAGATGCACAGTTACTCTACATATATCTATCTTAAGACTGAGTTTTAAGCCAATTATAAAAAAAATGCATAAGGAGGAAACCAGACCTGTAGGTACTCATTACAAGTGAGGCTCCGGACCTCAGTAGAAATTTTTTTTTTAATTTTCACAACAATGATATTGTGCAAACAATTTCAGGACGTGTTAAGACCATTACACTATATTCCATTGACAAGATGCCACAGGCATACTGCTATAACAGCGTGCCTCAGCAACTGCTAGTATTATACCTGTTTGGAACAGAGATTGTTTCATCAAGTGTAAGTCCAGGATCCGTATTAGCTGTTTTCTTGCAAGTCTTGTGAAGAAATGCACATAGTAAAGTTCATTAATTTACTCATTTAATTACATTCTAAATACTTTTGCTGAAAAAGTAGTATGAACTCATATACTAGATAATCAGCATGAAATCCAATATTTTAATAGGTATAGCATCACAAGTAACTTCCTTTTCATTCAGCCAAAATAAAGACCTCTGTTCACATTTCACTCCAAACTCTAACCACGTGAAGCACCTGGGAAGCGTTAATCTGCAGCCTATAAAGCACTTCATATAACTCACATTTTGCTGTAGAAAGAAGAACAAAAAGATTTCTGTATACTGTTCATTTTTATTAGAAAACCCTGTGATCTCCTGAGGATAATTGCTTTCTGAAATATGATATTAAGTATGTTCACAACAAATGAAGGACTTCCTCAGAGTTCCTGCAAAGCAACAACACTTTTATTTATAAAGAGGTGGAGATTGTTTGTTTTTGTATTTAGAATTGGAAAAATCTATTCTCTGTTATTTTTGTTATTTGGGCATTTCTGTAATTAACCCAAAACAAAGCAGATATTTCAAATTCAAAGCACAAGGTTAATTTGCAATGCATATTGCCATGCCAGAAGCTGGGAGGCTAAGTCAAAGAAAGCATTGTTCTATATACACCTTCTTATACACTTCCGCAAGCACTGGCTTCAGACCATCATAAGATGGAGAGTACTGACTGCTCTTAGTCTAGCTTTAGGCTTTCTGAGACTTTCACAGCTAACAGGTAACACTTTTGACACTGGAGAAAGGACAGAAGGCACAAATGGATAAAAAGTAATATAAGAAAGAAACAATAGAAAAAATGGTAATATTGATTATTTTTGTCCCTGGAGCTCCTAATGGATTCCACAGAAGCACCTTTTGGAATCAAATGGACTAACCCAATTTTTTGCATTGAGTTTGAAACTGAAGATATATGGGGAATAGTGACCTATACACTCGCAGCAGTGGAAGTCGAGACCAGATGTGATTTTTCCTTCCCCAGAAGCTGATAGAATCATTAACTAGATGAAACCTCATAAAACATTTGTAGTTTATAGCTGGAGTTTTTCCACTTCTGTAATAAATTCTACACAAACTGAGGATAAACATGGATAGCTTCAAAATACAACTTCATTTTTCCTTAAGGGAATATCTTCCACTTCATTACATTCAACTAAGGATGAACAAAGTACCTTGAATGGAACCATGTTTGCTTTTTCTTTGTTCACTTCTTTGCAAACCATAAAATTAAACTATCAAAGTTAATAGCACAATTGACACAATTCTTCACTGAGCAACAGAATGATGAAAGGTAGACAATGAATGCTTAAGGAGAAGAGATACAGACTGAATGTATTTCTAGGAATGATTTGTTTCAGTTTGCTGGTACTAGGCCTGCCTTGTTTGTTTCCAGACCAGCATATCTCACAGCTCTCCTCTAAACCCCAGAACCCTCACAACCATTCACTATAGACCAGAAGAGTTATATTTAAAATAACCTTTGGTGATCAACAAGCACCTAATATAGAATTTTTGCATTTCCTAGATACTCATATTCTCATCACTCTTGACTCTCAGAACTAAGCTAGCAGGAGTGTAAACCATGAAAGTTTTGACTCAAGGCAGAAAAGGAGAAGAAAATCAATCACCTGGCAAGCAGTCTAGGAGCCATCAATGAGCAGGTATTTCTCCTGTGAACATTTAGAGTTGTGAAACCATAAGGTGGCTACCCCTAGCTGGCAGAGTCCTTGTGCTAAATGCCTGACACCCTGTGTTTTTTTTCCCTCTAACTTGTAAATGCAAATAGCCTTAGTTTGATTATCAGCATTTTAGTTTGTTTTTCCTCTTCTTCTTAAACAGAGGTGCTCTGGGCTTTGTTATTTCCTGCTGTTTTGCCCTCTTATCATCCTGAAGCTCCAAAGCAAAACAGGAATACATAGTAGGAATAAGTTTTTTTCATAAAGAAGAAGGAGTACTCAAAAATTACCCCTAATTTCAGCACAGGAAAATATCTTCCATGCTAATATAGTAACTCTGATAGCAATACTGTCTAGCTATTTACATGCACATAATGGAATGACAGACTACACTGGCAGGTGCCATTCAGTAAATTCAGTGTGACACGGACATTATGGCTAAGAATCCAACATCAGGAGGAGAAACCTGTTATATTAGAAAAGTTTACTTGTTTGTTAAACTTCTTAATTCAATGGCACTGAAGCTGCATCTGGTTCCATTAAGCTGAGGAGCTAAAGATCGTCTGTCTGGGCTCTCCCTTTCGTGTTACTCTTTCAAAATTGAGTAGACACCAGCATCATAGCAACTCAAATATTTAATGAAATCTGAGCTGAGACCTTAGAGGATTAAAAAAGTTCATTTCCTCTGGCAGTTTATAAGCTTTTATTTTCTGTTAAAGAAAATGTACATGCCTTCCATACACATATGATTTGGTTAATGCATCCCTCATGCACCTACCTTTCAGCATGAGCTGATAATGAAATCCACTGCTATGAAGCATGCAATAAAAGTAGTATAATTTTAAATTATCCATCCAACTAAAAGATTTTAAATAAAATATCCAGAGGTTAATAAATCTTTCTCATCTAACATGTTTAGAACTGTTTGCACCTAAAAGTGACTCCCCAATTACAGGCAAATTTCTGAATAGTTTTGCCATGTAAATAAAATATATAAATATAACCCAGAAATAGCTAATGCAAAGTACTTGAAATTGGAGTTTTCAGATCTGAGTCAACATTTACATTAATTATCCCTCAAACTGAATAACAGGACAAGTACAGAGACTGCACATGTGTTCATAAATAATTATTTTGTACACTTTTAAAATTCTAATGCAGTTAAAAAAAATCATTAAAATTAACTATAAACATTTTATCCCTTTTCCATGGGAAATAAAAGAATAAGACCAAAGATGCACCACAAAGGAAATAGGGCTCAGTGCCATATATGCTCACAATCCTTTTTTGAGTTTTATTTTATATTACTTTTATGGTACTCACAAAAGCATGTTCTACTTTGCCTTCTTTACTAAGCAAGTTTCAACACCAACCTTTGCTGCCTGCCAATGATGTATCAGCTTTGTAGAGGATGAGGGGTGGGATGGATTGCTGTGCTATTCATAGGCAGGAGACAGAGAAATCAAAAACAGTTTTAAGACAGTCTTTCATACAGAAGGGAATGAAAAAATGGTAAGTCAGAAACAGGATTTGGGGAAAAAACAAATAAACACACAAACAAAAACATTGCAACTCAGATTAAAGACTGCTGCAAAAAGACAGTTTATCATTTCCTGTATGGAACTTCTAATTGGAAACAATTTTACATCCTTTTTAATATCTTTATTGATGACCTGGATTAGGGGATAGGGTGTACCCTCAGTAAGTTTACCGATGACCACAAGCTGGGAGGAATTGTTGATCTGCCTGACGGTAGGAAGGCCCTACTGAGGGATCTGGACAGGCTGATTTGCTGGGCTGAGATCAACTCTATGAAGGTCATCAAGACCAAGTGCCAGGTTCTGCACTTTGGTCACAGCAACGCCTGACAACGCTACAGGCTTGGGGCAGAGTGGCTGGAAAGATGCGTGGAAGAATAAGATCTAGGGATATTGGTCGATGCTTGGCTGAACACAAGCCACTAATGTGCACAGGTAGCCAAGAAGGCCAGTGGCATCCTGGCTTGTATCAGAAATAGTGTTGCCAGCAGGAGCAGGGAGGAGATTGTCCCCCTCTACTCAGCACTGGTGAGGCCACACCTCAAGTACTGTGTCCGGTTTTGGGTCCCTTACAACAAGACATTGAGGCCCTGGAGCGTGTCCAGAGAAGGGCAATGAAGCTGGCGAGGGGACTGGAGCACAAGTCTTATGAGGAGCGACTGAAGGAACTCAGTTTGTTTAGTCTGCAGAAGAGGAGGTTCAGGGGAGATCTTATTGTCCTCTACAACTACTTGAAAAGGAGGTTGTGGTGAGGTGGGGGTCAGCCTCTTCTCCCAGATAACTAGCAATAGGACGAGAGGAAATGGCCTCAAATTGCACCAGGGGAGATTCAGCTTGGATGTTAGGAAAATATTATTCTCCAAAAGAGTGGTCAGATGTAAGGAAGTTGGTGCAATACTGAATTCTAACAGTATGATATACGTAATTTTGCTGCCTGTTACCAGAGCCTGCAAATTTCTACAAGATGTAGGCAATGGCTCCTAATGGGTACCATAAGTATGGATAACAAAGAGAAAAAAAAGAAAACCTGGAATATATAAAACCATGTTTGGCCTGAGTTGCCTGTAAGGACAGGAGGTTGTAGAAGGAGAAGTTTCCTTGTATGGGTAAGAACAGGCTGAGATCTTCATATGCAGGAATCAGAAAAAGAACTTGAAAAATGGAGAGTGAAAAGAGGAAATTTCAGAGACTGAAGTGGTCAAAGAAGAATTCTGTGATTTTTAGATATTCAGAACACCAAAGGAGAATTAAAAATTTGAATGGATCCTGATTCAAAGTTTGAAGGGCATACAGACATAGAAAACAATTATTTACAAGGAATGGCAGGTACATTACTGCTCATCCAGTCTAACATAAATCTGAAATGTCAAAAGTGCATCACTGTTCTTTGGTGCCAAGTCTCAGTCTGAATAACAGTCTTGAAAACCATACACCAGAATACCGACAGCAGGACTATCTACCCTCATAAGTGTATCTCTTAGGAACTGCACTGGGCTCACCATCAGTGAGTCAGCAACCACTGTTGATTCAATAGCTCTTGGGCCAGTCTGACAATCAGAAGGAATTTAAAAACCCAAGCATGCATCACATGGTCCCAATGAATGTGCCATTGGGAGAGTTTGATCAAAGCTGCAAGAAAGCACATGCTGGTTTGATTTGTATGCGGTGCAACTGATAGCATATGGACCAAACCGCTGCAATTAAAATATGCCATTCATATCAAGGTCATTCCACTCATCTGTAAGGAAGAGCTGATGTTCAGTAACATGTATTTTTCTACCAGCTGAAAATTATGGTCAACCTACATGTAGCTCCTTTCTTAGAGTCGAGATAGGCTTATCCAATGTAGATCAAAGAGATACTAGGAGATTCCTGTTCATTGCAGGGGAGTTGGACCTGATGGCTTTTAAAGGTCTCTTCCAACTCAAACCATTCTATGATTCTATGATTCCTAATACCAAATATGAGGCAGGAGGTTGGAACTTGATGATCCTTGAGATCTCTTCCAATCCAAGCCCTTCTATGATTCTATGATTCTATGATTCCATGATTCTATGATTCTTTACATCATTGTTGCAGAGAATATGCAGAAACAGCAGAGTACAAAATCTGTGATCCACTTGCTGCAACTCATCCACACTGCACAAGGCACTGAAAGGTTCAACTAACCTTTAAAAAAACTTTGGAAATAGAAGTTTTTTGTTTCACTTTACATTTTTCAGACAACTTAGGGAAAAAAATGCCAACAATGTCAACTCTACTCATCCTTTTAGGAAAAATGATTAAATGAAAAAAGAGAACTTGTGAAATGCAAGGGAATCATGCAAATTCTTCATTGACAAATTAGACTAATCTAATGGGAAGGGCTGAAAAATACAACATCACTTGTCAAGCTGATATCAGACTTGCACTGGAAATCATAACATTTCTTCTACCAAAAAAAAAAAAAGCGCTGTTTTAATGCTTTCCAAACTGATAAAAAACTTCTCTCCTCCTGAAATCCCCACGTAATGTCTAGGAAATAATAGACTCTATTTGTCATACAGTCTGAGGACAAGTATTCCGAAGGGTGTGATCTGCAGTGGTACCCCCTTTTTGTGTCAAATGTAAAAGTAGATGACCTCCAGTCACAAATAAATAGATGTGACGATCATAAACATAAACATGAATCTGTTTAAATAACTTGGATCTCTGCTAATGCTGTTATAAGTTACTAACGTCTTACCATGCACTATTCCTTCACAAAAATTGTGTTAAACTTGGACCTTGCTGCAATAAAGCCTCTATCTAGGGCAGAAAGTCTCAAAATAGGTAACTGAAAGCTTTCAAACTGCTTTATTATTATCCACCCACCATGTTAAATTACTAAAAAAGAAAAAAAAGATATAATACTCAGCAACATCCTAGACAGTCTCCATACTTTTACATAACACAAGATGAATCTTGCTTTGTGAATAACTGTTGTCATGGCAGCATTGTCATGGTCCCAAAGGGAAATAAATCCTCCTAACAATTTGTGACAAACCAGCCTAGCAAAGAACAAAATGAGTTCAATCTTGCTCAAGGATTATTGATTTATTATTTGAAGCTCAGCATTGGTTATTGAAAAATCACTACCATAACTCTTTTTTCTGCATGTATTTCCAAAAGCCAGATTTTCTTTAGAAGTGATTTTGTTTCAGAACATGCAATTTCTGCAAAACTAAAATTTCTGTCCCCACTCAGGACAAAAATCAACTTTAAAAAAAATCTGAAAATGTGTAAATGTGTAGTTCTTGTTCATTTGAATTGAATCAGACCATGTCTGGTCAAGTTCATAGTCTTGAGAAATATGGACCTGGCAAAGAGTAGAGTCAGAACCCTGAACTTCAGGAGAGTGTACTCCAGGCAGTTTAAGGAATCATTGGATTAAATCTCCTTGGAAACTGTCCTTAGGGACGGAGGAACAGAACAGAGATGGCAGGTCTTTAAGGGCACCTTTCTAGGAGTCCAAGAGCTCTCCATCCCCCAGAATTAGAAATTAAGTAGAAAAGGCAGGAAACCAGTGTGGCTGAGCAAGGACTTGCATTTCAAACTGAAGGATAAGAAGGAAGTGCACAGGCAGCAGAAGTAGGAATGGGTGGCTTGGGAAGAATATACGGATGCTGTTCAGACATGCAGAGATGGGATTGGGAAAGTCAAAGCACAGACTGAACTAAACTTGGTGAGAGATGTAAAAAATAAAAAGAAGAGATTCTACAAGTACACTGATGAGAAAAAAATATGCAAAGAAAAGTGTACTCCCTCTGACAAATTAGAAGGGAGAACTGTCTCCAGCAGATATGAAGAAGGCTGAGGCACTCAGTAAGTTCTTTGCTTTAGTCTTAATTGGCAGTTAGGCTTCCCATGCCTCCCATGTCCTCCTCTAGGTGGGGGTTGGGAGAGCAAAATCTCTCCCACTGTAAGAGCAGAGCAAGTCAGATCAGCTCAGGAGGCTGAATGTCTATGGAGTCTAACTGCATGCATTCCATTGTCCTGAAGAAACTGGCTGATGTAGTTGCCAAGCCACTCTCCATCGTATTTCAAAAGTCAAGGCTGTCTAGTGAAGTCCCCAGTGACTGGAAAAAGGGAAACATCATTCCTATTTTCAAGAAAGGGAGAAAGGAAACTACAGGCTGGTGAGCCGCACATCTGTTCATGGGAAGATCATAGAGGAGATCCTTTTGGAAGCTACGTTAACACACATGCAAGATGAGGAGGTGATCCAAGACAGCCAGGATGGCTTCATCAAGGGCAGATTGTGTCTAACCAATCCAGAGGCCTTCTACAACGGAGTGATGGCTTTAGTGGACAGAGGAAGGGTAACTGATGTCATCTACCAGGACTTGCGCAAAATTATGACATGGTTCCACACCACATCCTTATCTCTAAATTGGAAAGATATGGATTTGAAAGTTGGACTATTTGGTAGATAAAGAATTGATAGGATACTTGTAGACAAAGGGTCATGGTCAACAGACCTATGTCCAAGTGGACATGGGCCACAATTGGTGTTCCCCAGGGGTCTGTATTGGGACCAGTGTTCTTTAACATCTTTATCAGAGACATATACAGTGGAACGAGTGTATACTCCGCCAGTTTGCTGGTGATGACAAGTTGAGTGGTGCAGCTGACACCATAGAAGGAAGGGATGTGATGCAAAGGGACTTGGACAAGCTTGAAAAGTGGGCTTATGAGAAACTAATGAGGTTCAAAAAGGCAAAGTCCAGGTGTTGCACTTGGGTCAGGACAATCCCGGATATGTATATAAACTGGAAGAAGAACTCACTGAGGGCAGCCCTATGGAGAAGGACTTGAGGGTCCTGATGGACAAAAAGCTGGATATCAGTCAGCAGCATGTGCTTGCAGCCCTGAACGCCAGAGGTATCCTGGCTACATCAACGGAAGGATAGCAAGAGTAAGGGAGGTGATTGTCTCCCTCTAGACTGCCTTCTGGAAGCCCCACCTGGAGTACTATATCCAGATATGGGGCCCCTGTCACAAGAAAGAGGTGGAGCTGTTGGAACGTGGCCAGAGGAGTGCCTTGAAGATCATCAGGGGCTTGAGCACCTATCCTATGAAGGCAGGCTGAGGAAGCCAGACTTCTTCAGCTCGGAAAAGAGAAGGCTCAGGGGAGACCTTATTGAGGCCTTTCAGTACTTATAAACAGGAGCTTATAAAGAGGATGGAGACTGACTTTTTACATGGTCTAATGGTGACAGGACAAGGGGGAATGGCTTTAAACTAAAATTGAGGAGATTTAGGAAGAAACTCAGAGGGTGGTAAAGCACCGGCACAGGCTGCCCAGAGAAGCTATGGGTGTCCCATCCTTGGAAGTGGTCAAGGCCAGGCTGGATGGGGCCCTGGGCAGCCTGAGCTGGTGGGTGGCAGCCCTGCCCATGGCAGTAGTTTGGAACTTGATGATCTTTGAGATCCCTTGCAGCTTAAGACATTATACATTTCTGTGACTTTGAACAAACTGAAAGAGGAAAAACAATTCTCTTTAAAACTGTTCAATATTAAATTGAATATCTTATTCACTGTCTGCAAAATATGTGCTTGCAGTGAAAGAGGTGGATAAGATGAAGCTCATATCAAGCCATTTTTCATATGAATACTTGACTTGCATAACTCCTAATCACATGGAAACCACATCCCTTTCAGGAAATAACATGCCTGCCACTGTTACACAGGCATATCCTGGTCTGCACTTGCAGTGAGGAGAAGGAGGCACAATCTGTACTTGCTCTATGCCTACACTCTTCTCAACACTCTTAACCAAAGCAGAGATGGGATACAGAGAAAGATAGGCCTTTGATCTTTGCCACTACAGACATTTCAATGAGATCAGGTATCTGAACTGCCTACTGAAGTAGTACTTTATCTTGCTGGAGAAGCCTACCTGGCAGGATGAGGCCTTCTCTGCTAAATGGTATTTTCCATGATGCAACAAAATTTTCTTTGACAGTAACATGCTGTATTAAGGGATATTCATCTTTAGGCAGAGGTCAAGTAAAGATGCAATTTAATAACCAGAAACCAGACAATAACGCAAACAACCAGGAAAATTTGGTTTGACATGGATTTGACCCAACAGTAAACATTTCAATTGTTCTTAAGCTGAAAAAAGAAAAAGAGTATTACGAAGTGATAAACATGTTGAATCCTGAAATCTCTGTAAAGAGAAAGCCTTCATTTTCCCTTTTGCCTTTTGAATTTAAATTGCTCTGATGATGTTTCATTCATCTCAAAAACCACACAGACTACCAAAATTTCATATTTGTTTCTACAAATAAAAAAATTTAGTCTCACTTCTCCTGAGGTTGATTAAAACTTCTAAAAAGTTATATTCTTATTACACCAAATTTAGAAGTGAATTAAATAGCAACTAAATATCAATTTTATGCTTGAAAAGAAATCCAAATGTCTTTTTTTTCCCTAATCCATTGCTTAACTAGAACAGAGAAAACTTTTATTCACTGTGGTGGTTAATAATATTTGTAACATTCAAAATAATATTTGATATCTTCATGCAAATTGTTTGGCTGGTATTCTGGTTAAGGCTAAAGAAACTATTTCATACCTTCAGATACAGATTTCCTGTGACCTTCTGTTTGTATGTTTGTTCAAGACAGGGTCTGCCACATCTCCTCCTTCTTTAGATAACTTGATCACCCTTAGGCTCTGGGCACTGCTGGTCTGAAGCTGAAATCAGCAACTGTTTGATATACCCAATTTGGTTAGCTCAACAGCTGATCTACAGGACTAACTCAGCAATAAAAACTTAAGTGATGTTTTAGGCTTCTGTTTGTTAACACCGGAAAGGGCAGTTTCTCACAGTTTAGCTAGAAGACTCTCAGCTCTTTGCAGAGCATGTGCCCTGCTGATGTCAGATATGACTCAGCCATATCCCTGTTTCAAACAATTCCCTGTTGTGTTCAGACAGAGTTGCAAATGGAGGAGGTAACTTCCTTCTTCCTTGCCCAACCCAAGCACAGCAACCAAACATCCTCCCTCTGAGGCCTTATAGGCTAGAAAAGAACATATGCAAACACTTCTGCCTTCTGACTTTGTCGTCAAGTCACTGGAGCACACATACATCCATGGTCAGCCTCTTCAAAAATTTAGAAAGACTTGTTCTAACCTTCATATGTGGGTCAGTATGATAAAGCAGACAATTTAAAGACCAATTGTTTTGAGGGTCTTCACAGCTTTCTCGGTGATCTATGGTGGATTTTTGTCACAGAATTACAGAATGGTTAGGGTTGGAATGCAGCCCTGGAGGTCATTTGGTCCAACTCCTGCTCCAGCACAGACAACCAGAGCGGGGTGCCCAGGCCTCTGTCCAGATGGCTTCTGGAGACCTCCAAGGAGAAGATTCCACAGTCTCTGGGCAGCGAGTGTCAGTGCTCTGTCACCTGCACAGTACAGAAGTGCTCCTGGTATTCAGCAGGAACCTCCCGTGTCCCAGTTTGTGCCCACTGCTTCTTGTCCTTGCACTGGTACCACTGACAAAAGCCTGGCTCCACCGTCTCTGCACCCTTCAGGTATTTATGGACATGGGTGAGATATCCCATGCAAGGAATACCCCACCCGTGCAAGCAAACACAGCAAGGGTCCCAGGTTTCGGCACCATTTGTTACCGAACTCCGGCGACCCTTTTAGTATTATTCTTGCACGTAGAGAACCAAAACCCGGTCCTGGCCAAATACCACACACAGTATCAATATGATATGCAGCAAAATGGAGTTTATTCGTAAAAGCCACAAAACTATATAGTATTTCTTATCTTTTTACTAGACTGTTCCAGAAGCTCACGCAGGGCTCCTGGCCAATCATATTGAATCTCCCACTTCTGACCTATCACTTCCGAAAAGCCATATACGGAGTTGTTGTGCCCTTTGTTATGAAAACAAAGAAGCACAGCCCCTCGTGATTACGACACAGGTTCAAGTAAAGTAGGTGAACCAATAGCAAGCATATGGGGAAGGCCCTTCTGCGTTACAGCCCAAGCTCCGTTATTCGCCTAATACAACACCTGAGCCTCCTCTTCTCTAGGCTAAAAGACTCATCACTCTTAGCCAGTACTCATAGAAGAAGTGTTCCAGTATTTATCATCTTGGTGGCCCTATGCTGCACTCTCTCCAGGTTTCTTTTGTGATGGGAGGCCCAGAACTGCACACAGTATTCCAAGTGTGGCTTTACAAATGTGGAGTAGAACGTTATCAATTTTTATCAATAATCTGAGTCAGAGAATCAAACGTGCTAAGGAGAAAGCAAATAGCTATTAAATATGTTCAATGTTTGGTGCAGGGAAAAGACAGTAGAGACAGGAACCATCTTTGATGCAGAATAAGCTGAAAAAAAAGAGGAATTTCCCACAGCAGAGTGAGCGTCATGGGAAAAAGAGTCAGATGCCTAGTGAGCAAGCAAAAGCTCACTAGGAGATGAGATTAAGCAAACAGGAAAGGGTCTGTTGTGGGTAAGAGGAGATGGACATAAAAATCATCTGCTAATATTTTCCAGAAGTTTCTAGCCTACTTTCCTGTGTGGAAGTTTATTTTCCAAAAGTTTAATTGTAGAGATGAGCATGGAAATTCATTCTATCAGAATTTTGTATAAACTTCATCCCTCAGAAGACCTGAAGCTAGCTGGTGAGCTACAACTCCTATTATTTTCCAAGTACTTTATGAGCTGTAATACACTGAAATGCATCATTTTATACTGAGGTAGACATCCTCAGTCCCATGCAACAGACTCCAGATCTCCCAAGGAGGATCTGAGAAAGCTGGCAGCAGCGATGTGGCATAAGTTACTTACAGGTTCCTTAATAGGAACTGGGCAGAGATTAGCAAGATTTCACTGCAGCAGAGTACTCCCAGAAGAGAAAAAGAGAGCACAGAAAACAGCACATTAAAAAAAACAGACCTTGGTAAAAGACTAAATGCGTAAAGGAATTCAAGAAATGGGAAAGAATCAGCAGGAAGAGGAAGAATATTAATCTAACCAATCTGCACAAGTACAACTGAAGGGTCAGCTCTTTCATTTGGTTTCCAGTCTCTATGTGACAAAGTTTAACTCTCAGCACATTAAAATATGATAGTCTTGGCAGCCTAGACAATACATCAGCCTGACACGAAACGTCCCTGTGTTTGTTTTTATCTGTATCATATTTTGTTAACTCAGACTCTGGGGTACTGCTCCTGATTGCCACCAAATTGTCATCTGAAAAGTTTATTGAACTGTACCCTGAATGTAACAGCGGCAGCAACTATACTTCACTGCATATTGTGAAGCTTAATGAGTGTTCTTAATGAGCTTTCAAAGATCATCAAAACAAAGTAACTACCTCATCAGCCCATAGGAAAAGTGAAATTAAAATAAGGAATCAGTATGTGTGGGGGTGACTGTTCATATGCATTAATTTCATCTGCCATTTCTCCGCGTGTTCCTTTCAATTCTGTAATGAAGCAATTTCAGAGCAGACATTTAAGGTTACATCTGCAGCTACATTTTAAAACTACCAATTTAAAGTTCTAAAGAGCCATGCCCTTAATTTCCAAATTCAATTAAATATGAGAAATATTTATAGATACAGTTATTACTTCTACCATTATCCTATGGCAAATTGAACCATATACTAGAGATACTCCAGCTGATCAAAAGAATTAGAATCAATCATTCAGAAACAGAGAGACCTGCATGCCTAGCATTCCAGTCAGCAACACAATGGTGAGACCATTATACTTTTTCTAGATTTTCATGACCTCTTAACATCATGACAGGCCTATTAGAAAACATTCTGTCTAAAACACCTTTCCATTCCTCCTTCTTTTTCTCCCTGAATCTTTAAATATCTACTACCAGTTCAATTTTTACAATTTTTTTTCCCACATTTCTTGCTGCATATTGCCATGAAGAGCCTTCAGAATCAAGAAGCGTGGTAATTCTCCAGACTGGATGCTGTCATACCTGTTTCTTTGTTACTGTAGAATGTGCTTCAAATCCTCAGCTCAGACAGTGAATTTCACTACAGATTCTACTTCTGGGCAATTCATTTATGAATTAACTCCACCCATTTGTCTTGTGCTTGGGACTAAGCCTTTTTTCCTGCTTTGACATCAGGCTGTACAGACATTTCTGGGTTGTATTCTGCACTTTATCAAAATGTCATAAAATCCCTGAAAATCTTGTTTCTCAACATCTGGTTGCATCAGCAGCAGTACAGAAAATTAGTTGGTTATTCACTGGGCCTGTAGTTATCTTCATCTTTCCTTGACAGATGCTTGGCTACTTTGTGCAGAGGACACCCCACCCAGGGTTGCTGTAGGTGAGTCCAGATTGGATAAAGCTGTTGAAAGCACATTATACAATTTCATCAAAATCTGAACCTGAAGGAAAAAAAGTTTTATTCTCAGTGCTGAAAAACAGGAATGCGAACCTGAATTCAAGGACAGCTGAAAATATCTCTCATCTAGTATCTCTCATCTCTACACCAAAATGTATTGTTTTCATTAGATTCTGGAGTTGATACTGATTTTTTTCTAACTGTAGGATTGCAAGTACAAACCAACATCCCATCCAGCTGAAGTCCTTATTGTACCAAGATGCTCTGCTTATGGAAGCTGCATATATTATTCCCTTACCTGTGAACATCCTTTACACCAAGCATCAGTGATCTCCCCTTGCTCTCCACAGAATGGAAAAGAAGTAAACATCTGTCATGGTTCTGTGATTTTTTGTTGTCAGTATTGTACATCATAATATCATGTAACACACTGGCAGTTAAAGAGTTAATGTCCTGGTTTCTGCAGACTGCCTTTTTTGGGTGCTTGGTTCTCCTAGGGGGAGGGGAGGAGCTGCATTCCCCAGGGCTCTTTTTGTCTGGAGGGGGCTGGTGAAGCCACCTGGTAGACTGGGAGTTTTTCTCTTTGTATGTGGTGGAGAAGCACGTGGTCCCCCTATAGCATAGATGGTAAGAATCTCAGCTTTGAACTCTCTCTGTTTTGATTTGCTGGCCTCAATTTTGATAAAATATTTAGTAAATTAATGTTTCTCCTCAGATTGGTGCCGCTGTTTTGTTTTAGATCTACGATTTCCCTACCCTTCCCCTTTTCCCTTTGTCTTCCCCAGGGCGTGGGTCCCCGGGTCCCCTGCCGCATTAGCCACCGGACTGGGCCAAGCCGGCCCCTAAACCACCAGCACTTTTTTTTTTCCTCCTTTCTCTCTTTTCCAGGCCGGTGGACCTGTGGGCCTGCTGTCCCCCTGTCACGGACATAGCTCCACAGATAACACCGTGACAACATCTAATGTTGCATTCACAGACAATAGCAGAAATGAGAAGGAAAGTTCCTGAATACCACTACTTACCCACGTTCATTCCCAAAGAAACCTTGGGAGGACCACAGGTCAGACTGAAAAAGGCAGTGTGATCCTTTCCTAGAACACCAAATCAACCATTATATGACTAGTGACAACATGATATAATTATTTTCATAAATTTCTCCTTTTTCTCAAGATTGCATTTGTCCAGAAACATTCCTAGAACTTCAGAGACAAGGATGACAGTCTGTGCATAGCTACACCAAATAAGGCAACTGGTAAAGACTCAGCACACAAATGGTCCTGGCCTGAAGTATAATATGGGTGTAATCTCAGTGAAACCAGTTCTGCCCTATTTTGATTTTAGGAGTAAGTTTTGCAGATGACACTAAATTGGGAGGTGCTTTTGACTCTCTGAAGGGATCTAGATAGATAGGCTGGAGCACTAGACAATCAGCAGCAGCAAGAAGCTCTTTCTGGGTGCTGCACCTGCGACAGAGCAATGCTGGACACAGGCAGGGATGGGAGCTGAGTGGCTGGGAAATGGAGAGGCGACCTCACCGCTCCCTGCAGTTCCTTGAGGAGGGGAAGCAGACAGAGGTGCCGGGCTTTGCTGCTGGGATCTGACAACAGGACAGGAATAGCACAAAGCTGACAGGGGAGGTTCAGGCTGGGCACTGAAAAATATCTCTTTACTGTGAGGGTGGTCAAAAGCAGGACCAAGCTTCCTAATGAAGTGACTGATGCCCCATGCCTGTCAGTTTTCAAAAGGCGTTTGGACAATGCCCTCATAACATGCTGTAGGTTTTGGTTGGCCCTGAACTGGTCAGGTAGTTGGACCAAGCGATTTTTGAAGGTCCCTTGCAAACGAACTATACTATTCTATGCTATTCTATGCTATGCTATGCTATGTTATGCTATACTATAGTACAGAGATATACTATTAGTAGTAACAAGGAGCTTTGACTACCAGCAGAGGTGAAAGGGGGGTAGCACACAGGAAGGATTCAAAGCAGCAGCCAGGAAAAGATTTAGGAGAAGTAATTTGCAAAAAAGCATGGAGCCAAATGCCCAGGAACACCTGAGTATACAGAGGAAAGACAGCAGAAATAAATTATTCAATATGTTGCCTATATCCTGTAGTGGAACAGAGCTTGTGTACATAGTGTTCCAAAGCAATACTCCAAACATGCTTTGCATGAGTTACAGTGGCTCAAAGTAGAGCCATATTGTACTTCTGTACCTATACAGACCACTACTGATGGCTATGTATCCCCTATATTTTCTGAAGAAAGCAAATTTACTTTTTAAATATATCAGGATAAACTATATATGCAACTTGCTTCCTATAGCTTGTCCTTGAAGGGATAAAGAGAATATCTACTGAGAGGTAGGGAAAGAAACAGGGAGGATGTGCTCAAATCACTGGAGAGTTTGGAAGATGCTCCATGCTTAAGGCCAAGCTGATCACAGACCCTTATGTATTCCGTAGAATCACAGAATGGCTTACATTGGAAGGGAATTCAAAGATCATCCAGTTCCAATCCCCTGCTGTGGGCAGGGATGCCATCTACCAAATCAGGCTGCCCAGCCTGGCCGTGAATGCCTCCAGGGATGGAGCATTCACAGCTTCTCTGGGAAGCCTGTGCCAGTGCCTCACCACTCTCTGACATCTAACCTAAATCTCCCATCTTTTAGTTTAAAGCCATTCCCCCTTGTCCTATCACTATCAGACCATGTGTCAATCTTCCTTCTCTTCACAAGCTCCTGTTTGTAAGTGCTGGAAGGGCATAATAAGGTTCTCCCTTGCCTTCTCTTCTCCTAGCTGAACAAGCCTAGCTCCCTCAACCCCTCTTCATAGGAGAGATGCGCCAGCCTTCTGATCATCTTTGTGGCTCCTTTGAACCTGCTCCAACAGCTCCATGTCTCCTGTGTTGGGGAACCCAGAACTCCGTATGGAGTCCTGTAGCACATCCAAAGCTTCAGAGCCCTCCTTTCTGAATGCTCTTTTCACAACCAGAGCAGGTAGATAGTTACTTCTTTTCTAAGACTGCAGGAATGCAGGGCATGTGGATACAAATCAGTCTGTGCTAACTTGTCTTGAGCCAGCAGCTCTGAAAACAGGTAAAAAGCGCTTGTTTAGAGGACAGTGTCTATGCTAGTAAAGCCCAGCTGATATATGCAGACACATGCATACTGGTGTCCTACAGTGATTCACAGGATCTGGATGTATGATCAGCTTGTGCATGGCTGGCCTAGAATACGCTAACCATATGACAGTGCTTTGAGGAACTACAGTTTGCTTTCCATATCCATTTTCTGCCTGGTCTCATTACTGAACATGGAGATGATGGCCCTTCCTGTCTGCTCTGAAGTAGGGTATGAGCTGATGTTTTTTCCCCAGAAAAGAAACAAACACTAGAAAATAAACTCATAAAATAGAGGGCTGCAGGTCAGGATACTGAAAACTGAAGTGTGGGAATATAGCAGTGGGAATGCCGCGCTCCCAGAGCTGCACAGTGAGGCAGAAGGAGGGAAAAGAACAGCTGCTTTGCTTTAAGATATGTATTTATATCATTTGTCAAACTTCACAGCTCCTTGCTACTCAGTGGATGCTGTGGGGGTGGATGGAAGAACATCGTGACCACCTTCATGAATCTCATAACCTTCCAGACAGATGGATAACGATGTTCTGAGAAAGGGGCTGCAGCTCTGCCTGAACTCTGCCTAACAGGGCAAGAACTAATCAGCTCTTGAAGAGGGGTCAGACAGTACAGACTCTGTCCAAATTCACCCAGGGATTGTTTTATCACTGTGGTACAAAGCTTTGGAAACTAACTGAAATAGAATGAAACTGCAGTTCTGCATGGAGAAAAAGTAGCCTTTTCTTCAAGCTCTTTGGAAAGCCAAATTCAGTGTGTGCACAGCTTCCACTGTCAGCAGTCTTCATTATGGCTATCTTAGAGTAAGAGAACATAGGATTTAAAACCCAGAAATGTTCCCCAAACACCACCACACTGAAGCAGGAACTTTCATGATTTCATTTGCACGCATGTTCATGAGCCATGCTACTTCCCGTAAATCAGTTCAAATAAGAATGAAAAAGCCTGTTTTCACCCATCACCATTGGATGATGCTATATTGATATCAAAGCTATTCACAGTTGTATTTGTCAATGTGAATACTCAATACATTATCTTCTGAAAAGATTCTGTTTAAAGCAAAAACTGAATTTGTACAGTTTCTTCTATAGAGATTGTGAGAAAGTTAATAAAACTTTTGTTTCTGTATTGTGTGTGCATATGAATATTATCAGTTTTTGTGGTTTTTTTTTTTTAATCAGCTAACAAGTTTTCCTCTTCAAATCTTGCTCCAACTAAACAAGTTTCTCAGGGCATTTCCTTTTATGTACAGCTTCTAAATAAAGCAGTCTTCTGTCCTGTATCTCCCTTGATTCTTATCAGATTCCTGTAAATGCCGTGTACAATCTGCACTCCAGACAGAAAATTACAAAACCCCTAACCATGTTGTATTTTAAGTTATAAACCTTGAAACTATTCATTGGAGAATTGGTAAGAGCAACATAGCATCAGAGTGACGAAGTATCTGAAATCTTTTTATGATCTAGTTTACAGTGAAGAAAGGACACTGCTGATACAAACAGTGATAATAGACATGGGAGAAAAATTGGCTAGCATCTGAGGTTAGAAATGCAGGTTTCTACTCTACATTTCTACTTTACATTTTATTTTTTATGATTTTCTATGGATATCTAGTTTGTATCACATATTAACCTCTTTATCACCATATTTTAATGCAACTAATTTCCTTTACTTTATGTTAACCTTCGGGTGTTGACATTACATTCCAGAAAGGAATCTTTTAGCTGCTCTACAGTTGCATGCCCAAGTATATTTGGGAGTAAAGAGAAGACCAGTACTGGCTGGAGGTTGGGAGCTGTCTTGGGCAGAGCAACCATGAAATGGGAGAGTTCTTGATTCTTGGTGAAGTCAGGAGGGAGGTCAGCAAAACTGCTACCTTGGACTTTTTGAGGATGGACTTTGAACTATTCGAGGCACTGGTAGGGAGAATCCCTTGGGAGTCTGTCCTGAAGGGTGAAGGGGTCCAGGAAGACTGAACAGTCCTCAAGAACGAAGTCTTAAAGGCACAGGAGCAGTCTGTTCCCCTATGCTGTAATATGAACCAGAAGGGAAGAAGCCTGGCGTGGATGAACAGGGAACTTTTGCTCAGACTCCAGGAGAAAAGAAAAGTCCACCTCCTGTGGAAGAAGGAACAAGCATTTTTAGGAGAGTACGAAGAAGTTGCTAGGATATGCAAGGAAAAAAATTAGAAAGGTAAAAGCCCAGCTTGAACTCAGCCTGGCCACTGCAGTAAAGGACAACAAAAAATTTTTTAACTAATATAATAACAATAGGAGGAGGGCTAAGAAGAATCTCCATCCTTTACTGGATGTGACAAGGAAAGTGATCACTGAGGATAAGGAAAAGGTTGAGGTCCTCAATGCCTTCTTTACATCTGTTTTTAATAATCAGACCAGTTATCCTTGGAGTACTCTACCCTCTGACCTGGAAGTCTAGGATGGGTAGCAGAATAAACCCCCGCAAATTAAAGTGGAGGCAGTTAGAGGCCTGCTACTCCATCTAGACTGTCACAAGTCCATGGGGCCAGATGGGATCCACTGAGAGAGCTGGCGGAGGTGATTGCCAAGTCACTTTCCACAGTCTATCTGCGTTCCTGGTCAACCTGAGAGGTCCCAGAGGATTGGAGGCTTCCCAATGTGACTCCCATCTACAAGAAGGGTCATGAAGTGAATCTGGAGAACTACAAGCCTGTCAGCCTGACCTCGGTGCCAGGGAAGGTTATGGAACAGATCATCTTTGAGATAACACAGAATGTGCAAGACAACCAGGGGATCAGGCCCAGCCTGCATGAGTTCATGAAAGGCAGGTCCTGCTTGACCAACCTGATCTCCTTCTCTGATCGAGTGACCCATCTGGTGTACGAGGGAAAGGCTGTTGATGTATTCTACCTGGACTTCAGGAAAGCCTTCAACACTGTCTCTCACAGTATTCTCCTGGGGAAGCAAGCAGGCTGTGGTTTGGACAGGTACACTCTTTGCTGGGTAAAGAACAGGCTGGAGGGCCGGGCCCAGAGAGGGGTGGTGAATGGGGTTAAATCCTGCTGGGAACCAGTCACAAGTGGTGTTCCCCAGGGGTTGGGAACCCAGGCGACCCATCCTGTTTACTATCTTTACTGATGATCTGGATTAGGGGATAGGGTGTACCCTCAGTAAGTTTACCGATGACCACAAGCTGGGAGGAATTGTTGATCTGTCTGACGGTAGGAAGGCCCTACTGAGGGATCTGGACAGGCTGATTTGCTGGGCTGAGATCAACTCTATGAAGGTCATCAAGACCAAGTGCCAGGTTCTGCACTTTGGTCACAGCAACGCCTGACAACGCTACAGGCTTGGGGCAGAGTGGCTGGAAAGATGCGCGGAAGAATAAGATCTAGGGATATTGGTCGATGCTTGGCTGAACTCAAGCCACTAATGTGCACAGGTAGCCAAGAAGGCCAGTGGCATCCTGGCTTGTATCAGAAATAGTGTTGCCAGCAGGAGCAGGGAGGAGATTGTCCCCCTCTACTCAGCACTGGTGAGGCCACACCTCAAGTATTGTGTCCGGTTTTGGGTCCCTTACAACAAGACATGAGGCCCTGGAGCGTGTCCAGAGAAGGGCAATGAAGCTGGTGAGGGGACTGGAGCACAAGTCTTATGAGGAGCGACTGAAGGAACTCAGTTTGTTTAGTCTGCAGAAGAGGAGGTTCAGGGGAGATCTTATTGTCCTCTACAACTACTTGAAAAGGAGGTTGTGGTGAGGTGGGGGTCAGCCTCTTCTCCCAGATAACTAGCAATAGGACGAGAGGAAATGGCCTCAAATTGCACCAGGGGAGATTCAGCTTGGATGTTAGGAAAATATTATTCTCCAAAAGAGTGGTCAGGGGCTGGAATGAGCTGCTCAGGGAGTTGGTTGAGTCATTGTCCCTGGAGGGGTTCAAGGAATGTGTAGTTGTGCTATTAAGGGACATGATATAGTGGGCAACATTGGTGGTAGGTGGACAGTTGGACTGGGTGGTCTTAGTGGTCTTTTCCAAGCTTAATGATTGTATGATTCTATACTCCTAGTGTGGAGGAAGAGAGAGGAACCAGGCTGAACTCTGAAGTCATAAAGTGCAATTGCTTTTCCCAGGAACTCATCTCAGATGCTTGAGTTGCTTTAGGAGAGGTTTAGATTAGATATTGGAAAGAATTTCTTCACAGAAAGGTTGGTTAGGCTTTGCAGCAGGCTGCCCAGGGAAGTGGAGGCATTGGAGAGCTGTGAATATGGTACTTTGGAACACAGTCTAGTGGTGGTCTTGGTAGTGTTAGGCAGATGGTTGGATATGATGGTCTCATGATCCTTTTCTATCCAATGTGATTTATGATTTTATGAATACAGGCTGTGCAGAGAATGTATTGAAAGTAGCCCTGACAGGAAGAATATGGGGTTCTGGTGGATAAAAGCTGGATATGAGCGAGCAGTGTCTGCACTTGCAGCCCAGAAAGTCAACTGTATTCTGGGCTGCATGAAAAGAAGCATGACCAGTAAGGAAAGGGAGGTTGTTGTCCTCCCCTACTCTACTTGATCAACTGGCCAAGGTAAACCATATGAGTTTCAACAAGGCCAAGTGTCAGGTCCTGCATTTTGGTCACAACAACCCCAGGCAACCCTACAGGCTTAAGGAGGAGTGGCTGGAAAGCTGCCTGATGGAAAGGGACATTGGTGTACTGATGGACAGTCAGCTGAATATGAGCCAGCAGTGTGCCCAGGTGGCCAAGAAGGCCAATGGCATCCTGGCTTGTATCAGGAACGGTGTGGTGAGCAGGACTAGGGAAGTCATCCTGCCCTTGTACTCAGCACTGGTGAGGCCCCACCTTGAGTACTGTGTTCAGTTTTGGGCACCTCAGTACCGAAAGGACATGGAGGTGCTGGAGCAGGTCCAAAGAAGGGCAACAAGGCTGGGGAAGGGCTTGGAGAATATGCCCTATGAGGAGTGACTAAAGGAACTGGGGCTGTTTAGTCTGGGGAAGAGGAGGCTGAGGGGAGACCTCATTGCTCTCTTCAAATACCTGAAAGGAGATTGCAGTGAAGTGTGGGGCTGGTCTCTTCTCATTAGTGACAGGTGACGGGACAAGGGGAAATGGCCTCAAGTTGCACAAGGAGAGGTTTAGGTTGGATATCAGGAAAAACTTCTTTACAGAAAGGGTTGTTAAGCACTGGAACAGGCTCCCCAGGGAGGTGGGTGAGTCAGCATCTCTGAATGTGTTTAAAAACTGTTTGGATGTGGTGCTCGGGGACATGATTTAGTGGTGGGTTGTTAGAGCAGTATGGTTAGGTTGCAGTTGGACTTGGTGATCTTGAAGGTCTTTTCCAACCTGACCAATTCTATGATTCTATGATTCTACTCTCATTGAGATCCCATCTCTAGTACTGCATTCAGCTCTGGGGCCCCCAGCACAAGAATGACATGGTGCTGTTGGAGCAGGCCCAGAGGAAGTCATGATGATGATCAGAGGTCTGGAGCACCTACCCTACTAAGACAAAGAGAGCTAGGGTTGTTCTGCTTGAAGAAGTGTCTGGGGAGACACTTTAGCAGCCTTCCAGTACCTGAAAGAGGCCTACAGGAAAGATGAGGACAGACTCTTTATCAGGGAGTGTAGAGACTGGATGAGGGGTTAAGCAAAAAGAGAGTAGTTTTCAATTAGAAATTACAAAGGAATTCTTCACTATGAGGGTGCTGAAGTACTGGAATAAACTACTCAGAGAAGCTGTGGATGCCCCATCCCTGGAGATGTTCAAAGCCAGGTTGGATGAAGGTAGCAGAGGCCCATGGTGGAAGAGTTGGATCCAGATGATCTTTAAGGCCCATTACAACCTAAACTATTCTCCTATTCTATGATAAGTAATGAAGTGAATGAAATATTTTGCTAGACAACCTCAAGAAGCTTAGAATATATAATAAGTTATTAGTCCTCTTCAGAATAATTTTGTTAACCCAGGAAAATAATTTAACCATTATGCACCCCAGTTTGGCTGGTTATCCTAGGACTAATAAAATACCTGTATGGACAGGACACTCAAGATTAGTTGCCTGCAAGTTATAACGCAATCTTAAATGAAAATAATCTTACAAATCAACAGTCTTATTTATGTTGATCATATCATAAATATAGATCTGTTCCACTTCAAAAGACCTCATTTTCCTTTCCTTAATTTTTTTTTTTATTGTTACTTTTCCTCAGGATTTTGTTTTTAATTTTCTACTGACAACAGAAGATTGTGCTTTGCTGGCTGGAAGACTCATTCTATCCTTTTGTGAGATTGGTCATTCTTGGTAACAAACAGCATGAAAATATTCTTTGAGAAATGGCAATTTTAAGTTACTGTGAGGCAAGGCATAAGATTAAAAATGATTTTGCCATCTATATGTTAGAAATTGTTTTGTTACTGATATTTGTATTCTGTTTAAATAGAGTATTGCTAATGAAAGTGAAAGATAGATAGGAAAGAAATCAAAATAATTTTTTTTCATATTTCCTCTGTAGATTTTCAAGTTTCTCTGAACCATTCTTAGTCATGCCTGTTATAACAAAATGTCAATGAGCAATGTCATCTAAGGCAGACACACTTGAAGATACATTATTAATAAATTTCTGACTTTTTTTCCTGTGAAAGATGTATAAAAAAACCTCAAATTGTTAGGAAGAAGAAGAAGATAAATATCCTCAATTTAAGTATACCTTTCCTGTCTACCTTCTTGTGTATCCTTTCATAATATACACAGACACATATAATCATTTATGTCATTTAGAGTAAAAAAATCATTTAAGATGTAGCTATATACCTAATTTTGTAAATAGGTAAATAATTGGATTCTCAGAGAAAATATTAGTATAAATTCCAAACAGAGTTTTAATTTTCAGATACCATAAAGTATCTAGAAGATAGCCTAAGATTTTCTTATGCAGCTGCCCATCTTTAGGTATTTGTGGTCTTTCGGTACTTAGCTAAAGCCAAGTTTAGAAAATGTCCTCAGTTGCAAAAATAAACCAACACGAAACACTAGTGAGTACAAACCCTTCTCCCTGAGCTGTTTAATACACCAAGCTCTCTTGTTTAACCCTACATGGCTACATCTTGGCAGACATCCCCACATATAATAAAATTTCCTGGATGAAGTAAAGTTAAACTCAGAAATGTGAAGTCAGAGAGCACAGACTGTACACAGAAACACACATTCCTACTGCTCAAAGCCCCTCATCCTCATTTTTGGTCAACACAATCCACAGCTATGTTTTAGTGCAAACAATATCCCTTTTTTTAAAGTGTTGAAACTGGCAACTGAATAGCTTCCATTAGCTTATGAGTCATCTTTGATTTCTAGCTTGCAATTAGTTTGAGACTATTTTTGTTTTCGCTCTCTGCTTCCTCTAATTTTCTCATACTGATTTGGTCAAAGAAGGAAAAAAAAATCCTAAGCAAACAAATAAAAGCTGTTTTACATCATGAGTATGTTTAAAGGGGTTATTACCTCTCAGCTTCATAACACCCTACGTCTAGGCATGTTCTTTAAAGTCTGATCTGTTTTTGCAGCATCCTTTCTGCATTCTGGAAAGTCAGTCTCTTGCCTACTGGCTGTTTTCTGAAAATTTTCCCCATGTTGTTAACTTCTCCTTACAAGCTAAAATCCCTGAGAATTTGTGCCTGACAAATTTTTTGACCTTCTACTATGAGGTTACAGCATTGGTAACCTCATGCATCAGCATCAGGTAACCTGATGTCATCTACATAGGCTTGTGCAAAGCATTTGACACTGTCCCACACTACATCCTTGTCTGTAGATGGGTGAGACATGGATTGGACAGATGGACCACTTGGTGGATAAGAAACAGGCCAGATGATGACATGCAAAGAGGCCTAATGTCCAGAACAATGGCTCAATGTCCAGGTGGAGACCAGAGATGAATAGCCTTTTCCAGAAGTCAATACTGGGACCAGTGTTATTTAACATTTTTGTCAGGCACATGGACAATGGGACTGAGTGCACCCTGAGCAAATTTGCCAATGACATCAAGCTGTGTGGTATGGTCAGTATGTTGAAGAGAAGGGATGACATCCAGAGGGACCATGACACATTTAAGAGCTGTGCTTGTGCTAATCTCACACAGATCAACAAGCGAAACCACAAGGTCCTGTGAAGGTGACAGAGCAATTCCAAAGACAAATTCAGTCTAGCTGTAGAATGGTTGGAGAGCAGCCCTGAGGAGAAGGACTTGGAGGTCTTAGTTGATGAGAAGCTCAACATGAGTGAGTAATATCCGCTTGCAGCCCAGAAAGCCAACCATATCCTGGGCTGCATCAAAAGAAGTCAGACCAGCAGGGCTAGGGAGGTGATTGTCCCCCTCTGCTCTCGTGCCACCTGGAGTACTGCTTTCAGCTCTAGACACTCAGCATAAGGACATGGAGCTTTTGGAGAGAGTCCAGAGGAGGACCACAAGGATGATTAGAGGGCTGGATCACCTCTTCTATGAAGACAGGCTGAGGGAGTTGGAGTTGTTCAGCTTGGAGAAGTGAAGGCCTCAAGGAAACCTTATAGTGGTCTTTTAGTACTTAAAAGGGGCCTACAGGAATGCTGGAAAGGGACTCTGTCAGGGAGTGTAGTGATTGAACAAGGGGCAATGGTTTCAAACTAAAGGGTTTAAGACATATAGGTTAAGATTAGATATTAGTAAGAAATTCTTTACTATGAAGATTGTGACACACTAGGACAGGTTGCCTAGAGAAATTGTGAATTTCCCATTCCTAGAAGTGATCAAGGCCAGGTTGGATGAGGCTTTAGGCAACTGGTCTAGTGGAAAGAGTCCCTGCTCATGGAAATAGATGCTCTTTAAGGTTCCTTCCAACCTAAACCAATCCATGAGTCATCCTACAATTGTTATGATTCTTGAGGATTTCAATTTCAAGGATACTCTCATCCAGCTTTAATGTACTGGATATTCTATGCCACTCAATTTACACTATTACTTACAAGATATATTTATGCTCTAACTGACACATCTTTGCAGCACTATCCTATAGTTCTCACCTCTGTTTACCACAATTATTAGTGCACAATCTTTAGAGAGAGCAGTAAAAGAAGCACAATTCCACATGCCTATACTGTTTACAACATACATATAACACAACCCGGCTATGTGTACTTGCAGCAATCCCATTCTCTTTTCAGAATAAGAGTATTGCTCTCCTTTCTGGACTTACTGCCATATGTGTTCCATTTTACAGAACCTGAAAACCACATTCAGTTCTCAGTGAAAAGAATAATCATCTCTTTATAATCACATTTTCATCCGACACTGTCAAATGTTCTTTATACTTTCAGTACAGGATTTCCAAACACTGCCTAGCATGTGGCCATCACTAAAAGGCTGTTCTTCATTTTAATGAGCTGACCTCACCGCAGAATATATTTATTTCATTTTCCGACTTACAGCACTAACTCTTCACCCTCCGATAACATATTTTACACTTCATCTAGATTTCACCCCACTTTTCAGTCTGTGGTGTAAGAGCTGCCATCAAGGCCAAATCGCAGAATCACACAGAATTACAGGGTGATTAAAGTTGGAAGGAGCTTCAAGAAGTCATCTGATCCAACCCTCCAGCTCAAGCAAGTATACCAAGAGCAGGTTGCCCAGGTTACCCATGTTCAGGTGTCTTGAAGATTTCCAAGGAAAAAGACTCCACAAAAGCATTGGTTTACCTCTTCTAGTGCTCTGCTACTTGCCCAGAAAAGTGCTTCCCAATGTTTAGAGAGAATCTCCTGTGCTCCAGTTTGTTCCTGTTGTCTCTTTCCTAGCACTGGCCACCACTGAAAATAACATTATTCCATCCTATTTGCACTCTTCTTTCAGATATTTATAGTCATTGATAAGACTCCCCTGAGCTTCCTCTTGTCCAGGCTGAACAGTTCCAGCTCTCTCAGGCTGTCATAGGAAAGGTGCTCCTGTCCCTTCATCATTTTGGTGGCCCTCCATTGGACTCCTTCCAGTATGTCATCTCTCTTGTACTGGGTGGCTCAGAATTGGACACTACTTCAGGTGTCACCTCAGAATTGCTGAGCAGAGGGGAAGGATCACCTCTCTTGGCCTACTGGTGGTACTTTGCCTAATGCAGTCAAGAATATCATTAATGTTCTTAGCGGTAAGGATACGTTGCTGACTACTGTTCAATTTGGTGTCTACTAGGACTACTACAGCCTTTTCTGCATAGCTGCTTTCCATCTGAGTGGCCCTCAGCATGTACTGATGCCTCCCTGGGTGAAGAACTCTGCACTTCTTGTTGAACTTCATAAGGTTCCAGTCATTCCACCTCTCCATCCTGCCAAGTTCCCCCTGGAAGTCCATGCAGTCTGTTGGTACGATAGCCATTCCCAGCAGTTTCTTGTTATGTATGAATTTACTGAGAGTATACTCAATCCCATCATCCAGATTGTCAGTGAAGATGTTAAACAAGACTGCACACAGTACAAGTCCCTGGAATACTCTGGTCATTATTGACCTCCAGCTAACTAGACTTTGCACTACTGAACATTATCCTCTAGGTTCAGCCATTCAGCCAATTTTTGATCAACCTTACTGTCTGCTCATCCATCCCATATGAGGATCTTATGTGAGATAGTGTCAAAGGCCTTCCTGAAGTCCAGGAAGACAATATCCATTGGTCCCCCCTCATCCCTAACACTGGTCACTTCATAATAGAAGCTTGCCTGGTTGGTCAAGCATTATTTCCATTTGATGAATCCATGCTGACCACTACTCCTGATGATTTTCTTCTCCTTTCTGCGCCTTTTTGAAAATTTTGCTGAGGCAAATAAGTCATTCAATACCTCAGCCTTTTCACTGTCCTTGGTAACCAGGTTCCCTGTTTCTTTCTGGAGAAGGCCCACATTTCCCTAGTCTTCCTTTTGAGGTACTTGTAGATCTCTTCTTTCTGCCCTTGATGTCCTTGGCCAGATTCAATTCTATCTGGGCTTCAGGCATTCTAACACAATCTTTGGCTGCTCAGACAATGTCTCTGTATTCTTCCCAGGTTACCTATCCTCTTTTCCACCCTCTGTAGGCTTCCTTTTTCTGTCTGAGTTTTGCCAGGATCTCTTTGTTCATCTATGCAGGCTTTCTGACATTCTTGCAGCACTTTCTCTGTGTTGTATGCATCATTGCTGAGAATTGATCACCTTCGGAGAAGGCGATCCTTGAATATTAGCCATCTTTCTGGAAACCTTCTTCTGTCCAGAGCTTCACAGTATTCTATCAAGCAGATTCTTGAAAAGCACGTCAGCTCTCCTGAAGTCCAAAGTTGGCAAATGATTACTTTGCACAATCCTCACTGCCCTAAGAAACTTGAACTCTACTATTTCAAGGTCGCTACAGGCAAAACTGCTTTGGACCCTCACATTCCTCACAAACTCTTCCTTGCTGGTGACAATGAGCATAGCACTTCTCCTCACTGGCTCTTCTATTCTTTAGAGAAATAAGTTTCATCAGTGTGTTCCAGGAATCTCCTGGATTGCTTCTGCTCTGCTGTGTCCCTCCAAATCCCTCCAACAGATATTAAGGTGGTTGAAGTCTCCCATGAAGACCAAGACTTGTGAATGTGAA
Source organism: Numida meleagris (assembly GCF_002078875.1). Lineage (NCBI taxonomy): Eukaryota > Metazoa > Chordata > Aves > Galliformes > Numididae > Numida > Numida meleagris. The sequence continues at coordinate 19,123,067 of NC_034438.1, forward strand.
GCTGGTCCTACCTGCCCGTAGAGGGCATCATCCACACATTCTTCCCAGTCAGGTGGCATGTAGCAGACCCCCACTATAGCATTAACAAGCTTTGTCTTCCCTTTAATCTTTATCCATAAACTCCCAGTCAGCTCCTCATCCATCTGTGGCAGAGTTCTATACACTCCAGCTGGTCACTGACAGAGGGCAACACCCCATCCTCACCTCCCCAGACTGTCTTTCCTGAGAGCATATATCCTTCCAACATTCCAATCATGGGAGCCATCCAGCCATGTCCCTGTGATTACAAAATCACAATCTTGCAAGCATGTGCACATTACTAACTTGTCTTTTACACTCCCCATGCTGTGTGCATTAGCAAGCAGGCATTTGTGTTCCTAGAAAGTGTCTGGGGGATTCACTGCCTTGCAGGCATTTCCTTGCTAGTTTGCCAGTGCTAGAGGTGACCCTGCACAAGCTTCATATTGTTGATTTTATGATCCATCCCTACCACACCACTCCATGCCCCTTGTTCAGCAGCCCCCTGGATTGCTCCTTCACAGGGAATCTGGTGCTGCTGGATTTTCTGCAAGAAATCAAGAAATTCACCAAGGAATTCCAGGCATGCTGCATGAAAGAAGGAGTTAGGGGAGCAGCAATTATCAAAACACAAGTCTAAATATTTAGACAGTCCTTATAAAGAAGAAGAAATTAGGGGTAATTCTGGGAAGCAAATTCTGAGTGCTTTTTCTTCTCAGTGCATTTTAAGTAGAAGGCAGCAGTAGAAAAAAAAAAGGAATTAGTCCTGAGAACACTTGACTTCAGAAATTTCTTCATACTAAATGAAGAATTCATGCATAGATGAAGAAATGCATAGAGTTCCAGGAGTACTATAGTACTTTGATTAGCATAATTACATCATTCAGAGTGTTCACCAGGACCTGCATGACCTACAGCTCTACACTTGGTAGCAAAATCCACTGTTGGACAATTTTAAGGACAAGCTCTCTAGAGTAGCTACTATCCTTAATTAGACAATCATTAAATACTAAGATAATTGTGAAGAATGCTCACACTTCTGCTGCTTTTTGCTTCCAGGGGAGATTTAGGCTGGACATTAGGAAATTCTACTTTTCTGAAAGAGTGGTCAGGCACTTGAATGGGCTGCCCAGGGAGGTGGTTGAGTCACCATCCCTGGAGGTGTTCAAGAAACATTTAGATATAGTGTTGAGAGACATGGTTTAGTGGGGTTATTGGTGGTAGGTGGATGGTTGGACTGGATGATCTTGTAGGTCTTTTCCAACCTAGCTAATTCTGTGATTCTATGATTCTATAATTTCATTAACACCAAGTGACCTCAGAATCCAGAATGTCCTTCTCAGGTAGGTTTCTCCCAGACCACAGACTTCTATAATTTTCAGAACCGTCCCACTAACAGAAAAAGTTGAATCTCTGCTTCTCTCTTTTACCCAAATCATCATAGTCAGTGACAGAGTGCCTCAGATGAACACTAGAGAAAAACTCTGCCTGATTTTAAGCAGATAAGAATAAAATGGGAAAAAAAAAAAAAAAGGTGAGCAGTGTGAGCTGTAGCTAAAAATCTAAATCTAAATGATGCTCTTATACGTATTTACACAATGAAATATGGACAAGTATTTAAAGGAAGACCCTGTAAACAAACTTTATATGAATTTCTCCATGAGGCCTGCTATAATAAGGAAAATGCTCCAATAATTTTCAGTTCTGGTTGACCCTAATTTTGTTTCTACAAGTGCTTCCACTCCTAAATAAATACCAGCTAAGAAAGTTTCACGCTTCAAGAAAACTCACAGTATGCTCTGAGAGTTGCACAGGAGCACAATGTTACATTCTTCTTTATTACATTCTGTAGGTTATGACACTTTACAAGACTTTAATAAAAACAACTGGTGGTCTATTTCTGGCACAGTCCAAAGATGGATACTTTCCTGAAAATTAGATGGTGAAGAATGGAAGGGATGATGAAAGAAGAATTTATATTTCCAATTACAATCACACACACACACAAAAAAAAAAAACCCTCAATACTATAATCTTAGTCACATTATTCAGAACATTTACTAAATTATTAAAATTCATTCATTTCCAAAATCTTCTTATTAGTTGATGAGAGAAAATTTGGATTTGTCTCCTTGTACTAATTGTTTGCAGTTTCAAAAAACTTCAAATATGTATTTCGAAAAAAGAGGTTGAAAAAAACCTTTGTCATATAACTTCAGAAATAACCTAACAGAGCTCCTAGAGATAGTTCAGCAAAGGAAAATAAGATGATAGAGTATATCTCTTCATCATAGCAGGAAAGCCGAAGAGCCACAAAAAAAAAGGTTAATTGCAGTGGTTCTGGGAAAAGAGTAAGTGGGTACAATGAAACACTAGAGACAAAGGTTGGAAACATTTATTGTGTGGATGAAGAAGCACTGGAACAACTGAGTACACTCTCAGTAAATTTCCAGACAACATCAAGCTGGGAAGAAGTGTTGATCTGCAGAGGGATCTGAATAGGCTGCACTGATGGGCTGCACCCAGCTGTATGGTATTCAGCAAGGCTAAAAGCCGGGCACTGCTCTTCGTTTGTAACAACCCCATGCAGTGGTGCAGGCTTGGGGAAGTTCAGCTGGAAAGTTGCCCAGCAGAAAAGGACCTGTTGGTCCTTCCTGAAAGGAAGCTGTAGAGGGGTGGGCACCAATCTCTTTTCTCTGGTAAAGAGTGATAGGACATGAGGAAATGGCCTCAGTTAACTCCAGGGGAGGTTTAGATTGGATATTGAGAAGAATTTCTTCACAAAAAGGCTGTTTGGGCATTGCAACAGGCTACAGAGGGAAGGAGTGGATTTGCCAGCCCTGGAGGCATTGGAGACCTGTGGATGTGATGCTTAGGGACTCATTTTAGTGGTGGTCTTGGTAGTGTTAAGTGGATGATTGGACTTGATGATCTAAAGGGTCTTCTCCATCCTACATGACTCTGAATTTCTATGAAAATGCCGCTAAGGTGAGGCAGCAAATGAGGCATCTCATCTATGAGAGGAGGCTGAGAGCTGGGACTCTTCAGCAGGAAGAAGGCTCAGGGAATCTCATCAACGTGTACAAATACCTGAAGGGAGAGTGCAAAGCAGATGGAGCCAGGTTCTTTTCAGTGGTGACCAGTGACAGAAGAAGAGGCAATTGGCACAATGGAACACAGCAGACAGAGGTTTAGGCTGAACACCAGAAAACACTTCTTAATTGTGCAGAAGACTAAGCAACAAAACAACTTGCCCACAAGTGCATTCTCACAAGCAACAAGGGGTGAGTCCTTCCCTGACAGTCCTCAGTGTCCTGGGCACTCTTTGCACTGACATCACCAGGGTTTCCCACTTGCACTGCAGGAAAACAGTGCTCAGGAGCAATGTGGGTCCTGACAAGCCTGAGGCTAAGCAACAATACAAGGCCATTACAAGATAGAAAAAGTCCTGCAAAGCAGCAGCTTTCTCCCTTCAGTGGTTGCTGTCCTCACTGTGTGAAATTTGGGAGCAGCCCTGTGACATTACAGAGAAGCACTAATAACTGTACTGCAGCACCTCTAGTTGGTTCAGGATTCCCTCCTGTGATCTCAGATGTGAGGTCCAGGCTCCAGTTGCTTTCTGGGCTTCCCTTGGGGTTATGCCTTTATGCCTTCTTGGCTGGCAGGGTCCTGCAGGTCCCCACAGCATCTGTCCCAGAGTTGTGGGCTTGAGAAAGGTGCCAGCATCCTTGGCACCACTGAAGAAGCCCAGCCAACTCCTCCACCTTCCCCGATCACCTCCTTCAGATACCCTCTGCTAACTACAGTGGTGCCACTGTCCATGGAAAGAGCAGGGAGGGTTGGAAGGTCTGGGATCAGGGCGCTAAGGTAGGTGTGAAGAGCAGCCCCTGGGGCTGGCTGACCATGGGGATGAAACTGATCCCAATGACAACAACAGTGATGATTTTCAGTCCACAAGGAGGCCCTTCAGGAAGCTCTCCCTTCTCTTGGACTGTCTTTGCTTTCCTGCTCCTCCTAACATGTCTCTTTTGTTAGGAAGAATGTGGCAGCAGGCACCGAGAAGCATCTGGAGCAGAGTGGGTCTGCAACACCAGCCAACATGAGCCAGAGGCAGCAGGCAGGGCCATCAGAAGCAGTGGCAGGTGAGCAGTGTCTCATCTGCCTGGGCACCATCATCAGTGCTGCTTATGTGCCCACATGCTTCCACTCCTTCTGCTTCTGCTGCATCCGGTGGTGGGCTGCCACAGGCGCTGTGCCCGATCTGCAGGCGGCCTCTTGACTGCATCCTGCACAGGGTCAGAGCAGATGGCAACTACCAAGAGCATGAGTTCGGCTCATCTCCTCACAGCCAGAGGAACACTGCCAGCGAGAAGGTGCGGAGCAGATACCCTCACTGCCACTACACCCTCCACCATGGCCTAGAAACAATTTCCCCACAGATGGGAGAATGGGGCCATGGAGGATCAATCAAGAGGCAAGGGCTGACACAGCTCCAGGGCTGACCAGCGCAACCTTCCAGCAGGCTGCAGGGCAGTGCCTTGACAGCCCCGTGTGCAGACTCGTCATAGAATCATAGAATGGTTTGGGTTGGAAGGGACCTTTAAGATCATGTACTTCCAATCCCCCTCTATAGGCAGGGACACCTCCCTCTAGATCGGGTTGCTCAAAGCCCCATCTAGCCTGGTCTTGAATGCTTCCAGGAAAGGGACATTCACAACCTCACCGGGTAACCTGTTCCAGTGTCTCACCACCCTCACAGTAAAGAATTTATTCCTAACGTCTAGTCTAAATCTACCCTCTTCCAGTTTAAAACCATTTCCCCTCATCCTATTGCTACAGGCCCTTATAAAAAGTCCCTCACCAGCTTTCCTGTAGGCCCCTTTCAGGCACTGGAAGGCCACTATAAGGTCTCCCCAGAGCCTTCTCTTCTCAAGGTTGAAGAGCCCCAGTTCTCTCAGGCTGTCCTTGTAGGGGCAGTGCTCCAGCCTGGATCATCTTCGTGACCCTGTTCTGGGCCTGCTCCAACAACTCCATGTCCTTCTTGTGTTGGGGCCCCAGAACTGGATGCAGTACTCCGGGAGAGGTCTCACAAGAGCAGAGTAGAGGGGCAGAATCACCTCCCTAGACCTGATGGTTACACTTATCTTGATGCAAACCATTACATGGTAGGCTTTCTGGGCTGCAAGCACACACTGCCAGCTCATGTTGAATCTTTAATCAATTGACACTCCCAAATCGTTCTTCTCAGGGCTGCTCTCAAACCATTCTCTGCCCAGCTTGTATCTGTGCTTGGGATTGCCTCAACCCAGGTGCAGAACCTTGCATGAGGTTGGCATGGGCCCACCTCTCAAGCCTGTCCAGATCCCTCTGGATAGCATCCCTTCCCTCTGGCCTGTCAACTGCATCACTCAGCTTGGTGTTGCCTGCAAACTTGCTGAGGGTGCACTCAATTCCACTGTTCATGTCACCTACAAAGATGCTACATAATACCAGTCCCAACACCAATCCCTGGGGAATGCCACTCAACATCAGTCTCCACTTGGACATTTCCTTATCCAGTGAGTGGTCTGTCCATCAAGTCCATTTTTCTCCAACTTGGCAACCAAGATGTCATGCAGGACAGTGTCAAATGCTTTGCACAAGTCCAGGTAGATGACATCAGTTGCTCTTCCTTTATCCACTGATGCTGTAACTCCATCATAAAAGGCCACCAAGTTTGACAGGCATGATTTACCCTTGGTGAAGCCATGTTGGTTACCACCAGTCACCCCGTCTTTATTTTCCATTTGCCTCACTAGGGCCTTAAGGAGGATCTGCTCCATGATCTTGCCAGGTACAGAGGTGAGAATGACTGGCCTGTAGTTCCCTGGATCTTCTTTTTTTCCCTTCTTGAAAATGGGGGTTATGTTTCCCCTTTTCCAATCGGGGAACTTCACCAGGCTGCCATGACCTTTCAAATATGATGGATAGCAACTTGGCAACTTCATCCACCAGTTCCCTCAGAACCCATGGATGGATCTCATCAGGTCCCATGGACCTGTGCACATTCAGGTTCTTTAGATGGTCCCAAACCTGATCTTCACTTACAGCAGGCAGATCTACCTTCTCCAAGTTCTTACCATTGCTTTCTGCAACTTAGGTGGTGCAGCTAGAGCCCTTGTCAGTGAAGACTCAGGCAAGGGAAGCTCAGAAGGTGCAACCTTCTGAACGTGCTACCTTCTGAGGCAAGGTGCTCAGAAGTCACTGAACACCTAAGTTTTCTCCATACCCCTTGTGACCAGGTCTCCAGTTTCCTTCTGAAGAGGGGCCACATCCCCTCAACTGTCTTTTTATCACTGACATACCTGTAGAATTTCTTCTTGTTCCTCTTTATGTCCCTGGCTAGATTTAATTCTGTCTGAGTTTTCGCTTTCATAACCTGATCCCTGGCTGCTTGGACAACTTCTTTGTAGTCCTCTCAGGTAACTTGTTCCTGCTTCCACTCCCTATAGACTTTCTTTTTAAGCTTAAGTAAGTCCAGGAACTCCTTGTTGATCCTTGGAGGCCTCCTGGCATTCTTGCCTGCCTTCCTTTTTCTCGGGATGCACTGCTTCTGGGCTTAGAGGAGATGGTACTGACCAGCTTTTTTGGGCCCCTCTTCCCTCCATGGCTTTTTCCCATGTTACCCTGCCAAGAAATTCCCTGAAGAGTTCAAAGTCTGCTCTCTTGAAGTCCAGAGTAGCAAGCTTGCTGGACATCCTCTTTGACACCCTAAGGATTTTGAACTCCACCATTTTGTGGTCACTACAGCCAAGGCTGCTCCTGAGTTTCACATTAGTCACAAGCCCCTCCTCGTTGGTGAGGTCAAGGTCAAGCATAGCACTTTTTCTCATGAGTTCCTGTACTACTTGGAAGAGGAAGTTATCATCAACAAATTCCAGGAACCTCTTCGATTTCTGGTGCACTGCTGTGTTGTCCCTCCAACAGATATCAGGGTGGATGAAGTCTCCCATAATGACCATGTTTTGTGAATGTGAAGCTGCTCCTATGTGTTTATAGGGGGCCTCATTCACTTGGTCTTCCTGATCAGGCAGCCTGTAGCAGACCCCCACTACAGTGCCTCCTTCCCCTGCCTTCCCTTTAACCCTAACCCGTAAGCTCTCTGTCAGCTCCTTGTCTATCCTTGGGTGGAGCTCCATGGACTCCAGGTGGTCACTGATGTAGAGGGCAACACCCCCTCCCCTTCTCCCCTGCTTGTCTTTCCTAAAGAGTTGATGCTATCTATTCCTACATTCCAGTTGTGAGAGTCATCCCACCACATCTCATGATGCCAATGATATCATAGCCCTGTAGGCACACACATGCCTGCGACTCCTTCTGCTTGTTCCCCATGTTCCATGCATTGGTGTACAGGCACTCGTATTGAGACCCCATTGAAGATGAGGTTCCTTATCCTGTACCTTAGATGCTGTCTTACTGGCCTGTGATCCACCCCATGCCCAGGGCATCCATTACCACTGTCAGCCTCAAAGTGCAATGATTTGAGGATCCCCATCCCCAGCAACTCTACTTTAAAGCCCTCCTGATTAAAGTGGAAAGCTTACTGCCAAAGATGGTCTTCCCCCTGTCTGACAGATTAACCCCACCATCCCTAAGAAGACCAGATTTCTCAAAATTAGTTTCATGACATAAGTAGCCAAAGCCCTGTTCACAACACTACTCCCTTAACTTATTAATTAACCTTAATTAAGATAATTTATTGATTATCTTAATTCTGTCAGTTCTTTCCCTCTCCATTCCCCCAAACTGGAGGATTGATGAGATGACTACCTATGAGCCCGAGTTCTTCACTGCTGCTTCCAGCTCGTTGTAGTCCCTCTTGATATTCTTCAGTTTGCTGACAGCTGTGTTACTGGTGCCCACGTGAAGCAGCAGCAGGGTGTAGTAGTCTGTGGGACATACAAGATCTGGCAGCCTCTCTGTCGCATCCTTGACACAGGCCCCTGGCAAGTAGCAGAGCTCTCTACATTGCAGATCATGGCAACAAATGGATGCCTCTGTACCCCTCAGAAGAGAATCACCCACCACTATCACCCATTGCTTTTTCTTAGTTGCAGTAGTTGTTATGCAATGGGGAGCAGATCTGGCTGCCTTACTCAGTTCAGACAACTTACCTGTTATTGTTTCTTTTTCCTTCTCAGCCTGGTGAATTGTGAAACGGTTCTGCAGAGGCACCTCAGACTTTGAGGCAGGCTTTTTTCTCTTGTTAGTCTTTCTTGTGGCAATTTGCCATTTCTCATCACTGTTTGTTTCCTCTCCAACTGGATATGCCAGTGGGGGAGTTTGCGGCTGTTTGGCCTTGGACTGTGGATTCAATGCACACTGCATGTGAATCTGGCTATCTCTGCCTCCCTGATAGTACATAGTACACAGCCTTTTGACTATCTTTTGCTGGTCAGTCATCTGTTGCAGGAGGTCCTCCACCTGGGCACATATGACACAGGCGAGTTTGCCACTCACCTCTGCTCCAGGAGAAAGGTCTAGACACTTCCCACAGACCACAGTCTGCACAGACACTTCTTCCTTCAGAAGCTCTGAGTGGAGGCACTGGTCATAACTGGGGTAGGTGGTGTATACCCCCCTGCCAGAGCTGCAGCCTTGGCTTGGTGTCGAATGTTCACCATTCTGCTTTGAGGGTCACTTGGAATGAATGCCCCTCACTTCTGAAGCTGGCAGAACCTTAACGCCCTGCCTTGTGAGCCACTGCTCCAGCTGTTACAGCACACGTGTTCAGGTGACACCTATATTCGCAGCAGCCCACTGCTGCTGCAATTTCTGCACACTGACCTCCCTGAAAGGAGAGCCTAGTGAACATCTGGAGGTTCCCAAGCACCGGGACCGGGGGGTCCCAGCCCTTTCACCAACAGCCTCCCAGGCTGTGAGCCCTCAGGACCTGCTGCTCCTTCTGCCAGCACAGCCCTGTCCCTGCTGGCTCTTGCCCCGACGGTGCCTCCATACCCAACATGCTGCTGGCACAGCAGCATCACAGCTGCTCTCACTCCCACAAGCAAGGAACGTGCCAAAGCAGCTAAGGGGAAGATCTTCCTGAAACACCAAGCTGCACTGCACTGGGAAGCAGCTGTGGAGTTTCCATGCTTGCACACGCCCCAAAGCCATCTCAACAAGGTCCTCAGCCTCCTGTTCTATGTCACCCTCTGTGAGCTGGAGGGTGGGACAAGACCTGCAGAGGACCCTTCCAACTTCAACCCCTCTCTTTTCTTTTTCATTCATTTTTCTTTTTAGACATTATTTTATTATTTTAAGCATCACTAAGGTTGGAAAAGACCTCCGAGGTCATCTAGTCCTACCACTGATGCATCACCACCATGCCCACAGACTATGTCCCTCACTGACCATATGCCACATCTCCACATTTCGTGAATACCTTCAGGGACAGCAACTCCACCACTTCCCTGGGCAGCCTCTTCCAGTTCCTCACCACTCTTTCTGAGACAAAATTTTTCCTAATATCCAACCTCTTCTCTTGGAAACCCAGCATTATTCAGGCAAATCTATCTTTTAAAGTTGGAAATACTCAGCAGGTTAAGGACTACAATAAATGGCAGATAAATAAGTCTTAAAGAATCAGCCTGGGCCTGTGGGTAATCTCTGCATGGGCCCTGTTGTCCCATTACCCTGGCTGCCTGATGGATCTAGCTTACCCCAAGAGCTAGTATCTTTTCTAACAACCAACTACACCCTTATACCTTGACTTCAGCCGGTCTGGACCACCAGTCATTACAACTGTTTTATCAAGGAGGACATCAGCCATCTAAGCACAAAGGGAATCCTTTCTGTTACCATGGTGGCACTCCATGGAGCTCTCTGAGATTCTCTGACAGGGAGAAAAGTGAGCTCCTTGAGCGCTCTGCTTCCTTCCTCATCCACCTTCATCTTTCCCATGCTCCCACCTTCAGACCTTCCCCAAGAAAGCCTATGGGGAGCCTCACACAATTCCACAAGCCTCTGAACAGTGTCTCCTCATAACGTTTGCCCACCACCAAATGCTCTTGCCCTGTAGACCACAAGGACTCCCCCACCTCTGGAGACAGTGACCTGTGCAGCCTGCAAGGCTCCCCCCACTCTGTTTCTGCAGCTCATCCCTCTCAGGTCTGCAGAAAAGCCCCTCGTGGTCCTGGGAGACACCAAGTGGAACATGAACCAGCAATGTTAGCCTGTGGCAAAGAAAGCTGCATTAGGAGGCTGAGACAGGGGATTCTTCTCTTCTGCTCAGTGCTGGGGATGCCAGGCCTGGAGGAGTACTGTGTCCACTATAAGGTCTAGTTCTGTGTTGAAGAGAAAGAGATATTGCACAGAGCCTAGACTAGCACAATGAAGCCCTCCTAATGCAAGGAGAAATGTACATGCACTGATCCTACAGGGTCAGATGGGATCTGAAAAAGGGTACTGGGATAGCTAGCAGAAGCACTCACCTAGACACTTTCAATCATTTACCAACAATTCTGGCCTAGCAGGGAGGACTCAGTAGACTGGAGGTTAGCTAATATGATCCTTGACTATAAGACAGGCAGAAAGCAGGATGTGGGGAATTACACATTTGTCAGTCTGACCCTGCTGCCAGGGAAGGTCACAGAGCAGGTCATCTTGAGTGCCATCACATTCCATGTGCAGGAGAATCAAGTCATCATATTTGGTCAGGTCTGTTCCATCTTATTTGATTCTGTAGCATAGGAAGTATCTACAGAGGAATCTGGATAGACTGCATCCACTGCAGCTGTTTTGTTAATTGGGATGTCAACCCACTAAGCACAAAATACATCCTGTGTTTTATCATGACGGCACTGCACAGAGCCAACATATACACTTTGTAGGCAGAGACGTGAGCTCATGTTAAAGAAACATGTCACATAATCTTCTGACAAAACTCAGCTCAGACACAGTCAATGCCAAGTATTTACAGATTTACCTTATCCTTTAAAAGAGAGTACCTGATGATGTGAGACATTCCTGCAGGATAGTAACTTGTTACTGTGACTTGAGTTCTTCTCATGACCAAGACATTGAAGTAGATTATTTCACTCAGCGAAGTCCATCATTTGGCTTCCTATTTCAGTCTACAGCAGTTTCTAAATACTTGCAACTTGTAATGCAATCACATAAACAATATTTTAATATATGTATTTTATCTACTGTTTTTAAAAAGATTTATTCTACACATTCCTCCCTTCAGTGCAGTGTAATATCTAGACAAAGGGCATATTGGGATTAATTTGAAAGTTACAAATGCCAGCAGCTGTCCAATATACAAACATTCAATAAAGGAAGAACAACAAAAGTAAAGAACAAAGCAGGGTAGGCAGTACTCCACCATAGGTAAATATCCAAGTATTTACCACTACATTCTTCTCAATATGGCAATGTGTACTTTTACTATAGAAATACATACAAAGATCTGCAGAGCTTTTATCTTTCGGTCAACAAACATAGAGTCTGTTCATTCTAGAAATGCATACTAATGAAAATAACCTTTATTCTGCAAACTGTTTGGGGATAATCTCAGATACATGTTGTTTTTCTTTCCTGTTTGCCCCAGTTTTTGCTGGCTGGAGTCAAGATATCCTTGTTATTTATTGTAAATTATCATATTTTGTAGGCATAGTGCTGTTCTCAGGCATCTGTGTTTGTAATAACTGAGTGAACCCAGAGGCAGCTCTTTTTTTTTTTTTTTAAAACTTATTTCTAAAAGAATTTTCAAACTTTATCATAACTCATAGCCTTAGAACTTTTGTCCCTATTTCATCTAAGGAACACAAGTTGTTTTTCGGGAAAAATCATTGAGAAAAATACGTTCCCACCAAAGGAAGTCTATCCCTACCAAACACACAGTAATAGATACTTCCATAAAAGCTTAAGTGGGAAAATATTCTGATAATAGAAAAACACAGAAATAAACTAAAAATAAACATTCAGAAACATTACTGGAGATATCTGACAGGGCACGAACCTGAGCCATCTGCTCCAGGTGACCCTGCTTGATGTGGGTATTGACCCCCAGAGGTCCCTTCCAAACTCAACCTGTAATTTTATCTACTATAATTGAAAGGAAACAGAAGATTGTTAGTAAAAAATATAATATTTTTCCTGATTTTATGTTGCATGTACAACTTTATAGTGTCACAAGTATTAGTCAGATGTTCAACTTCAAAATATTTTTGGACAGCTCTGACACACATTTCAATAGGAAGATTCATTCCCAGCTTCACTCTGGATAGGAGAGACAGGATCTAGGGAGATACTTTTGTAAACTTGTCTTGTTTTAACCAAACTATTATCTGACCATCCACAGGTATAATGAAACAGGAAAGTATTACCTAGGATTTCTCTTTTGTTTATTTTTTAACAAATATAAAATTAATGGCACTTACAACATTTACACAACTGTCTTAAGAAATTTGGTGTGAGAAATTAATGCCCTAACCCTGAATTTAAAACTTCCATTTCCATTTCCACTAGAAGCTTTTGCAAAGCTTTGAAAAATGCTTCATGGAGAACCATGTTTTTATTTGAACTAGATTAAAAAAGAAAAGTGCTCTAAAATAGCTTTATACTAAGGGCAAAATATTCCTCTTTGTACAGAATCTGCCCTGTACATATCAGCAACATATTTCCCAAGAAATGGAATTAAAACCAGATGACTATGAAGCAGAGGGGAATGCTAAGCCTGATTTGGAAAGAATCCTTCAGAAATTCAGGGTCCAGATGGTCAGCTGTAGCTCAAGCCAAGCTGATGCTTGTACTCAGCTGTGCTTTGTCAGACTACAGCAAACACCTGTGCTTGTTTAGGGGCAACTATATAAACCAACTCCCATCTACAAGAAGCAAAGCAGCAAATACTGCCACAGGGGCTGTCAATCACCATGAAACTGGCTGCCATAAAGCCTAGTCCCATCACGTCTTTGACACCAGGGGCTCCCCTTCCCAAAGCTCTCTCAAGTGCACGACACGTATCTTTTCATCCTTATGGAAACATAGCACAAGGCTTGCAGGATAAGGGCTGCTAACCATCCTGCTAACCACAGGCTATGCAACTCTTAGATAAAATTCCTTTACTGCTCTTCTCTCACAAATCTATTTTCAGTTGCTGATAAATCTTGCCAAACTTAATTTATATGGAGTGCTGTTTCCCTTAACACAGGCTTGTCCAACCTGCAGGCCACGTGTGGCCCAGACCAGCCTGTCCTGTGGCCGCCCCCTGCCCAGTGCCATCATGGCAGTGGCTCTGCCCTGCTGAGCAGCTGGCCCCAGCCTGGGGCATGCGCCCATCTCCCACAGCAACCAAACATCAGCATGTGATCGGCACTGTCTGAGCTGAAATCAGGGCAGTGCCAGCATAAGTTATGGCAAATGACTGTATACATTTTGATACACTGGCTAAACACAGTTCTGTGAACAGTGAAAAATATGCAGCTGTGCTTTCCATTTTGACAAAAGAATTTGAGAATAGGTTTCAAGATTTCTGAAGAAATCACCAATTTTTTTGTGTATTTGCATCTCCATTTTCAATACACTACCTGCGAATTTTCAAATGGAAAGTATAAAGTTGCAGCCAGACATTCAACTCAAATGTCTGATTACATCAGACCAGACTTCTGTAAGCTTTATCTTATGAGAGAGAAATAACCTTCACTTCACAGTCATGCCTCACTCACATCATTGTTTTTTGGCAGTACGTACATTTGTGGAAGTATAGTTTCAAGGACAAAGCTAAGTGTAAAATTGCACCAAAAATCACTGGCAGACAGCTTGAGAGCTCACTGAGAATTGCAACCACTGCCATCAAACCAGGGTGATGCATTAGTCAAATATCCCACTACTTTTATGTTTTTGTTGCTCTCTTTTTTATGTTTTAATAAATATATATTAAAAAAATAAGCTTGCTTTCTTACATACATTAACTAAGTTATATACTTTATGTGTGGCCCCAGACAATTCCTCTTCACTCAGCATGGCCCAGGCATGCCACAAGGCTGGACACCCGTGCCTTAACAGATTGCTACTTCAAGCTGAATTTTTGGGACACAGGTTAGCCACAGAGTTCAGTGAATCTGAAGAATGCAATGAAAGGAAAATGTGGAAAAATTAAAAACACCAGCTATGTGCTTTCAGTTAGCCCTGTAAATACTGGCAGATAATAGAACATCTGGGCAAAAGGAAAAAAATAATGAATTAGTTGACATGTGTACTATAGCTACCAGGTCCTGCAGCTGAGTTTTCAGACTTAGATTTACTGATCAATCTTCCATCTTATTTCAGCCCCCGCAGACATCACATCTATGCTGTGCTGGAGCATGCCAAGACTGAGAAGGATATGCAGTTGACATGTCCACAAGCAGGGAGTTACAGTGGACTGGCATCCCAAGTACAGAGCAGGTGTATATATTTTTAACCAACAAGACTCTCCTCCTCAAGATTGATTGTGTTTTTGAGACATGGCAAGTACTGAAGCACAAAGAGCTATGGCAATACATCAGAGAGTCAAAGTGCCTGGATAGAAGAGATAAAGACTGACATGGCGCAGTGATGGGAAGGATGGGGTGACAGAGAAAAGTAGGAATTGAAATCAGTATGGCTAATGAGAAGAGGGAAAAATCTGTGATAGACTGACAAAAGGAAATACAGGAGAAATTGTCAAAGGTGAGGACTAGACTGGAGTACAGTAAGAGAAGAGACACTTGGACACACAGAGACAGATGGAATCAGCAGATTAAAATTCTCTAAAAAACTGAAATTAAACCCATGATTCTGCAGAGCAGGCAGAAAATGTATCTGAAACTGCTGCCCAAGTCTGTTTCCTTTCCTTTATAGAATGATCTGCAGTGTAGTAACTGGCAGCAGTAGCCCAAAAATCTTCCTCCAGCTGCATGTTTCCTGTGATTTGCGTTTTGGTTTCAGAGATCCAAACTGAAATCAGGTACTAGGTGCGCAACAAACATAAAACACCATTGTTTCTTGACTCTTAGAATTGAGTATGGTGTCAAGTCTTCCAATGGCTTTGCTTAAATCTAGGGCTTTTAGTATAATCAGGTTTAAAATGCCGTTTCATGAATGGATTAATATTATAAATGCCTTTACCATTGTGCTTTCAAAATAGGTTGTTTGCAACCTGATGATTTATATGGTCTTATATAAGCTATTTTATTGACTTTTACAAATGAAAAGTGTAACTGAATTCCAAAATTACTGTTTGACAGCTGATGACTTACACATCTGAATGATGAGAAAATGAATTTAAGTAGCAACTAGGGGAAAAAAAGGAATAATGATGAAACCAATATATTATGATAAGTTGTCATTCTATCACAATGATATGATTTGCTTCTCAATTCAATTGTCTTAATTCAGCCATTAGTGAATAAGTAATCATCACAGAGTATAGCACGCTAAAATATTTGGTGCATTTGTCAGTAAAACTTTACACTCAAGGCAGCACCTTTAAGTTTTGATTGTAGTTCCAGGGCCAGAATTATTTCACCTGGTGACATGTATAGTATACTGTATATGTAATGTACATAATATACTTGTATTGTACATTTTATTAGCCAGAAACAATTTTCTGTTCACAGAATGTCTGTTCATGGATTAACTCCCTGAAGCAACATCAACATCAATATATTACTTCAGATTTCCTAAGGAACTATTGATCCAAATTTTGGACCTTTGACTTTATATGAATATCAGCTGCTTCCCTGAAGGAACACGGTAAGATATTTCCCCCCTGAAAGACTGAAACTTGATTCAGATTAAAGTACTTGTGTAGTATTGGATAGACTGATGTCAGACATTGTATGGTATAAAGCAAATCAATAAAAATATAAGCAAATAAAGTGCATTAAAAAATCATTGCCTAATAAGCTGCCAATGAACTAACCTGATAAACAATTAACACTAGCAGGCTTTAGTATAAAAATAATGAAAACTATAAAGTAGGGGAAAAGTTACATTTTTCAAACCTTGCACTGTCTCCAAAATGCATTTTTAACCGAACACTGCAAGGTGTTGTATTGCCTAATTTCAAGGACATACTTCCACTGAAATCCATTAATTTAATTTCTTGTACACTTTAAAATATTCTGTGCCTTTTCTTTGAGCAGTCTTTATATACCATAAACATAAACACTTCAGTGTGCCTAGATACAACTTCCCAAGGAAAAGCCTCTATTTAGGTTTTTTAAGAAGTTTTCTCAAGTCCTTTGGTACAAAACTCCCAGATTGCAATACAACTGAAGCAGGAAAGGGAAGACAGTCCAGACCCACACCCCAGGGTCACTTAGTGATGGACCACATCCAAAGCTATAGATACAAAGCCCTGTACAAAGCCCACAGCAGGTGCTGCAGGCAGCACACATCCCATGAGAGGTAAAGCACAGTCATATTCATGGGGTTTCCTGTAGGGCACTGCCCTTCATTAGGCAGACAGAGGGCAGTAGGTTGGTGAGAACCTGCCTCCCTGAACAAGCAGAGAGCTGATCAGGAAGCTGGTCAGATGGTATAGAAGAAGGCTGAGAAGTTACCCAGAAAAAAATACTGCTCTGTGAGGTGAAAGGCAGATGCAGTGGACAGATTTGTACTCCTGAAAGCCAAACAAAACATGGCTGTGATGCAAGCTTGAACTCTGGACCCCTATCTTCCACAGAAACTGCAAATACATTTGCAGGAGCAGTACTGTCGGCTAGCATGATGACAAGCACGACAGAAATGGAGGCACTCCTCAGAGGTTGTTCCCAACAGGTGGATCCAGCAAGAGTTCACCAGGTTTGTCTCCCTTCACCCTGGCTTCATACTCTCTAATACTGCTGCCATATGCTTCTGCCAGACTCCAGAGCACAGTGGACACATCACATTTTGTACTGAGGAAATTTCACCTTCAGGAAATTTTCTGCAAGAAAGCATAATTTCAACATCGTCTCACGTGCTCTCTTCTAAAGATGCAGAGGGGGAAGTATGCATGTCTCTATATTCACATGAATAAATAATAATATATATAAACAACATATGTATTCATACAAAAAGAGAGGAATAATGAATAATATTTTACTGAATAATATTTTAAGGCCATGGAACCCAAAGCTGGGTAAGATGGATGCCTCAAGTCCAGAGTATACTTCACCCCTGCTTTGTTAAGAATTCTGACATGGCAGCCTTGCAAACAGCTACCATTTCAAAAAATAAATGAATAAATAGATAAATAAATAAATCCCAGTAACACCACAGACTTTGCTTGCTATCAGAAAAGCACATTTATAACTTCTAGTGGTCACCTTGAAGTGAATTTTGATGCAAAAATCATGAAAAGGAGATTTTAGGGAGAATAAACATAGAAGAAAATAAGGGTATTTTTTTCCAGAACAGGCCATCTTAACACTTGCACAACACACATGGTAAATTGCTTAATATCTCTGGAAGTGACAACTGTGATGAGCCATGAAAACCTTCTGAGGATGAAAAACTTCAAATGAAGAGAGGAATTTTAAAGTAATGCTCCGCATAGCTGAGATGGATCAAGACTATCTGAAACCAGGGATTATATTAAAAACCTTAGTATCTTAGCCAGCACTGGAAAGTATTTATAATGATTTTATCACACGTTAATAACAGAGTTGGAAGGTGATATTATGTTCTTAAGCTGCAGTAAAACTTACCAAGAGAAAGAAAGTTGGTAGCTGAAGCTAGAGGAAAATAATATCCAAAAATAAGCAGTTTTTTTCCATTAAAAACAGCATGTACATGCAGCATTTCAGAAAGAAGCTAGTGCAACATCTCCAGAAAAACTAAGACTTCAAGCCATAAAGCATTGCCTTCCAATCTCAGTACAATTGCTAAATGCATTCTTAAGTGAGGAAGACATTTCCCGGTTTTTCAATTAATGGCTTCTGAAAGGGCTGTTGCATACATTTTTCCAGACACTTATTCTCACACCACCAACTACACCAGCAAATGTTGCTAAAAGTCCTACAGAAAAATGCCTTTCCCCTCCATTTCTGATATTGCTATTTTTTTCCTATTACACTGCAACTTGGAATAGAAGGCCCTGTAGACCCATTACACTGATAAAGCTATTTTCTAGTGCTACTTTTTTGTGGATTTTAAATGCTCTCTGCCATTATTCTTCTTGCACAGAAATATTACTAAAAGACTGACATTTGATCAGTCTGTATTGCACTTTTTGGGAAATGCCAACATTATCACTCTCTTCCTGTGGGTTAACCTATGTAACGGTATTCCCGTAGCTCAGCACATGACCAGGCAATTGAATGTGAAAGTTTTCATAAAGAACCTTAGTGCTATTTCTGTGAGAAGGCTTCAGGAAATGGCTGTAATGACTGAGGTTTATGTTCTCAAACTCTGTTTTGCAATCAGGAGACTGTTCAAAGCAACACAATTTGCAAACAGAGAATTGCATTTAAATAAAAAATCCACAGTGTTGATTAGCAGGACAGCAGGTAGATGATCCAATACCTTTTCATTTTAATTAAATGCACAGCTCAGCAGTAGCTGATCTTTTCACGTCTCACTTAATTGTTTTACTGTATACACACATGCTGTATTATATCTATTTTATGGGAATCTATCATAAAACAAGTCAGTAATTAACAAATACCCCTCTCTTCGTAATTAAATGTCTTCATAGAAAACATCAATATGGAGATAACAGAGGCAAATAACAGATTTTATGTCCCTCAAGTTCAAACATAACATGCAGATAGATATTTCATATACCAAAAGGCTGGAACAAGGCCAGGCTATTTAATGGTCAAAGATAGGTGGATGTAAAAACACATTAGTGCCAGACGCCACAAATGCCTGGGACATCACAGATCTTGCCATCTGTTTAAGTGGATGAGCCACAGATGTTCAAGCCTTCATGTGAGTTTAGTCCAGAAGCTGTGTAGAGTGTTCCGATTCTGAAAAGTGTAAGGATTAAAAATCCAGCCCTTGATTTAAGAGTGATTACACATCTAATTTGGATTTTATAGCTTTTTTCTGTGTGATGATTATTTATACGCATAAGGGTCTACTCACCACAGCAGTTTTATGTCCAGGTATGTATCACAGATGAAAGAAAGTAGAAAAAGCATTTTCATACAAATATATTTCCTCTTCTGTATTGCTTTACTCAAGAAGCAGGTAAGAAGAGGCAGAAGGATAGAAATTAACACAGATTCATTGCCTGTAAATTAATGAACCTATAACCCTTCCCACTGATATGCAAACCTCCAACAGCTTAAGAAGGATCAAATCTCTCGATAGTAAGACAAAAAATAGAAAGACTACAGTTAAACTTCTGCTAAACATTCATTTTAAACAATAATACTAAAAACATTTTGATACAGATTGAATGAAATCTTACATTTGACATTCATAAAGGCAAGTTACTTCAGCAAATATGATTTTATGCTGTGCATGTGTGTTTTTATATATATACACCCATCTGCATAGTAAGGGCAACTGCTTTCCTCTCTCATCTAAGATATCTACATACAGTGATCGGTTGCAATTTAAAAAAAAAAAAAAAGAAAGGAAAGGAAAAAAAAAAAGAAAGGTGTAAAGCTTCAGGCAAAAGCAAAAGGTACAAAGCTTCTTTCAGGCTCCACCAGCTTGGTTTACACAGCAAACTGTTCAGCAACTCTGCAGGTCCTACAGCATCTTCATCTAGATCCTTTTCTGTCAGTGGCCATGAAGTCATCTTACTTTTCATTCTCCGCTTCAGATTTTAACTTTCCCTCTCGCAACTTCCAAACACACATCAACCAGAAAGAATATTGATAATACACACATTGCTATTTCTCTCCTTTTATTATCTTTCCAAACCTATTACTGAACCAAAATGATCTTATATTTGACTCTGGCAGGGTCCATACAGTATACCTGCAGCTTTTACTGAGAACCTCTCATCATGAAAATTCAAGAAAATTTTTTGTCTGCATTGGCTTAGCAGGACTGGAGAGAGAGATGAGACCATACTTACGATGTGATGCATCAAGAAAGCTAACGGACTGTGTGTGTGCTTTAACTTAAATCCCAGGCTAATACATACCTGAGCTTTGCTGGCTGTCTGAGTCACTGCAGCAGGTAAAGCCTCTCAGCAGACTTTTTAATGCAGAAGACAGTATCATTTCTAATACAGAGAACAGCAAGTTCCAGTGAGACCCTGAAGGAACAGCGAGTTCTCTGCACAGCAGCCAGCAGCTCTGCTGCTTGGGGAGAGTATGTGTTACTGCCTGAAAAGCAAAATGAATCTGTTTTCTCCTTTGTGCAGCAGCACTTACTTGCACTCAGGCACGTAAGAACAGATTATAACTTTTTCAGATGTACAAAAGGAAACCAAGGCAATCCTACCCTTGACCCCGGGACTGTGAATACATTCAAACAACCTGTACTGTTTTTGCTGGAGTCTTTTCCTTAATATACACAAACATAAATGCTCACCTGATATGAATGACAACACATACAACTTTGAAGTGTGTATCAGTACATTCACCGCACTACCTTTTACAGAAAGTCAGTGTAGCAACAGCATACAAGCATGCCAAAGCTGCCTCATTAATAATGCTACCTGAAAATTTTTCTTCTCCCCTCAGGGCTCAGTTGTGTCACACACTTTGTTTAAAAGTATAAAACAATATTTTCACGATATTTTGAAGGTACTCATTTGAACAGATAATTTTAGCTTCAGCATTACCACTTCTTTCCTTTGGTTTCCCCATATTGCCAAATAAGATTGGAACTTTGATTTTTCCCTTGTAGACTTTCTTTTCCTCTCCTCTCCTCTCTCTACAAACTCAACAGCTTTGAATCTGATGAGTGCTCTGCCAGAGTGCATATATCACAGATATATCTATGCTATCTTAAGAGAATATAATGCGTTATTGTTCTGATGTGGTTATATTCTTTTTCCAAGGCTGTTTTAACTCCTAACGATCAGCAAGGAAGAAAGCAACACTTCTCCCATTTAAAAAGAAAAAAAAAAATTTTATTTGTCTTCAACTATTTAATTTCAAGCTCTGGAATAATCTTTATATTGCATAGAGTTAATTTAGGAATGTAAGTTGATCACCGTAAAAAAAAGAGAAGTAAAAATTCAGTTCACTTTAGGCAAAGTTCTCTTTTTTTGTGGTTGAATTCTGAATTTCTTGTTATTAGCTCTTTATACTTCATATGAAAGATAGTAACATAAAACCACAACAACCCAACCATACTGATACATTCTTCTATGAAGCCAAAGCATTTTGAATTTGTAAAACCAAGGAGCACAAGAAAATTTCCAAGATAAGCAGTGATGTTCTCAAAGTTACTTACTGTTATAATTCAAATAACGTTACATAGCAAAAGTAGTAGAAGACCCTCACAGGTCCTCTACACATTTTGACCTATGCTTAATTCCCAGTGCTGCCATGAGTTACTAGCAGAAGCAAGGGCCCATGCTAACTGCCCTGCTAAGCAATGTTCACGTCGTTCTGTGGTTTTGTAGGATCGCTTTTGTCAGCTGCCTGCATGAAGGAAGGGCAGTGCCAAAGATGGGCTCATTTTTCAAAGAAGAAGGAGATGGTTTTGTTTGCTTGTTTGTTGTTTGTCTGTTTTTAATTTGGGGATGAAGGTTTCTTCCCAGTGCTGACATCTGGCACACTGAAGCACAAATGGAAAAAATGCTTTACTGGCTGCAAGTGGTTTACAATTAACTGCCATCAGGAGGCCCTAACACAGACACAAAGCAGGATTCTAGCACTAGACAGACCAGACAGTTCTGAAAATTTGTAAGCTAAATGTTTGCAGAAGAATTTTCCAAAGCACGTTGGAGTTTTTACATAAATTGTCTTTCTGGAATGGACACCTGAGTTTATGCTGATAATTCTAATAGCAAAGCTTCACAACAGACTTCAGTTTAAAGGGGATTTTAGTTCTTTTCATACGGTCTTCCAACTTACAAATGAAAGCATTTCTTCATATTTACATTGCATCAAGTCAGTAGGGCTCAGGGCAGGGGTTATATACAAGCTATAACATGAGCTTTTTTTCCTTGAATTTATACAGAAAAGTCGCTGACATTTTCTAAGCAAGAACGCAAATCTGAGACTCTCTACTAAGCAACTGCGAAAAACTTTTTGAAGAATTCTGAAAAACACAGCTGTCTGGACTTCCTAAAGTGGGTGTAAAATACTGAAATACTTACTCAGCAAAGCAGGGGAGAAAGTTTCCCTCAAGAAAAGCATGTATAGTCCAGCAGGCACTGAACTCTGAATTAGGAAAACATGTACCCATGAAGCAGTACAAGATTCAGTGCATGCAAATTCTGCCCTAGTCCTGAAAAAAAGCCTTAACTACCCTACTCACAACATATCCATGTTGTTTCTAGGATTGAGCAGATGCCCTAATGGGAAGCTCCAATGCCCCCCTTCTTTTTCTTTTTCTTTGTATGTCAAATACAATGGCATAGAGCAGATATATCCCAGGATTTCATTCCTCCTTGAGCTGCTGACCTGCCATGACTTGCCCAAGGTTATGTTTAAACTGTGTGTACTTCCATCCTGTGCCTACCATCCTGTTTGGTTTATAATCTCATAAGGGCAGGGACTGCCTTTTACTACTTGTTTGAACAGAATCCAGCACAAAAGGGCTTTGATCCAGCCTGTAGGCACTGCTTGCAGTCTGTAGGATTCCAAATCTTACCTAGAGAACTCAGTATCAGTAAAGGTCTGGTACTGAAACAGTGCATGTACTCAGCTCCATGTACTCAATTTTCCGCACCACTCCTCTTGACATCACAGCGCACATGCTGCCTTAAAAAACTCTCTTAAAAAATTAATGATTTTTTCCCGTAAATTAGTGTATCTCATTTTTGTTGACCTCATTTAATGTATCAATATTCAGACTTAAGTAACTTAACTAGATTAAACAAACAACATTCATTTAAAGGAGAAGTGACAAGTGACTTGACTGTTCAGCCCACAACACGACATCGTCCAAGTTATGCATATGTCATGGAGAAACAATGCTAAAACAAAATTTTCGCATCTTGAGATTTCTTATTTCAGAAATATTCACGGGAAGAGTAGTTTTTACTATCATTCACCAGCTCACTAATTGCATACCTTTCCAGTAAAATGAATTTCACTGTGGTTTAGGTTTTATATTACATATATAAATAGTGTAACTATTTACTATATGTGACCACTAAAGTAAAGCTGACAGAAGTTATCATAAATACTACCTGCATGAGCAAAACTCTTTTTTTTTCAGCTTCATAAAGTGATTTAGAGGAATTAGTCCAATGTAAGTACTTTCAATAGTATCACTACAGAATTAACTTTCATTTTGTGGTCTGCTTGATTCTCAGCATTGCAATGCAAGATGTGCAAACAGCACTATTGCATTCACTACAGGACAGTGTAACTGACCTTTTGAAGTAATACACACACACATCTTCCTTACAAAAAGTTCAATAAGCTTAAAGCTATTAATGCAAAAGAAATTGTTTTACTTCAATACTAACCATAAACTTAAGAGTTAATTCTTCTCTTTGTTTTAGAATTTGAAAATGTAGCCAAACACTACATGCAATTAGAATTTTACAATAAAGGATAAATGAATTGCCAATACTGCATTCTTATTTTTCTATAACAGAAGAGTAAGGTTTGCTAACAAAAAGACTTTGCAGAAGTTTTGCAGAAGCATAATATACCACTGGAAGCTATCATATTCACTACGTAGAGCAAGTCAGCCCTCTGAAGAACTTTGGCTGTTTTAAAATTATTTACTCACACAAATCCGTCTGAAAAGTTACAGCTTCAAGAAGGAAAGCTAATAAGAAACAGCAAAGGCTGCCATCCTGCTAGCAGAAAGTATGCAGTTCTTAGCAGAACCCAAGCTATTTACCCACAAATGCTAGCTTTATTACACCACACAATGAAATGATGTTTCCACTGAAAAAAAACAAGCAGCATGGAAAGTCCTTTAGATCAACTAATGCATTTATGGCAGTGAATATGACCTTGCAGCATTTACGAGAGAGGTGCAGAGCACTAGACTGGTAGCTTTCTAATTTCTGATTTCAATCTACCACTCTATTGTTTTAAAGCCCAGTTGCACAGGAAACCAACCAGGGAGTCACTGTGATAACTGCATCAGATTAAACTGCAGATCCTGAACACCATTTCCCACTGGTTTCTAATTCACTGTGAGGAGATTTTGTTTTTAAATTTGTGAACTCTAACATTCTGGCATTCAGCTTGCTACAAAAACAACCCATACACCTTAAGTAAAGCACTACAGCACTGCATGAAAAAGGGGTTAATTAAGCTATATGGTTGTTTAAAATACTAGATGTTAACACCACTGTTTTAACAGTATCTCTGCTCTTATGTAGAGAAGATAGGGGGGAGGGGAGGGGAAAGGAAATAAGTGTTTGTTCTTCATTATACAGTACACCGAGAATTTTGTGCATTCCTTCAATAGCTCAACCACAATTATTAGCATACAGCGTACAAACAGTACAAAAGCATAAAACACAACATATGCCTTGATTAGGCATGAGTAAGCTGTAATGCAGCATCACTGTATTTTACTATAGAAGCACAAATACTATGAGGAGCAAACACAGCCTGTTTCAGAAATGAATGAACCCCAACTGCACTGACCACATGCAACATGGTGAAGCAATGTTAACCCTAGCAAGAGAAAAGCTACAAAGATAACTGTACATGAGCTGATACGGCACAGAAGTGCAAATGTTTGTTGCTAATGAACTACTTTCTAAACACGAGCATTCTTGTTTACAGTATGTAATTAACAAAGTTGAAAAAGTCAAAATTACTCACAGAGTCCTGAAGATGCAATAGCAAACTATCTAAGACAGGAAATTCCAGGGCAATATTATAAAACAAGTAGGAATAAACATGCATAAAGTCAGGAACTGACAGGCCTCTGGATTACTGCAACTGTAGGAATCATGCTCATGCATGCTGGCTATAATTTATGAAACGGAGCCCAGGAAACAACCAATCGGTTAGCTCCTCCTAACAAGTCCAACTGGCTACGAAAAGCTGGAAGTGCGGCACAGAACAATGAAGAGGAGCTATCCCACATATTAATCTGCTTATCTGGGATTGCTTTCTGTGTAGAGAAGAAAACATGAAACAAGGAGGGAATAAGAAAATCACAGCTTTTCAGTTGAGACAATCAACAGGCAAATCTTCTGTTGCACTGCAATGTCTAGTATTATATTCAAATACCCTGGTATCAGATAAAACATTTCAGAAGAGAATCATCCTCCTTAGGAGCTGATTTTTTTAATTTTTTTTTTTTTTACACTTTGTTGGCAGAAAGATTTGCAAGCTGGATTTATATCTCCTATGCAATTGTTCCGGTGCTCTCCTGCTCTTAATTTAAATATAATGTTACTGCTTAATGTGAAAAGCCCTTCCATAAAATCTGATTAGAGTAAGATTTTTTTTTTCTGACCACAGGTGGCTGCTCAGTGCATTAATGAGCAGCCCTTACCAGAAAGCCATCTGTATGGTCCTATTTCAGAGTAATGCAGGGTTTCAGATTTAAAGTACCATCATCTTCCAAAGAGATAAGGAAAGGAACAAGAATGTGTCTTCAAAAATAATTAAATAAAGAAACACTTTAATGAGTGTTTCTAGGACGGAACAGGATGTACCAAAGTTGTCCTTCTTGGGAAATTCCATGGTTTTGAAATGTAGGTTTGTCTAGCTTGAAGCAAACACACACCGCTGACATTTTCTACTAAATAACTTCTCTTGAGAGGTTCAAATTGTCATAAAACATTTTAATCTTAATTCCAATTCTATAGAAATTACAAAATAAAATTTGTATTTTCACCCGAGAAAAAATACATAAGGATCTGTCAGGATGACAGTTAGATTTTGGCCTTGCAGAATAATCTTCCTGTACACGAGACCACTGAATTCTCCAAGTTGATGAATTTCTATTTACTCTTAAAAGAAGCATGAAACATATTTTAACACAAGGAAAACCTACAATTATTGAAAAGAGCTGTCAGAATGTTTACACAGAAATCCTAATAATATTGAATGAAAATAAAGATATGTTAGATTGAGCTAGCATGAATTTTGCAGGAATAGAAGTCATGTATGTTTGGTTGTTTTGTTCTTTTTTTTTTTTATCTTTCCATACAGTTATTCTTCACGTTTCTCTCCTTTTCTCCTTCCTTTTGGAATCCATACTTTACAACAATTTCAAAAGTTTCCTTGGAAAAGCATCTTTTTAAAATTCACTCTGCTCTTTTCAGTCATTACAGCCATATTTGACAGCTTCTATGGATATTTTGCCGCTTTAGGTATTTACTCAGAAAACAGTCAGTAGCTGAGATGACCATCTGGACCACCTTGTCCTGCTGGGCGCCATTACTTGAATTAGGGAAACTGAAGCCTTTAATCTCATGAATAAGGTCTTTTTGTATAACTAAGCAGTCTCCTCCCCAGGTCTCCAGTCTATCAGTACATATAATAATCATGAGCCATTTCAACCCCATATCCTTTTAAATGGCTCCTGATGAAAAATTGCTGTACAAAAAACAAACTCCAAGGAGGTGAAATTTAGCAACTAACAAACGAAGCAGATTTTCAAAGTGGTATTCTGTTGTCTAGTTTCAGTTAATGAGAAGAAATTCTACAGATTTCTGACCAATAGTTAAAAAGAAAAGCTTTATGCAAAGATAAATTCCACAGGGACTCTGAAGCACCCACCTCCAAATAAGAGCATATGGAGAAAGTGGAAAAGATAGTTTACATAAAAATATATTTTAAAGCAGGGGTAATATTAATCATTTGAACCTAGAAAATTGAAAATATTCTATTAATACTGGCAGGATAGGTAGAAAATCTTCAGGTATTTATACCCACTAGTAAACTTGTCTCCAGCCTGAATTTGCAAGTACTAGAAAAATTTATGATGGCTTCTCAGACTTTGAACTTGAGATTACCACTTTTGCAAGCCATGTCTCCAATAAAAAAAAAAAGCAACAACAAAACACACAAAAAAAGAAACCAACCAACCAAACAAACCAAAAAAAAAAACCCTATTAATTTCAATTTCAGCTTTCTGGTGCCGCAACACAAGTAAAATAAAGCAATTATGGGCTGGTTTCTTTCCACAATGACTGAGGAAGAGCTTCCACCAAAGAAAAGCATTTCTTAACCAAAGGGATGGGTGTGTATATTTGCGTATATACACTCTCATGTGCTAAGCATTTGTATACTAATTCAAACAGAGCTTTACTTTTCCAGTACGTACCCTACATATAGATTCTGCAGTCCTCCCACATCAGCCTCTGAGAATGTGGTAGGCTCTGAAGATAGGAACGTCAATGCTTTCCCCACCTCCCTGCCAAAAGCTTCCCTCTTAAACCTTTTGATTCTTTTTATGGCTCTCCCAAATTCAAAATCAAAGGTGCTATCTCTAGTTCTCTCAGTGAAGAAATCTAAAGCACATTCTCACTTTTATCTCCAGAGAGTGACATCTCTGGCTTCCCTTCTCAAGGTCACAAAAGGCATTAATTCCGTCTATTTCTACCAGTGCAGGAGAGGTACATCCTGACATCCACACTTGCTGTTTTGAAAACAAAATTCACTGCAGTACTAAAATAAATTGCTACTGATCCCTTATTTACTGTGTAACTCTGAATAGTATCCCATTGCTTGTTTATTGTAGTTACATTTATAACCAAATAATTTACTGAAATGAAATCCGCATTAAAGAAAAACTTCCACTGAATAACTGGAATGTCTGAGCTGAGGCAATAAAATTAATCCTTCAGTACTCAAGATATCATATCCACGGCATTTCATTTTTTCCTATCTTGTTAAATTATTCACCTCCATAATAGGAGCTTTCTGTGTGTAATTCTTTCTGTCTGCCAGAACTCCCTGATTTATTGGGCTTCTGGGCCTGCTATACAGATATCAATGTCACATCTGCTCAGAAAGTCAGCAGCCTTAACAGTAATGCGTGCCTCTGCCAGTTTTTGTGAGGTTTTTTATATTGTTGCTCTTTTTTTTGGGGGGGGGAGAGCTTGGAAGGGGTTTAATGCTTCACCCATGAACCATTTATCTTTGTCAAAATTCAAAATTCTTCTGTTATCTGAAAACTTTTTGGGTACTACTGCTTACAGCTTAGAAGGAAAGCATATCAAGTAGGAGCTTCCACACTTACCTGCCTGGAGGTTATTCTTCCTGTCAGACTGAAGAGTAATCTTATTTTCATACATGGATTCAACTAGGCACAGTAGCCTTTGAACATTTAACTGTCTGGAAGAGTCAGGCACACGTTGGTATGAGTGAGGCAGCTGGCACTGGCAGTTGGCTCTAAGGGAAAGTGCTAATGGAGTCTGCATCTCTCCTCCACTAAGTCAGAACCTGTGAAACTACTACTCACATCAGTGGCAATTGGGTTGTCCAGAATTCAGAACTCTGTTCCAAAATATTTTAATTTTCTGAGCACGCTTTCAACCCCTGTATGGATTGTGCTGCTTATCTCTTAGGTTTCATATTTCCTTATTCCTGCAGTTGCATGTTTGTTTTAGATGACCAGATATACACGAGCTGAAACATCCACAGTATTTACCTGGTCCTGCAGAAACTATTTGTGCTTAGCTTTACTAGGATTACTTACAATCCATGATGTTCATACAGAATTAATGGTTATTATTTCTCTGTATGGACTAGCTATATAAACATTAAGTATACATAAAGAGTAATTATAAAATCATGCCTTGCCACTCAAACTTACAAAATATATTGAAAGAAATACATATTGCTATTATATCCAGTTCTAATAATGGCAAGGAAATTTTACACACTAGGACAGGATTGGAAATTGAAGTTCTGAACAATTGTCATGGTTTTATGATTTTCGGTTATTGGTACTCCACATCATAACATCATGTAGTGAATGTACCTGGTCCTCAGAAGAGAAGGACTACTACATTCCCCACGGTACTTTGCTCCTCTGTTACCATTTCCAGCCAGAGGGAAAAGATAAAAGCTCGCAGTATAAAAACTTGCAGATCACGAGACCTCGTCCCTTTTTTCCGCCGTCTCTCGTCTTGGCAGCACCTCGCTCTCCAGCCGTCTTATCGTCGGTAGTAGAGTAAGGCCTACCTTGATTTTGGGACATTCTCTCTCTCTGTATTGGATTTATCAGCTTAAATTGTAATTATATTGTATTATAGTGTGTTGTTTTGCATTCTGATATTTTATTTAGTAAATTAGTTTGTTTCTCCTCAGATTGTTGCCACTGTTCTTTGCTCTCAGGGCCATCTCCTTACCCTTTTCCCCTTTTCCCTTTTCCCGGGACGTGGGCCCTTGGGTCCCCCCTCCCCTTTGTCATGGAATCGGGCCTAACGCCCATAAACCGTTGACAACAATGAAAGCAGGGAATTGCAACCAGTTTACAAAATAAATTCTGTTTACTCATCTGATTAATCAGCAGGTGTAATCCACTGGAGAATGTTACATAAAGAATAATGTTTCCCTGACAGCATTAGGGAAAGAGGGTCTTCAGTGACTTGAGGTATAAACAACCATACAATAGTTTAATAAACAAGAGTTGTTCACGTCTCCAGATGCTCATTTTACTTCATACAGTAGCAATGCCAACAAATACTAGACCATAAAAGATAATTGTACTCTATATGGTAGTTTTGTGAGGAAATCTTTTGAACAGCACACAGTAAACATGGAAAATATGCAAGGAATGGAACATATGATCCGTGAATACACGTCCTACGTCAGAAACAGGACTTCATCCAACATGTAATGATGATGATTTAGTAAAATTATTTTGTAAAATGTAAAATATTATGTAAAAGAATTTGAAACTCATGCTTACAGTAAACAAAAGTAACCTCTAGTTAAGGTTACATTGTGTAGCTACAAAAACAAGCAAAAGAAACAGAGAATACACAGAGCAGATGCTTTTGAAAAAATTCCTATGTACATATGATCATTTAGTATCCCAAGGAATCATTTGTACTAGCAGTTCAGACAAACATGAACAAACTTAGCCAGTACTGAACTTGCTATTAAATGCACAGTTAACTGGCATCTTCAGTACTGAAGTAATACAAGCAGTTTTCATAATTAATCAGCTCTGCATGGGAGCAGAATAGTGCTGTACAACTGCACTGCTTGCAGACCTTAGTACGAGGGCTGCTGCAAAACTACTGCCTCCTATTTTGTTACATTGGCCCACAGTGTCAGAGAGGGATGCTGGTGGTTTGGCCATAGAGGCTGAACCTTCCTGCCAGTATTCCATTACTTTTTGTTGCCGTGTGACAGATGGCAGCAGAGAAGCAGTCTGACAGAATGGTGTCTGACATGGAAGTGTGTATGAAGCAAAGGTGTGCCACTGAACTCCTCCATGAGGAGAAAATTGCTCCACTTCAACAGTGGCGACAGTGATGTGAAAGACATGCCACACTCTGGGTGGCTGTGCCCAGCTGTCACAGCACAAAATGAAGAAAGTCTCCATGAATTGGCAGATTACATCCAGAGAACTATGTATGGAGCTGAATATTGGTTTCAATGCATTGGAAAAAATAATGCAACATTGGAATATCACACAGTTTGCACCAGGTGGGTCACACCAGTGTTCACGCAGCAGCAGGAAGAGCACTATATGCAGGCTTGTCAGAATGTATTGAACCAATACAAGGCTGAAGGTGGCAGTTTCCTGGATTGTATTATTACCAGTGATGGGACGTGTTGTCATCACTATTAGCCGGAGTCAAAACAGCAGTGCAGGAAGTGGCAACATTCTTGAATGTGAATTTCCTATTGAAGAAAAAGCTCAAGAGGCAGCCCTCCATGGGTAAAGTGATGTGCACTGTCTTTTGGGATGGGAAAGGGGTGATCCTTCTGGATTTCCTGGAATCTGAACAAACCATCAACTCTGAACACTATATTGTGATGCTGGCTGAGCTGAAAGCTTTAACTTCCAGAGTGAAACCAGAGAAGAAGACAGCCTTTCTCTTGCAACATGATAACGCCAGGCCCCATACCAGCTGAGGACCATGGAGCACACTGCCAGTCTTGGCTGGGCTGTCCTACCACACCCGCTGTATAGTCCAGATTCACTGCCTTCTGACTTCTACCTGTTCAAGCTGTTGAAAGATGGACTGCATGGGTAAAGTTTTTCTAGCAATAATGCTGTCATAGCAGGTGTGAAACAGTGGGTCACCTCCACTGGTGCAGACTGTTAGAAGCACGGCATGCAGGCTGTTGTTCATCGCTGGCAAAAATGCATGGCTAGTGGTGGTGAGTATGTTGAAAAATAATGTTTTGTAGCTAAGAATTTGCTCTATCAAATGGTGTTATTGTGCTCTTTGTATCTATTGTATTTTCCATGGAAATAAATAGGAGACTTTACTTTCAAAGCAATTTACATATGTAAACTTGCACGCCATTATGCTGTATCGTATGGAACTGCTTGTATTGTGCTGAGGATGGGGATGCTTCAAGACACCAACAAACTTCCAAAGCAATTTGATACTTAGTTAATATTTTTTTTCATCTGTTAGAATAGTTATCCAACATTGATTTTTTTTTAAGAGAACTCTTGCATCTGGTCAGGCTAAAAATTAATTCAGCCCGGTATCCCAGATTTGAAAGTAAGCTATACTGGATGCTCAGTGGAAAACGCACCCACCACCACCACAAAAACAAAGTGGAGAAAAAGAAGAGAGAGAGAGGCTTTCTTATTACCATCTTTTGTCTTTTTATAATGTACAAACT
This sequence comes from Numida meleagris, assembly GCF_002078875.1. Classification (NCBI taxonomy): domain Eukaryota; kingdom Metazoa; phylum Chordata; class Aves; order Galliformes; family Numididae; genus Numida; species Numida meleagris. The sequence goes on from NC_034438.1 coordinate 19,154,917, forward strand.
TTCACATAGATGTGAGATTCATTTTGTATACAAAGAAAGGAAAACTCTATACAGCACTTGCTAATAAGTGTGGAAGTATAGAATTGCTCTTTGTTTCCCACGTGCCAAGGGATACAAGATATCGAGCAACTTTCTGAAGATCACTGACAGTGGAATGGAATCCATTTCTTCTATGTCTCACTCCAGGATTAAAGCCACAAGACGTCCATTTCCATCATTATTACTGCAGTGAGTTGCAGCTTATGAACTACCTGTGAGGCTGTGAAGTTATTTAAACTGCTACGGTATGACTGAGCATCTGTACTATCAATTTAATGCTAAGTTGTATTGCCTAGATCCCAGACTAGTGACGAGGGAGAATTGTTAAATCTCACTGGTCCTCTAGAAAGAAGAGTCACGTTCAGAGTAAGGAATGGCTGAAGCCAGGGGAAATCAGTCCACCCACGCTGGCTGGTCCATGAAAAGAGAAATGCATTATAATTATTCCAGAAACAGTGCAAGATAGTGGGAGACTCAATAACAGAAGATATATACTCAGGAAGCTGGATCCAAGGGAGAGGATCACAGGTGACAAACTTATCAGAAATGCTTTCACTTGTACATCTTCTCTCTCCCAGAGGAGTAAGACACACAGGTGGATGGCAGAAAGAAAGACTTCTTGATCTGGAGAAGAAGTTTTCATATGGGGCTCCTTTTCTCCATAGGAAATACTGGCATCTGGTCAGGAATTAGGAGATCTTAAGACACTGAAACTTTAAAAGAATGACAAGCCTTATGCTTAGACATATACCAGATAAGCTAAAAAGAAGCCCAAAAGTTCGGCAGCAAGCAAACCCAATGCATTCAAAACTCAATCAATAAACCTTTCCCTAAAGCTAGGTAAATCTTACAAAGCTTTCAGTTTTCTTCCTAAAAAAAGTCTGACTGATTAACACAAACAAAACAAAACAAAAACAAAAACAAAACAAAAAAAACCACAACCATTAGCAACTTTTAAAATGCTAGTTCTATGTTTGCACACAAAACTGATGCATTCAGTCACAGCAGTAAGAAAGTTTGGAGTTCTCTGAGAATAGATAGCAACTGTATTAGAAACTAGCTATAAAACCAGACATTTTTAGCTTATGAGTACTAGATTTCAGAAACACCATAGTATTTTGCAGAGGATTTGTAGAGGAGGCTTTTTCAGAGGGAGGAAACAGTGATACAGGTGTATATTCAGGAAAAAAAAAAAAAGAATATGACTGATATCTGCCACTTTAAACCTTTGGTGTCATGGGAGGAAACTGGTACTGACTGGCCTACAGAACAGACTGACCACCAAATCATAGTTAACATTTAAATGCATTACTGACAAGCCCATGATCTTGGTGTGGATCACTGTAGCCAAGCACTGCTGCACAGGGAGTGAGAGTGAATGTTGAAGACTTGGATCCTCCCATTACCTCTCTCTCTCTCCATCCTAACTTGGGAACATCAGGCCCTTGTTTCATTGCTCCCATTTAGGAAAAACAGAAACGTTCAAAGTATTTATTGGAACTTGGTCTATAAATAGAATCAGGTACAAAACAGAGTGGGAAAGAATAAACAAACATGTTTCCTACCTAGTGCAATTCCCAGAGGTTCTGTGAGTCAAGAGATCCAAGCAGAGTGATATTAACAGCAGAAAAAATAAAATCACTGTGTGAGACCCCCACCAAGTCACAGGGAAAGGGAGAAACACAAGGCTGCTACGAAGAAAATAAAAGTTAAAACAGAGGGAAAGGAGGGGGGTGGGAACCAGAGCCTACACTTTACCTTTTTTGGGGAGCCCTATAAGTTTAATGGTAGTGATGGATCTGTATGAGGCTGGACACCTGCCACGATCTTTCCTCTCACCCCCTCTGGCAGTCTCAGATGTTCTTAGCAAAGCAGCAGCTGTCACTCTGGCAGCAGCAGTGTGAGCCCAGCTGAGTTCATATGTGCAGCTATTTTAGCACATTGCCATTTTCTTTCTTCTCAGAAAAAAAAATTTGCAGTTTAATACTTTGGATAGCTCAGCTTGACCTGGGAAGGATTTCACTCAGTAGAGAAAAAAAAAAAGCCCTAAAAGAGACAGTCCTTTCAGTCCTGGTTTTCTTTGTCTCTAACAATTCCTGCGAACAAAGGCACAAGAGATTTAAGAGGAAGACTCTTCTTTCTGGTGGAAATGTTAAGCAACCAAGTTAGAGCAGAGCTGGTCACATTTCTGATTGCAAAATGCCAACTGAAATAGTCTTATGAACACACAATAGTTTTTTAAGAGCTATTAGCATGGTCAGTGTCATCTCTAGATCATAATCAACTTCTATAAAGGTGAAACAGAGAAAACTGTGCTGGATCTTCCTCTCACCCTCTATTCCGTTTCTTTGCTCATACCAGCAATAGCCTGGAAGATGAGCTATTGTCTGAGTCACATTCCTGTCCAATTCACCCTTTTTTGATGTCACGGTCTATTGCAACTAGTATTACAGTACGCACTGCACCACCTAGGCACAGGTTGTTCACAGCTTTTCCTGTTCAAAGGTTTTCAAATCTCGATGGAATACAAACAGTTTGAAGTGGACACTTGAGCATCTCATGTGTTCTTTCCTCTATTCCAAACAGGGACTGCACATTTCTGTCTTCGTAAGTCAGAAAAAATTCATAAATATCATTGTGTTGCACTGAAACACCACCAGCAATGGGCAACCACATGGTTAAGACTGGCCACACAAATCTAAGCATCACAGAGTCTGGGATCCTCTCGCACACTGGCAAGCAGGGAATGAAAATCAAAGAGCAAATGCATAAAAAATGCCTCTCCAGAATGCACTTGCAAACTTCAGTGAGCTGCATATTGGCAACGTACTGTGACAAAGTTGGCACCTTTTTTTATAACAACTCCCAACTAATTATTTTCTTCTGTTAATTCCTCCAGTCACTTTTTCAACCTATATAAGCCTTCAGTATTGATAGGAACCTGCTAGAAGGAAATCCACAGCTCAGCTATGCACCTTGTAGAAAACACATCCTTTGTTCCAAACTTGAAACCTCGCTTAGGTTCATTTGATTTTTTTATTAACCAGAAAATACAACAGATAATTGTTCCCCATTCTTTTCTCTCCTTACATTAGAGACATTAATTTTACCATCCATCACCTTTTCTCCAGACTTCAGGTTCCTAGTCTATTTAATCATTGCTCATGTGGAAGCCGTTCCAGCATTCTCTATTATGGTTACAGCACCATTTTCTACATTGGCATAACAATGTTATCTTGATAATAAGTTGCTATATATCCTATAGTGAAACCAAGCATCCTACCTGTCAGATAACTGCCACTTCTTATACTTGGACTTACTCTGTGCAGAACTGGAAATGTTCCTAGACCTGACCAGTCTCCTTTTCCATCTCATTGCAAAGGCAGGCAGCCTCAAGTTCCTTCTAAAGTAATGTAATAATGGAAAAACCTCTTGTTGCATTGTGTGACTAAAAATTTTTTATCTGCAGTAGAAGACCAAAAATATGAAACATGGATGCAAGGACTTTTCCTTTCAACTGACAATCACTTTCAGTAATTTCTTTTCATTCTGTTTGGTTTTTTGTTGTTGTTGTTGTTGTTGCTGAATCTGATCTTCTAGTTGTTAGTAATTTCCAGTATTTTTTTTTATTTTTTCCTATTAGCAAAAGTTGTTCTGGCAGGCAAGGTGATGGGCATAATAGTTATCTTCCTTGTGCTATCTATTTCTCAACAAACCATGTGCACAGTTTTGTTTGTAAATGTTATTGAAGTTATCAAAGGTTATTAGCTCCTGGCTCCAGTATTCTTCATTTTGAGAGATACTGCACTTGCTAAACTCCTGAAAAAGTTTTATATTCTCTGAGATTTACTTACTTCATTGTTAGAAATGAAATTTGTTCATGCCGTTTGAGTCACAGAGTAATGATTACTTTTGTTTTATTGTCACATGCAATGAGAACTTGACCTTTGCTTTGAGAAACATGTTGAGTGGGAGAAATTATTCTTCAGGGCTCCTGTGTAACCAGGCCCCTAATAAAACCTAAAGGTTTAGCAGGAAGGGAGTCTATTGTCCAAGTCTAATGCTAAACATTTAACCTCATTTCACATCCATGTGCATGATAATCTCTCTGGCAGCAGGCATTAAATGAGCAACAGTTTGACTTTTACAGGGTGGGATGAATGAAAGAATTACTAGTTTAGACACTGTCACTGGAATGTAGAGAGTAAACTGGTTGAGACAATGAAAATCCTTTCAATTTCACATAATTAACACAATTTACGAAAGTACCAAAAATCCACAGACATTCATTTAAAAAACTACCGTGGTTTTTAAGAACAAGTTGCCAAATAATTATTTGTTATTTAAGAAGGCATAGCCAGCTGACCTTTTTCAAATGGCATCTCTCCATTGCAAGTTCTCCCTTGTGGGTAAACATGTTTAAATTGTTTTTGTTCCTCAAGAAAATTATGACACTTCTGCAATTGGTACTATTTCCTCATGCACATCTTTTAGCTTCATGCAATAAAAGTTCTTGAGAAATTCCCTTGAGATGGCTTTTCATCATGCTGTGCCAAATCTGTGAAGCAGATCAAAGTGATCAAGAATACTAGAACACTAGTACAAGACAAAAGTAGACATTTGAATTTAATCATGTCATGTTTGCCTCCCATATTGTTACAGCTGGAGAAAATTTAAAATATAAATATATTCATATGTTATCATGATACCAATATATGTATTTTTTAAATCATTTTGTAATGGGACAGTCCTCTCAACCTGATTAATATCTAAAGAACTGCGGAAGATGGAGCCAATAAATACTGTACTGGAAAAGTAAAATGGCCTGATTTCTAGTCAGAAAATATATTTTGGAGTCAAATCAAGCATCTAAGATTTAAAAGCAGTTCCACAGAGTCCTCCATATGTCATTTAAATATAGCTATTTAGTCGGTGAATGTGAAGAAGCGATCAACTAATATCAGACCCAGTGTCAAGCTGCAAAGTAAGCTAAAGAGATCTTTAGGTGATGTAAAGTTTCTGGTGAACTATATAAAGCAACAAAGGATGAAGATTATGCACGTGAGCTGAATAACAGCCTTAGCATTACAAGTATATAAAAGAGCAGTTCCTATTCTTTTCTCCTAAGAGAGACACCATTGTGTTACAACCACACAGACATAGAAATATTAGAAGTCACTGTAATTTCTATCATAATATGAGCAGAAATATTCATACTGTTTTATTAATGTTGTCATGTACTACTAAAACATCAATTTCAGTAATCACCAAAGTGATAAAGCATCTTTCTGTGGCTTGTTTATATCATAACAAAACAGAAGAGCATTACTACAGTTTCCTTAAAAATAAATGAGTACAGTATGTAGAATGGCACCCAACTACCCCTAGGCAGTACCTCCAGCACTTCAGCTACAATATCTACAGTATCTCTGTGACTACATAAAAAGTAAGAGTCCTTCCTAGCCTGACTACTCAAAATAAACACTTAAGTGCAGAATTCATAATACTTTTTATTCCAGTACCTACAATGATTAAAGTTACTGAAATTTGGAGCATGAGTTCAAAAGCCCAAGGAGTATTTTCTTCCTGTTTTCAGGCATTCATATTTTTGGATCTACAAATCAAACAGGTTCAAATTGCTCCTGAGAAATGCTTTGGATTTTTGTCATCCGGCAATTTTTTCTTCATCTTTCTTTCCATTAACCTGTATACATCATGCATTCAGTCTTCACTGGTGTTCAGGCTTCCCACATCTGCCAGGACCCTGAACCTCTAGGGGAGAGTGTGGGGAGCGGATTCTGTCCCACTGTAACCATGGAACAAGTCCAAGACCTCCTCATGCAATTGAATGTATATAAGTCCATGGGGCTGGATGATATCCATACTAGGGTTCTGAGAGATATGGCTGATGTGGTTGCCAAGCCGCTCTCCATCATATTTGAAAAATCATGGCTGTCTGGTGAAGTCCCTGGTGACTGAAGAAAGGGAAACATTACTCCCATTTTTAAGAAAGGGAGAAAGGATGATCCGGGGAACTACAGGCCAGTGAGCCTCACTTCTGTGCCCGGGAAGATCATGGAGCAGATCCTCCTGGTTACAATGTTAAGGCACAAGCGAAACAAAGAGGAGATCCGAGACACCCAGCATGGCTTCACCAGTGGCAGATCCTGCATGACAAATACGGTGGCCTTCTATGATGGAGTGACAGCATCGGTGGACAGGAGAAGGGCAATGGATGTCATCTACCTGGACTTCTGCAAAGTCTTTGACAGGGTCCCTCACCACATCGTTCTCTCTAAATTGGAGAGGTATGGATTTGAAGGATGGACTGTTCGGTGGATTAAGAACTGGTTGGCTGGTCACAGCCAAAGGGTTGTAATTAATGGTTCTGTGTCAGAGTGGACGCCGGTCACAAGTGGTGTCCCTCAGGCGTTGGTCTTGGGACCGGTGCTCTTCAACATCTTTATCAATGACACAGATGAGGGAATCAAGTGCACCCTCAGCAAGTTTGCAGATCACACCAAGCTGAGCAGTGCAGTCGATACAGTAGAGGGAAGGGAAGCCATCCAGAGGGACCTGGACAGGCTGGACAAGTGGGCCCATGTGAACCTAATGAGGTTCAACAAGGCCAAGTGCAAGGTGCTGCACTTGGGCCAGGGCAATCCCAGGTATTTATACAAACCAGGGGAAGAACTCCTCTGAGAGTAGCCCTGTGGAGAAGGACTTGGGGGTCCTGGTGGACAAGAAGTTGAACATGAGCCAGCAGTGTGTGCTGGCAGCCTGGAAGGCCAACTGTGTTCTGGGCTGTGTTAAAAGAGGAGTGGCCAGCAGGGAGGGGAAGGTGATTGTCCCCCTCTACTCAGCTCTTGTGAGGCCCCATCTGGAGTACTGCGTCCAGACCTGGGGCCCCTAGCACAAGAAAGATGCAGAGCTCTCGGAACGAGTTCAGAGGAGGGCCACCAAGATCAGAGGGCTGGAGCACCTCTCCTATGAGGAAAGGTTGAGGGAACTGGGCTTGTTTAGCCTGGGGAAGAGAAGGTTCCGGGGAGACCTCACTGTGGCCTTCCAGTACTTGAAGGGAGTGTATAAACAGGAGGGGGTATGACTGTTTACGTGGGTGGATAGTGATAGGAAGGGGGGGATGGTTTTAAACTGAGACAGGGGAGTTTTAAGTTACATATTAGGAGGATATTTGGGTTGACTAGATGCATCAGGTTGCATAGAGCAGGAATCTGTAGTCTTTTAGTTACACCACTAGCAAACAGTTTCTAGATTCTTGGGAAGAAGGTCACTGGGGAGGGCTGGAGTGGAAAAATATAAAAGAATTGGGTTATGGAAGTTTAGTATAACAAAGAAAAATTGCAGGATCTAGAATTTTAAGCAGATTCACACATCATGTAGATTTGTTTGAATAGCCAAGAAGTGACAAATAGATAGTCTTGAACAGCCAGTTTCCATCCACCGAGCTAACAGGAACAAGGCCATATATTTAAAACAAAAAAAATATTAAGAGTGGTTTAGAAACAGTTTCTCATAAAAGAAAATAAGTTAATTGTTCTGTGTCTCTAAGAAAGCTGTATTTCCACAGCACCAAAGTGGTATAAACGCTACTGAAATATTGCAAGCCAGATTAAGTTTGCTTGTTTGTTTTTAAATAAAATATCACCAAAAAAAAGAAGATTCAGTAATCTGATGAATTTAATGTTAGAGTTAGAATGGTTCACAGTTCACTCAGGCTCACATTGTCCATGCAGTATATTACAAGCCACAAGTGAGGACTTGCAAAACAGCCACAGGTATGTCCCAGCTTATTTTCTCTGCAGGGAAAGTTAGCAAAATCACCTTGTCCCAGTGAAGAACAGTATGTTACTATGCTAGATACATTCACAGGCTCAAACTGTCATGAACCAAAAAAAGCTCACGGTCACACCTGTGTATAGTAAAAAGCTAACATTGTGAGAACTTAATGAAGTAATTGGCAAAAACTGTAAGCTGTCAAGTGTCAGAAAGAATGTTAAGTTGCTTTTGGAAAAGAACAGAGTAAGAACTGGAAATGTTGATGCCATTATGTTTACTCATCTCTTCAATTCTGTTCACTTCATATCCAAGAGGATACAACATAGATAGATAGGAAGTGGGAAAGAACTATTAAAGTGTTCAGAAGTATTGAAGAGCGTGTACATGAAAAGAGATATAAAGAAATCACAGCAGCTCTCCTTAGAAAACAAAAGGCATACCTTCCGTCTTAAAAAAAAAAAAAAAAAAACACACAAACCTAGGCTCAGTGGGCATGCACTGAAACTAAGCAGCAATAAAATGGTAGAAGTTTTTCATATTTATTATTAGATATTTGAATATATGCAACTACTTACAGTCATATAAATGTCAATGAAAATATTTTCCATCCAGTGGAAAAATTTACAGTACATCCCATGTCTCATATTGAATAAAATGGCCCTTCAGTTCAATTGATTATCTAGGTGAGGAAAAAATTCCTTTTAATATATACGCCTCAATATAATGAAACAGACTGGTAGTCTACTTGAAAATACTTTTCATTTTTGGTACAAAGTATTGGATATTTCATTGATATTAGCTATTCTCTTAAAAGAAAGAACAAAAACCGTACACAAGAGCAGCAGTATTTAATCTGCTTCTGGGTATTTACATGAAATGAATACTGTAACCTTTTAAGGTGTTGTAATGGAACAGCAGTAATTCTTTTCCTCTTAAAAAAAAAAAGTTGTTCAAGTTACTTGACCAAAAAAAAAAAAAAAAAAATCCGGACAGTGTGTATTTCAAGCAGTTGACCTTTAAAATGTATTTGTTTGACTATCAAGCAGTTTTTAGTAAGTATAGATATGGCACTAGTCACGTTCTTGCATAATTCCTGTTTTCACAATACAAATGATGGACTTCAAAGAGCCCTTAAGGAGAAAAAACAATAAAGAAAATTTTAAAAAAAGAAACCCTTACAAAGTAGCTTTTGTCAATAGCTGAACCATACCCTTCCAGTTACGGAGTTTCCTGCGTCTCACCTTAATGCCAGCAAACATCAGCACAAAGGAGTCCTTCATTCTCCCAGGTGAACAATGAACCAGTACCACCTTTCTGATCCTGCTATGTTTTTTCCCTCAAATGGATTTAATAGCTCAAACTTGCCTTGCCCTACAAAGCCAGTGTGAAAGTATGCATTGGATAGAGACTCTGGGAAATTACTAACAAAGTGATTGATATTGTAGGTGGTCTAAATGAAAAGCTACTTACTTACTCCATTTGTAAGAAAAAACATTCTCTGAAAATGATTACCCATAAACTTTGTAAACAAACATTTAAATGCTTATATCAAGTATACTTATCTGTGTATTGATTACTGCAGAGTCTAATGAGTCTAATATGAAATATCGCTCATACTGGATCTTTGAATACTAATGATCCATGCAAAAGGCTGCAATATAGTCCTGTATCGAAGTAGTTACTTAGGGTAAAATAAAACAGTTCTTGTTTTAAATAAAGAGAATTGTCAACCATCTCCTGAGTGCGACGAGTTTTGGGGTTGAAGACTGCAAGTTTACAGACTTCTCAAATACTATTCTACGCTGATTTTAAGATTCTGACTGAAAATGCAAGACCCTTGTAAATCATTTTAATATTCTACTAGTATAACAAATAAGTGGCTCCTAATTTCTATTCCAGATTTGTCTCTCTTCATACTGACAGAGCAAGCTCTTAAATCCCTCTTAATATTATGCAGATCTTTTGTTAGGGAAACCAGTTTTAACTGTAGCAGTAAATCAAAAGATGCTTTCAATAGGAAGCCATGACAATTATAGGTATAGGAAATGAAAAATCCTAATGCTTACATAATTTAAAAAAAAAAGCTATTTTTGATTTTTCAATTCAAAGAACTCTTAGAGATTTTGGACAAGGAACTTAGGTTGAAATCAAAGAATCTGAAACTCCGTAAATATGAGAGACCTTTTCTATAATTTCTTGGGATTTGTAAGACTGCTTGCCAAGAAAAGAGTTAAACAAGGTAAGAGAGAGGAAGCAGCTATCGTAAAATACAGTTGCTGTCTTCACAGGAAAACAGGAAGGATGAAATAATTCAGAAGTTGCAGTCAGAAGAGTAAAGATGTTGTTTGCTTTTAAGATGGGGGAGGCAAAGTATTCATGGGCTGACAAATAAATGGTAGGCTTGTGAGGAAATCATGTGGCACACAAAAGTTGATGCTGAATAGCTGCAGCTGATATAAGTTACAATGCCTGAATATCAGGCTAGAATAGGTTTAGACCTTACTGAGTTTAAGGATCAGGTGCAAAGCTCACCTACTAACTCAAAGAGATGTAGTGGAAAATAGAAACTGGAAATATGTTCTTGTGCTTTTCAAGAGGTGTGGCTAATTGGCAATCTTGTCATGTACTGGAGTGCTGGCAGCCCTGCAAAGGTGACTGCAGCATGTAGCACTGTGCCAATTTTGTAAGATTCATGGCAACTGCTCCAAGCAAAGGAAAACTAATTTCTCAGTGGAAATCCAATGGATGATTAACAAAGTGTTTCAAGCCTTACTAGTAATATGCATAGGATAAAAAAATTGTCATTTACTATCTGGGGCAATACCTCTGAAGAACTTCCTGCAGCATAACAACAGCCTGCAGCGCAGCAAAATAACAGTTTTCCTAGCCCTATCTCCAGGCCTCAGAGATGCAGAAGCCCTCTAGAAGCAGCATAATATCTTCAAAGCTACCGTAAGGGAAGAAGACATTGCAAAAGGGAATTCCAAACATAACCTGTTCCAGTTGCATCAAAGCAACTGGAACTGCACAAGACATCACAAGCTTCTATGATTCTCCCTCACAGCATAGATGGTGAAATTGACTCACTGATAGAAGCAATATCATGGTCTGACAGGGAAAGAGAAGGTGCAGAAGTGTGTGTTTAAGAAAAAAAAGAAAGTACAAAGCTAAGAGATTACACTAACTTTAATAGTAATGTTCCATACCTTAAAAAAATGACAGAAGTGCTAAAGCATATGTACAGAAAACATGCAATTTATTATACATTTGCAGATTGTTCTAGTGATATTTTTTCTGTAAAAATAAAAAAATAATAATCCTGTTACAATGTAGTTTGAACTCCTATCTGTAATATAGCATCATTCTCATGTTCTCTGCAAAGGAATGTCAGTTAAAGATGGAATTTATTTATATATATATATATATTATTTCCAATTATCAGTTACAATTAGAGGTCTCAACACCTTAAAGCTTTTTGAACTATAATGCACTTGATTAGATATCAGGAAAGTGCTTTGTGTTATTTACATTGCTGGAGTATCTGGTCCCCATATTTTTGAAGCTTAATGCAATGACAACGAAATAAGCCTGTCAGCATGCTCCCCATAGATACCAATAGGCAAACATGAGCAGATATGTAAATAGTGAAGGAGATTCTAATTTAACCTACTAGTTGGTATCAATCAAGGATAAAATCAAAAAATAAATTTACTAAACTTTAAGATTCACTAAATAATTAACCCTAAGATCACGTTAATAGCTGTTAAGTTTTTGAGGCAATCTAAGGAGAGATCAGTTCTACTAGAGAGTCCTTTGTTTATCAGGGACCGAGATAAAAGAGCATCTTTGCCCACAGAGGTATTACACATGCAGAATTTCACCCATCAGTCTCTTTCTTGAAACCCGTAGCAGTTAACCACAATCTAAACTACAACACATTACTGTAAAGCAAGCACCTATATGGAAAAAACATTGTCTGGAACACACAGTGGAGGAAAAACAAGGTTACAAACATTCTTGATTACTGTGCCACCTCTCATTCTAAAAGGCATTACAAAACCATTCACAGTTTTGTCTTTACAGCTGGTTAGCAGTATTTCTATTTCTCTCTTCCAGTGAACTTGAAAGGGGTTTTCTGAATACAAGGACACCATGGTTTTGTTACTGCTTATTGCAATTTAACCATACTTTAAAAAGCTGTCTGAAAGATCCTCTCCTGACTCCTGAGCACACACTAGCTTTCAACATTTCTTCTCAGAGAACTCTCAAACATCTTTTTCCTCCCATGGGTTTATATTTCATTTTAATTAAGACAGAAACTTGTTCTCAATGGAAAACAATTCAGACAACTGCAAGTCTTCAAACTGGTCTTTGGAAAGAAGTACTAAGAAGGAGTTTTCCTTTTCCCTGGCAAATCCCTGTCTACCAAAAGGCAACCATTTCTAGTTTCAAAGTCTTCTCTTAGTTTAATTTTTCAAAGAGAGTACCATACTAAGCCTAGTCTCATTACTGAATCCTTTTGGTTATCCTTTTCTGCATTACTTTAATTTCTGTTGTTCATTTTTTCATATATAAAGCTGAATGGCACCATATTAATGCATGCATTCATGGATACAATGTGCATCTTGATAGCCAGAGAAGGTTCCACCTCATTCCAGTAACATCACTGCATGGATTTTGTCCAAACAATGTCTAATATCATGGCTCATCTTTCTTCATTCACCTTCTTTTTGCCACATCCTGTATTTGTTCAGCTTTTCTTATATTGCCGGACTTGCATACTGTTCTTGTGTAGTGTTTCAGGCTAACAGTAATAAAGTCATGCTACTCTTGTATGTAATTGCAAGTACAGTCATGACTGTTACTGGAGAACAGGCTTCACAAGAGCTAGACTCATAGGGTTCACATGGAAAATCTGGTCCTTATTTTAGTAATGGAGCTCATCTAAATGGTATTTGATAGATCAGTATCAGAAAAAAATGCTCAAAAAGACAATCCTCTGTGCATGCTAGGACAAAGACAAAAGATACAACAATCTGAAGGCTGTGACATTATCTTGCTTAATGTTTTGATTGCCACAGAAAATTAACTGGCAGAATCTTGTATTAATAGTGGCTGTTGTTCACTGAACAAATGTAGTTATATACATTGAAATGCCTTTGCCACAGAAAGCAAACAAGTTGGAAGACAAGTATATGAATAAAACCACATTTCATAAAGTGGGATTATTCACAGTTTATAATTTCTTCTCCATCTGAAGCATGTGGATGGCATTCATTCTCAAGTTTCCTCAATGCTTACCTCAAGACAGACTCCACTTTGTGCTAAGCTTTCAGAATGGTGTCAATGGGGTAACTTCAGCACACTTCTACCTAGCCACCAAGACAACTTTACCGTACTGACAGTGGTGGCCATTCTCTCCTGATAAGCCCATGACATGCTGCAGTATCATCAAAATAACACACCCCACAAGCATTAGGCTATTCGTTTATCCAGGCTGGATGGCAGTGGACTTTACTTTCTAAATAAAAATGAAGTATGACAGAAATTCCTCAATAATACACCAGAGCAAATGCTAACGAGATACACATGACATTTTCTTATCAATTCAATGTCTATAAAGGGCAAGAAAATCCAAGTTCTTACGGCGTCACTGTCTTCTTGGAGTAATTTATCCCTATGCTCTCAGGGTAATTTCTCTCTGTCTTTGACCTGCAGTTTGATTCACCATTCAAAAACTTTTCAGACCAATGTCTCTTCTGTCTTTTTGACTATTTAATACCTCCTATTTTAACAGATAGAGAATATATTTATCCTCTTTTTATTCAAATTATTTTTTAAATCCTCCCTTGATTGTTATTTTTTGGCTGTGTACCTCTCTTATTATTGAGTCAGGTTGTTTTCCCCATACTTATCCTGAAGAAAATACATGTTTGTCATAACCCCTTTTTCATAAATATTGATAATCAGAAAAGAAAAACTAGCTTACATAATTTCTTTTCAAGCTTTTCATTTTCCCTACGTACATTTTTAAGGTTATCACTCAGCACAATACTATTAGATAGAAGTTGGAATTCTTCATTTTTTAATCTTCTGTTCTTTAAACATACATTTACAGCTGTTTGACTAACATTGATATTATTTTAGTATTCCAGTAAATGCATCAAAATTATGTACTTCTCAATACTCTGTAAAACTGTATTCAGGTTCATGTGTTCCACAAAAACTTCTGATCAGGTGTTCCCTAAAACCTCATTTTTCCCCCAGTATAAGAGAGAGGTCTGTTCCAAAGTAATGCTTCCTATTCTGTGTTGGCCCACAATAACAGAGGTGGTGGTTGAATCTTTCCACCAATATTTCATTACATTTTGATGCTGTGTGATAAATGGCAGCATAAGGGCAGTCTGACAAAATGACATCTGACATGGAAGTGTGAATGAAGCAAAGGTGAATTCCTCCACGTGGAAAAAAATGCACCGACATTCATTGACGCTTGCTGAACACCGATGGAGACCAAACAGTGGATGTGAGCGCAGTGAGGCAGTGGATGGTGCGTTTCAGCACGGGCAACAGCAACATGAAAGACAAACCACATTCCAGCCAGGCACTTAGATTTTTTACAAGTACAGCATGCAGTCTATTGTTCATCGCTAGTGAAAATGCATAGCAAATAGTGGTATCTATGTTGAAAAAGTAGTGTTTTGTAGCAGAGGATTTGTCCTATCAAATAGTGTTATTGTCTTCTTTGTATCTGTTGTAATTTCCATGGAAATAAACAGGAGGCATTTCTTTCAGAGTGTATATTCCAAACATCTAGGATGAGAACAGTCGCAGCTTAGAGCTAAGCTGGCACTAATCACCATTCTAAGGTAGAGCACGAGAGCAAAGACTTCTGAGTAGGTCAGAAATCAAAGTACATGGTGGCTCCTGGCAGGCTTTTAAGATACACCAAAAGCTCCTTCTTCACTGTTATCGTTCATGTTATCACATCAAATTAAATTTAGCTTGTCAGTGAACGTTGTAGCCTTACCTATGTTTGACTTCACAAGCTTCAGAAAAAAAAATACCTGGTTGATATTTTTGGATTATGAAGATCACCTACACTTTCGTTACAACAGTGGAGCAAGGCAGGTACCTGCTGAAAATAACTTATCTCAGTTCAAATGGCTAGAGATAACTAGTTCCCTGAAAAGAGTAATAAAGGCAATCAAGCTGGGATTTATCCTTTATTTAGCTGATGTTGTATATAACAACTTCCTTCTTACAGAATAATAAACCTGCAAAGATTTCTTAATGACTCCATCTTTGAATTTGAATTTCACTTTCAGGCTTTGAGGCAACAATTGCTTTCATCAACAGGAATCTGAGAAATTATTGACAAAATCTGGTGAATAACACAAAAAAAAGATGGCAATATTTGGTATTGAATTTGGTCTGATACTGAAAAGTTTGACTTCCAGCCAAATCTTGAGATAGAAAAAAAAATGTAATATTTGGTGCAGAGTCACAGAAGTTTCTCAAACGGGAACTCCCGAGTAGCTGGCGCCTATGAGCGCCAGTGCACGTACACAGGCGGGTCCACGAGACAGAGATTTCCTGGGAGGGTGGTGCTTGCATGCACCTAGGGGTGGTAACTGGGAGGAAACAGGGCATCTTGGGGCGGTCGCATGTACGGGTATATATGCTTTTGTTGCACAGCATTAAATTGGCATTTGGTGCTACATACTGTGTATGTGTCCCCTGTGTCCCTGCATGCGGAGGTGCGGACGGGAGGGAAGCCTTGAATGCTTGTCGTCTCGGCAGTTAGGAGGCGACATTTGGTGCCAGTATTACAGAATTGATGTTACACCTAAAAATATTTTGTTCCAACCAGGATTTAAATGATGTCCAAACAGAAGTGTTTTCCTAATGGAAGCCAGATAATAAGAGTGTTTCAATCCTGCAGTGTTTTTCAAAACAACATTTTTAAAAGTTGAACACAATAAAGCTTTCTAGATAGGAAAAGAAAATCTCTTCACAAGTTATAACCAAGTTTATTCTTGTCTTTACTTGCAAATTTGGCACTAAAGACTACAAAACTTACCCATTGTCTTCACTCTATTTCCTGACACAACAACCAAAACCTAGCAGAAAAAAAATATTTATGGTTTTAGATGTCTTGTGGAATGAACAAATATTTTCTTCAGATTAAACAACTAGTTATTTTATATCACTTGATATTTGCAAATATTTTGTGTTCAGATACAAGACCAGTGATATATTCAGAACAGCTCAGGAAATCAGGCAGCAAAATAGGGTGCCCAGCTCAAACCTTGACTTCTTTCTTTTTCTTTCCTAATGTTAAGAAAACAGGCACTATCATGGTAAGTACAAATATTATTATTCCACACACAGATAAGAAGAGCATATGAAGCTGGCTACATATAAACAGAAGAACAGCCATTGTGAGTGAAAATAATGTCATGAGAGGAAGTTGAGCTATGAAAATTTGAGCCTTTTTTTTTTTTTTTACTCTTAAGCAGGAAAAAATCTTCTTAGTAGTCTGTTCTGTGAGCTTTAATTAAAGAAACTCACGTGGCTGCTTCCCAGATGAGCCTATTCAAACATTTTAAAGGAATTTAACCCTGATTTGTCTAGTCCATTCTACATACCTAGTTACTTGACTTTTTTTTTGTAAATAAAAAATAAAAATTCAGAGCTTTTATAAAATTTCAAATTCACAGCAGTTATATATCACAGAGTATTCTCCCAGTCAGAGCAGCCCGAATATTTACTGTCTCTCACTTAAATGCACATAGTATAGCTTTTTCCATACAGATTTATACACTTCTGCATTTTCTCAAGTTATGTAAGCCTCTCTTCACCCCTTGCTGGGAAAAACAAAAAGTAAATCTTTACAGAATTTGTTGTGTTGTATTTTGTTTTCTTTTTAATATCCATTTTTTTCTATCTGCTCCATAATCCACCACCCTGGAGGCAATCAAGGCCAGGCTGGATGCGGCTCTGGGCAGCCTGTTCTAGTGGCTGGCAACCCTGTACACAGCAGGGGGTTGAAACTCGATGATCTTTGAGGTCTTTTTCAGCCCAGGCCATTCTATGATTCTACGATCCTCAGTTTCAAAGGACAGAAACGGACTGTTCATTCCAGATTAATCCTGATGTTTAGAATTTCAGGGGCAGTACATACTGGATAAAAACATCTAGATCAATTGAAGATATACGAGAAGCTTTGTATACAACAACCCAGAAGAACCTGAGAAGTGCTGTATACTTCCATTTGACTAAATTACTAGTCTGAAATAAGTTTATGCATGAGGTAAGCTTATGCATCCCTGACAGATGCAGATGTCTAATGTTTGAAGTGGGTAGCTGAGGCTCACATACCTATGTGAGATCTTGAAAAGCAAGATTCTCTGTCAAAACCAGATCAGGCCTTTCTGTGCTGTCCTCTCAAATGCAGGAGTGGTGCACAACACTGTGCAAACATCCCAGTGATTTTCCATTTAAGACAGTCTACATTCTGTTGGATTTATTAATTTCAGCGCACCTCGACCCAAGTTGATTCAATCCAGAGCACCTGTTTTTGCACCTACTTTTGTTTTTCAGTGCTTCAGGAAGACTTACTAAACTGAATAGTTGTTTCAGAAATCTGGATTTTCTACATAACAAAGTGCCTGGCAAAGACTGATGCGCTGAGGTCAAAACAGGCTTTCAAATGAAAGATTTTTAAGACAGTAGAGTCAAGAAGCACTCAGGAGTTGGAAAGCACCATGTAAGGGTAGTTACTCATGCACATTAACAATATATTTCCATTAGGTTAGAGCCTAATTACATAAGCACATACTACCCAAGGCATCCAATACTGTTTTCATTTCCATGGAATGAGTGGACACGAACAAGAACAACAACATACATTGTTGCACACTAACAATAAATAGGGTTCTTCACGTTAAGATCTTGGCTTTCTTATTCTTGAGCAAATAATAAACATTAAGTTGTCCTCAGTAATATGTTCAAAAAGGGCACGCTGTTACATTCTTGCAACAGCATACTAATAAAATGTTTTGATTTCAGGAAAACTTCAATTTTAACAGAATTCTTATCTAACTGGATAATATTTTTATAAGACTGTTCTCTGGCTGCCAGTTTTTTGGATGGTTTGTAATCATCTTTTGCAAAAGGTAAACTTAATAGCTGTTGTTGCTCCAAGCTGATCTTGCCTCCTTGAAGGCAAATATAAATAAATAAACAAATAAATAGCATTAGGGGGAAAAAAAAGAAAGCATTAAAAAGCAGTCTCTGTTTCTGATGAGGATTTTTGCCTTGAAGCTTTGCTGCTGAAAAGAGACACAAAATATATTTCTACTGACTATTCCAAAACCTCAGGATATTGCTCTCATCTCAGTGTTTTTAATGTTTAAAAAACATCTTCAGAGTATTTGTAGTCTCCTATTTCAGATGAAAAAATAAAGTAGCAGTAAGGGAGTGAAATGACTTTGTGAAGTTTAGAAAACAAACTGGCTGAATGAAAAAGGCAGTATCTTTTTCTCAGTTTCCAATGTCATGATTTAGTCACTAATGCAAGCTCCACTGCAGAAGACTCAGCAGAAGCTTTGACAGTGTTATTATTGCATATTCACATCTACTGTCTAAGTGGATAAAACTACTAGGGTGCTGGTTCATGTTACACAGAAAATTGTATTCAAACAAGGCAAAAATTTTACAGTACAACAAACAATACTAGTATATAGAGAGAAGTTACACTGAGGTATTTAGGAAGTCACACCTAACTACAACATGATATTATCCAATTCTAATTAGTAGAACTATATTTTATAAAATAAAATTTCAAGGGCTTCAAAAAGAAGAACTTTACTCCTTTTCTTTGATTATGTGCCTTGTAAAATGTCACAAGGCTGACCTCTGCTGGGTCATAAATTACCAAGCATCTAAAGGGTAGTAACTCTAAATAGTTACGGAGCATGAGAAAAGGAAAGAATTTTTCACAGGATCTCAGAATATTTTGCATAGATTCCAGCATTAAAAGGCCATTTACTTCACACAGTTTCTTGGAACAATAAAGCTAATATTCTGCATGTCATTGTAATAGATGAGAAACTGATATACCCACTACTCATTATCCCACCACTGTTTGAATGCAAAATTAGCTTCGGAATACAGTGACTGCTTTTAGTGAGATCAAATTTATAAACTAGTGCTGCACATCAGATTTAAAATCACATAGCATATCTTGGTTATGCACAAGGCCAGATCCTCATGCACATAAGCACTTAAGGCACTTAAGTTACAAATGAAAAATTTGCAAACATGTAAATATATTACATTATGCCTTTTATTCATCTTCAGAGTCTCTCTAGAAGTGCCAAGGTCATCTCTTCAGCAGGCAAACTCAGGAAACACTGCTACTCTCACAGTCATTGTTAAAGTTTCAGAGAGCCTCGCAGTGATTGCAGAGAAAGAGTGAAACATTCACAAGAACTAGCTATAGACAGCTGCATTTTAGTGCTAAGACAAGAGACACGTTCAGTTCTTTTGGATATTAGGAGCTGTTTGTCCGAGATATGAATTTGATCAGTTTAGCACCACATAATCCCAGGCTGAAAAATACAAGATTAAGACATACATTATAGAATGCTTACTTAGACAATAAAGCAACTACTATATCACTAGAATTCATACCAGCCATCAGATCATATTTCTATATATCCTATCCTCTCTGTAATTCCCAGGCAGAACATCTGCAGTACACAGAGATATAGCTCACCCTCCCTGATCAGAGCGTTGGGTAGAACATAGCTGATTTTCATTATCTCCAGATGCAGCTGTGCCATTGCAACACAGGAGGTGATCCCACTTTGCCTATATTCATGGGTTTTGTCTGGGAAAAAAAAAGTTAAAGATACTGTTTTCTTTAGTTGCTTTAAATAAAATAAATAAATCCACAGAGGAATGACAAATAACTCCTTCGTATCACCTACTGAATATCAAATCACTGAGTGAAGCCAATAAATATGAACAGATGGGCAACTTATGCTAAAATCCAGAGTGTACAGACCGAGGAGATTTTGTTCAGTCTCCTGTATGTTAGGTCATCATGCTTCTTCTCTGCTCACTCTGCTCTGAGCTCAATGACCTTGGTTTCAGCAAATATCCAAATATCCACCAGAAAAAAAACACCTCCGCAGACATCAAAAGATAAAATTCACTACACTCCCAACATTCAGTACCCTCAATGACAAAAAAAAAAAACCCTCTATACTTAAAGATATCCAGCTCCATCTTGCAACTACAGAGTAATACTCCCATCTCAACTCATGTTATTGCTTACCAAAATATGTACTTCTTTATGTAA
Source organism: Numida meleagris (assembly GCF_002078875.1). Taxonomy (NCBI): domain Eukaryota; kingdom Metazoa; phylum Chordata; class Aves; order Galliformes; family Numididae; genus Numida; species Numida meleagris. The sequence continues at coordinate 19,175,126 of NC_034438.1, forward strand.
ATGTACTTCCACGAGCTAATCAAGTGACTTCCTGTTCTTGTTTCTCATAAATGGAAAAGACTGAAATAATGCAAATTCTGAGTTTACCGAAAGTGATTTTGAATTCTCATCTTCCGTCATCTATAGTTTTATAAAAATCTGCAAATCCTGCAATGTTTCAGTATCAGTCACTCAGTACTGAGCAGAGAGGTCACACGAGAGATGAGTCAGCTGATTTTATGTAACCACCTCCAATTTAGACCTTCAAGAATCACATTAGCCCTCTGTCTCAGCATAATATTGGGAAGCCTTGTTCACTGTACGAGTAAACTCTTGAAACTGTAGTTTTCCAGAGCGCAATATTTCCTCCTCTCTTCTCTTTTTCAAATGACCTACAGTCCATGCTAAGTGAAGTAAATTTTGATATGACCATGTCTGAATTCATTTTTAACCTGCACAGTTCCTTTTTGATGTCTTGATTATTACTGAGCATTCTGAAAGCACTGATAAGACAACCTAACAATACCAGTGAAAACGCTGACAGGAAAATGCAGTATGGATTTTCTGGAAAAAAACATGAAGTGCATCTCCATCAGTTACAATGCCCTTGTGCTTACATTTATGCAGTTCTTAATCACATAACCATTGCTGTCTAATGTCAGTGTTCTGTAAGAAGCCACTAAACATAATGCCACAAAAAGCCTAATACAGCCACAATTTTCAGCCATATCTATGACTCCATCAGTACTACCAAGGAATCCATAATAAAACAAATATAAGCTAAGTATACTATCAGTTTACCTAAGCATTCCATACAGCCCCACCCCCGCAGCAAAATTTTCAGGATTAAAAACTAAAACACACTTTGAAATAGACTTGTAATCTCCATCACTAACAAAACCACATTCACCATGCAACAAGTGTATTTACAGTGAAAAATTAAAAACAATATATTGAATAACAGTTAGCTATATTATTCTGCGTCACATTTTTCCCACTAAAATTCTGCATTAGGTTTTCCACTCTTCTGCAAGGGTTTGCTATCAGACTCATGTCATTACCAATTCAGTATTAACACACACACACAAAAAAAAAATCACAGAAACTTCTACTCAAAGTTTCCAATTCTTTTCCAAAAAGCCTAAGAGCAACGTTACAGATAATGGCACTGCAATAGAAACTTCAGTACTAAGGAGTTAAATTTAGACAGTGATGTTGAGAAATAGCTCCTACTTACATATGAGCTTGAAGGTAGATATCTAAGATACCGGTCATCTACCTTTATTGAGTTTTCCACCTGCTGTGTTTAAAAAGAATGTCAGCTAAGTCTTAATTTAGCAAACCTCTTCAGTAACAACCACTTGCATAAGCAGAACAACGTGTGGTCTCACAGTTCGAGGGAAATAAAACTCAACTGATCCAAGGTTGTTCAGTCCTGGCAATATCAAGACACTACAAGGCTTTCATAGAGGAGTTAAATTCCTGAGAAAGTTAATCAGAAAACTGAGGTTTCAACTGATTACTTATTAGGAATAGAGAAATATTTTTATTCTTTACCAAGACCACAGTCTTCTTTGTACTATTTTTCTAGCAGTCTTCTTTTTCCAGCCTCCACTCTGAAAGGATACCATATTTGCTTTCTATATGTGCAGTTAGTTCAGTTATGAGACAAGGAAGGGCTGTAATAGCAGCTATAGCCAAATATCCTCTATTACCAAGATGAGATCTCGTCTGTCTTCAAGATTGGACAACAGTTAAAATTCAGTTTTGCAAAATTTTGATTTCAGCTGCAATTCTCTTCTTACAGTCCCCCTGAGGTTTTAGAGAATTTTTTGTGACAGCATTTTTTGGGAGGCTTGGGAATTGTCAGCAAATGGATTTGCTTGGTTTGTTTTTATCGCAGCCAAAGAATTATTTGAAACACAACTGTAATTGACCCACAGAAACGTTGTGTCTTCAACTGCTACTACAAGAAACTAACAAGTAAACATAAACTGCTGTTAAAAATAGGCTATATGGACAGTAGAAATGGATCACCGGGGAAACAATTCAGTGTGACATAGTGTAACACTAGAAGGCTCATACATAATTAGTGATATTATTTCCAATGCCTAATAGATTGGATTCTACCTCTCCTCTGCAGTTAAGAACTGATGTCAGAGATGAATTGGGGTGAGTTTCCTCATTTCTGTAAAAAACACTAGCCTTATTAGCTCTCACACTTTACGGATTACTGCTGTAACCAAATGTTTATATAATGAGTAGTCAGTCTGAATGTACATAAGAATACGCAGAATACTATGACAAACATGAGAGGATACGTCACCACCAGAGACCTCGTAATAAAGTTAAGAGGCCTCAGACTACCTTTAATATTAATTTTAATATGTTCTTAATATTTGAAAAGTGTACCTTTAGCACACTTGCTTAAATAATGATTACTGATAAGAAGTCCAAGGGTGAAGACAGACCATGAAAACACGTACTGTTTATCAAAAGCACAATACCTGAGAAATATTCTAGTCTGTCAAACCAATAGCCTCACAACATAGGTCTTCAAGCTTATTGACAGATTAGAGGGTTAGCAAAGTGAATGGTGCAGATTAGTCAACATGTTGCTTATTAGAATTTCAGACAAGCTGGTTGAGATATCTGCTGCCTTCCCTCCTGCATAGCCTTTGACATTCAGTGAGATATGAAAAACCGTTCTTTAAAACTCTGATGGATAACCTAAAACTACCACCAGTACCATACCAGTAAATGTCTGCAAACAGTGTTTTAATAACTCAAAAACTTGCCAGAATCAAGTTATGCTCCCAGTCAAGTTACATGTACAATAGTTTTCATAATGCAAAACAAAATCATTAAAGATATTCAATACTTCAATATCAAGCCAATATTTGCATTTCATTTCCAGATGAAATATGCTAGGCTTCAAGTTTTTCTGATAAAATGAGTTCTAGAGGAGAGGCATCCAATTTTGTACAGTGCTATTTCATAACAGCTTTTAGAAAAGGCTTTTAAGTCTAGACTGCTTGCGAACCAAGTCTGTACTGAAGAAAGAAATGGCTCTTCAACAACAGTTGACTCTAGATGTAATACATCATAAGAATGAAAATTAAGAACGTGTTTTTACAGTTTCATGAAATAAATTTGATGTACGAACAACAGGGCACACAACAGCAAAACAAAATCCAGTGTTACATACTTATTCATGTACTTACAGATTAAGAATTTCTCAAGCTACGCATGAACAAATGATCTAGTTTATACAAAAGGAAAAAAATCTTCTTGATTAACTAACACCAATTCATTGCACACAAGTTTTGACCTTGAAATGATGGTCAAACTACAGCAAGTGTGCCTTATCCCCAACGCAAGTTAATCATCTTGTTTTTAAAAACTACAAAACAGACATTAAAAAAATCATGATTTACAAAAATACTGATATTGGTTCACATTTCTACCTCCTCAACACTTCTCTTTTGACGTTCTCTACCGTCTCAACAGTATCTCCAGTATTTCCTTCTGAGCAAATTACATGCTGCTCAGACTCCTTTTGTGTAAGATCCATTGATAATCTGCTTTGACTCAGTTTGCTGATGTATTACATATAAACTCTTTACATCCGAAAGCTTCTGGTTCTGTGAAATGGTTGAAAAGGCTTTTTTAAAGCCCACATCAGAAGTGGTGGCTTCTGTTTCGATTTTTCTGGAAATAGCACTGCTTCAGTTTCAGGGGTAGGAAATCGTACTCTATACACTTCAGGGTAAGATTTCTGAAACTAGAAAAATACATCAATTTGAATGAAGAATTCACTCACATTTGGCATTTAAATTGTCACACCCATGAATGGAGCGAGAAAATTCCTCCAAAACACTCTCTATACCTCTGTATAGAAAATTAAGTGATGTTTTCCAATAAGGTTTATTCATCATAGCACCTCTATTCTAAATGATTAAAAGTTATAAATGCCCAAGATTATCTACTGCTTTAAGTCTCAGTATTTTCTTAGAGGACCATACGTTTGAAAACTAATAAACCTTTTAGAAATTAAATAAAGACTGGAGAAATTTTTTACTCACTTGTTTGAGCTTCTTCTTCTTGTCTTTCACAGATATTTCTTTATTCATTGCAATTTCTTCCAATAAAGCTGCCAGTGGCTCCTGAGAGCCAATTACCCTTTGGTATTCAAATTCATCTGTGCTGATTTGGTGACAAAACGATGGAGCAGGAAAAGTTGCATCAGTGTCAGCTCCAGCATATTTTATCTGGAGAAAGAATAAAAAGAAGAGTTGTTCTCTGCAACAAACTTGCAAAAAAAAAAAAAAAAAAGAAAGAAAGAAAAAGAAAGAAATTCACTAAGTTGACTACCCTGTCATTAAAGTCATTAAATGTTACTCAAAGTCATTCATCAGAAAAAGAGAGAAGAACCCAAATTCTAACTCCTACCTCTTGCATGAATAGAGTGAGTTCTAGTAAGTCAAGAAGCATGAAACAAAGGAAGCCTTGGAAAAAGAAATGACAAAGTACTTCAGCAGAAATTAAGAAATGTCGAACTAAAAATAAAAAGTATGGTATTGGAAAAAGGAAATAAAGTTATGAAAAGGTTGAGCACATATGGATGCCTCTAAAGCACTGTGATCCCATTCCTGGAGAAGATGGAGTTGACCAAGATGGGAACATGTTTGTCTCTAAGCCATTCTAGATCTGTTTAGTTTCATTTAACTATATAGTTATAATGGAGTATCAGTAGCCAAAATAAATTAGCTCTTCATATGCTAGCAGAGACAGACCAAAGTCTAAGATATGTGAAACTCAGGAGCAGAAAGCATGAGTTTGCTATTGAAGCAGAGTGATGCAAGATAATTTTCCCCACTAGACACCTACTTGAACTCTTTGGACATGTACAACATGTTCCTCTATAGAAGATTTTAAGGAGGAAGGAACACTTAATATCTCCTGATAATTGTCCATGAGAAAAGATACTAGTTTAGCAGCAAGCAGTTCATCCAAGTCCATTTCATCCTTAGAGCAGAGAATACAACGGGAAAATGCCTGAACCATCTGAGAAGAAAAAAAAAAGTTTATTTTTCTATTTATAGAGAAAAAATAGTCTATTTTGAAATCTTTCCTAAAAGATCTCTTAACAACAAAATACTCACCACACTTGCAATGCATTATTAAAAAAATAAAGGAAGAGCATTGTGTACTGTGTCACTGAGTGGACTGAAGATGGCCCTTGCCTCAAACAATCTAATTTTGACCTAAGGCATAGAATGGCTGAATTCCATTTTACTCTCAGGATTTCCTCAAACATACATTTCACTTGACTTCTCCAGTCAAACAGGGCATAAATATTTCAAAGATTTTAAAAACAACACAGCAATTGAATAGAAGTTAAGCACCAGAAGAAAAACTTAATGCCATTACTTTCTAATCCTTCAAATAAAATTTCAGGTCCAGCTTACTACATGTAACTGAACACTTGAATACAAGACTACAAGAGTCTTCTACCTGTGTACCAGTCACTATTAACATTCTTAGCACAGGGAGCAAACGAGATTTTCTCCTTTGCATTGTAGATTACACCACTGAAATAAAACATAATACAAAGAACTTGGATTGTATAGGACTCACTTCCAAAAAGTAACAATTAGCTTATAATTATTTTATGTCATTATTGTAATAAAATATTGCAATAAAATATCATTTATAGTTAATTAAAGTAGCAGTCAATAATTATTTTAATCAAATATAATTCATAGCTAATTAAAATCTTAATTGCTATGGAACAAATTTAGACGTACACATCCTAGAATCTTTATGGAATGGCTCTACAGCTGAGTTTTCCATTGCTCTAGTCCTTGCAGAGAACTTGAATGTTAACAAAAAGAAATACTCTGTCAGTTGGAATCGCTGTAAATTTTGCCTAACAAAACCAATACAAATATGATTGTGATAATATGTTGTTGAGAACAGCAATAAATATATAAATAGCCCTACAAAGAGGACCTTGGCACAAACTAGGGGTTTGTCAAAATCTGAATAATAATGACATATAGAGAAGAATGTTTCTGTAGATAAGTGATGAACAAAAATGAGTACTGAAATAATCTGGCAAGATTTGTTTTTCTCATGGCTAAAAACAGGTAAACCAAAATATTCAGATATATATTTTTAACTGTAATTGAAACAGGCAGTCTGTTTCTCTCATACTTTTTGCAATGACAAAGAACAGAGACCTCATCTTCTATTACTTTGGTGGTTTTTTTCTCCCACTCAATAGTCAGTCTATTTAAGTCTGTATGGAAAATTGGTAATTTAACTCTAAGATGGGGGAAACCTTCAAGTCTTGAGCAAGTTCTGCATTTGCTCACAACTTCAAAAGCATCTTGTTCAAATTCAGAGTTATTTTTGCATAGTTAGAATAGAAAAATCAAATCAAAAATCCCATCAAATAAGCAAGCCTTATTTTGCATATGCTCTCCAGTAAAAATCTTATCTGTGCTATTTCAAAAGCCTTGTGAGATCTTCTACCTTATTACTATACGTACCAAGACTCTGGTCCTCACTGATTCAGAAAGAGGAGGCAAATCCTTGTTAAAGCTAATTCTTGCCATCATTCTCACCAACAGCTGTAGTTTTCTCCGATTTTCTGGTGGCAGCAGAAGGCAAGATATTTGAAGAGCTTCCACAGCTTCGCTGTGTTTTTGCAGCAGACCTGGTTTATTAAAAAAATAATAATAATCAAGAAACATAGAAATGTTTCTCAATTATATATTTTCAGAAATATTTTCTAAACGTTTTAACAATTCATCTCCCCAGATTCCTTTTCTGGGAAGGAACTGTATTCCTACCAGGTTATCTGTCCTGACTTCCACTCTCTGTAGGTTTTCTTTTTGTGTTTGAGTTTGGCTAAGATTTACTTGTTCATTCATACAGGCCTCCTGACATTTCTGTCACTTTCTCTGTGCTGGGATACATTGCTCCTGAGCTTGGAGGTGATCTTTGAATGAGCACTCTTGAGCTCCTCTTCCCTCCACGACTTTATCCCACTCTGCCAAGAAGTTTCCTGTAGATGCTAAAAGTCTGTTCTCCTGAAGTCTGGGGTTGAAAGCTTGTTGAGAACCTTTCTGATTCCCCTAAGGATCTTGAACTCCACCATTTCAAGGTTCACTGGAGCCAAGACTGCCTAGAACCTTCACATTCCACACAAGCCCCTTCTTCTTGGTGACATACATAGCATATCTCCTCATTGGCTCCTCTATCTTTTGGAGAAGGAAGTCATCATACACTAGTTTCAGGAATCTTCAATATCATTTACGTCCTGCTGTGTTGTCCCTCCAATAGATATCATGGTGTTGATATCCCCCTAAGACCAGGCCTCGGGAAAGTGAAGCTTCTCCTTTGGGAGTAGAAGGCCTCTTCCACATGTTCTTCCTATTCAGGCAGCCTATAGCAGATCACCATCACAATGTCACCTGTCCTTGCTCTCCTTTAATCCATAAACTCCATCTGTTCCTAATCCACTCCCAGGCAGAGCGCCATGCACGCCAGCTGGTCGCTGACTAGAGAGTGACCTCACCTCACCTACACATCCTTCTTAAAGAACCTGTGTCCATCCCATCATGCCTGTGATACCAATAAGATCACAGGCCTACAAGCATACACGATTAATTCCTCATTTATTCCCCATGTTATTTGCTTTTGCATAGACTTAGGCCCCTTATTTGCTTTCTTACTACTCATAAAATCTAATTTTTGTGTACAGAAAGGAGAATTAGGCATCACAACAGGAAGACAAGTTGTCTTCTTGAACTTCCTTTTACTAGCTAGCTAGGGAATCTAATAATTGAATCATAAAAATGAAATAGGGTGGAAAAAAAACCTGGGAATGTTCTAGTTCAACCACCCTCATTCTTACTTCAGTAATTGAAGGTACTCAAATCAAGTATCTCAAGACACCCCATTACAGCCAAGTGCAACTTTTTAGACCTTTAAATGCCTGTAAATAGGTGACCAGAGTAGGCTGTCTAGGCAAAGCTAGAAAGACCTGACATTTTCAAGCATATACTGCTGGTACTTTTAAGTAAATTAGCTAAGTACAAAGATTGAAAACAAGGTAGTTCTTAAAAGCCTATACTCTCGTGACTTTTTGTATATGTCTATTTCTGTTTTTAAGGAAAAATTTAATAGGGAATACATCATTTTTTGTGAACCAAATGACTTTTTTTAAACACTTATTTGACACAGTGAACAATTTCTTTTAGCTTGCATGTAAGTGTTGGCATGAATTCCTCATTCTCATTTTTACATCTGAAATAATATGAAATAAAACTCAGTCTTGAAAGATACTAAGTACAATAGAAAAACAAAAAAGCATGAAAGAACAGGAAAACTTTTAAAGACATTGTCAAGAACGTTTGTTGCCTTAGAAGAAAAATTAAAAAACGGAACTATATTCAATTTGAAGTAAGATTGTGAACTAGATACTAACAAAGTACAAAAATACTAAATTCCCAATGTCGATAACTGATAGGTCCCTTTACTAGCTGAAGAACTGTTATATAATCTTAGCAACTGTTCAATGCAATTATTCTGAATTCTTTTTTCAGTTCTAAAGTTTATAAAATGCAATGTTATGCCTCTTAGCAAAGAGGGTCAAAAAACAGCATGCCACAAAGCATGTTTATTTTTAAACTCAGAATTTTTTCTTTCCCTAAGTTTTCATATTTGCCATCTCTCTATGAACCGTCTATATCCACATGGTAAGTTAATTTGTTTTTGTTGACACCTAAAAAGCTATAGCTAAAAATTAAACTGTTCTTTCTTTAAAGCTCTAGGAGTACATTTTTTGTTACATCCCAGACTACCTACCTAGCACACTAACAAAAACATCAAAAAAATTAAATGTAAGAAGTGGTTCTTTCATCTGGCCAAAGTAGTCCACTATCGTTTTGAAGACATCTCTTTCAAATCCTGAATATGTAGGCTGCTTCAAATCTGTGCAGATGGGCCCTATTAAAAAAAGAAAAAAGAAAACAGAAAGTTGATTTGCAGCTATCAGCTTGATCACTGTTTGCCATTCCAGCCAATATAAGTGCAAATTCATGCAGTAAAGAAGCTTAGATACACTATTAAAAATATTTTATTTATATTTCTAACAGATCTAGTGAAAACAAATATAATTGAGGGAAAAATATAAATAATTTAACCTTAAGATATTTCACTGAAGTAAACTGCACTGGCAAAAAAACATATGCTGACTGACTGATCTTTTTCAACATTGTTTTCAAGGCCATAATCAGAAAAAAATATGTCTGAGAATATAATTGATATTTGGTGAAATTTTGATGAAGTTTTAAAGGCATAGTTAAAAAAAATAAAATAAACTAAGTGAGGTTTTAGGTGTTATTCCAAGTTTACTTACAATTTGCTAGGCATTTCATTGCTGACAATATCCAGTGAGGTAAGTCCTCTGCACAAGGGAAAAAGAAAAAAAAGATACAGGAAAAGAATAACTCAGGTGTTTGTTTTTTTTAAAAAACAAATTCTAAGATTATAGTGAACTAAAAATTCTTAAAGAAGTTCCTCTTATAATGTAGACTGATTGAAAAAAACAGATTATTCCTTAATATACACACAAATAACTTCTGTCAGATTACATCTATACTCTAGTGTCTTCAGTGCTTCAGTATCAACCAGTTACACCTACAACTCTTACAGCTTAATGAGGAAAATTGGATCATATAGTAAATCCTTAATCTGCCTTGTAAAATTTAACCAAACTTATTCAAATTATTATAAAGGTCAAGAGAGGGTGTAAAGTGGTTATTCTGTACTGAAGATGATGAAAAGCATTCATACATTCAGTTCTGTCATTTCTGAAAAGAAGATAATATCCTGAAGTGTTCCAGCTGTCTGGAGAACAAACACCTATGTGCTCTAGAGGTGGTTACTTTGACAAACCAAATCAGGGTCCTACCCAATGTTTCACTTCTCTACAGATCTTGTGGAAAACATGGTTACAATATTAAGCATCCTCTCATATCTTATTTAAAGTTTCCCTAGTGAGAAAAGCAGTTTTACATGGTGGTTGTTTCAAAATATATTGACTGAAAATGCAAAAATGAAAAGTTCTAAGCCTCTCTCTGTATATTCTGATCCTTTCTTGTTTTTTACTACATGTTGCCCTCATGTAGACACTCCAGTTCAGGCACAGATAGGCTGACAAAGGCAGCTTCAAAAGAAAGATATCCCTACAATTTTAACTGAAAATTTTCTGTTCTTTAACCTTTGTTCAATACTGCTGTGATGGTTTCACACTAGTAAGAAGGCTAAGATTCACCACACAGTTCTCATTCCCTCTCAGCCTCCCAGGGGGAGAAAATATGATGAAAAAAAAATGAGATGGGACAGAGCACTCACCAATCACTGTCACAGGCAAAACAGACTCACCATAAGAAAAATTAATATCATGTGTTGCCTATTGGTAATAACAAACTAGAGCAGTGAAACTAAAAGCAAACTGCAAACCCCCTCCCCCTCCAACCAACTAGAATGGAATACCTAGATGTGGTTTTGTGTGGGCTTCCCGCAGGTTAAATTTCTCCAAGAACTGCTCCAACATGAGTCAATACCACAGGATCCACCCTTCAGGAGTTAAATGATCACATATGGGTCCCCTACAGGAGGCAGCTCCAGCACAGGGCCTGCTCCAGCAGAGGCTCTCTACGAACTGCAGCTTTCGTGGACTCCTCCACAGAATCCAAGTGGAGATACGCTCTGTGTCTGGAGTGCCTCCTGGCCTCCACCCTCCTACACTGAGCTTGGTGTCTGTAGGATTGTTTCTCCCATTTCTCGCTCCTCTCTCCCACTTTCTGTTGTGCAGCATTTTTCCCCTTTCTTAAATACGCTCTCACAGCATCATTCACTGGATCGGCTTTGGCTATCACTGGGTCTTCTTTGGAGCTAGCTGGCACTGGCTCTGATCTGACATGGGGCAGCTGCTGGGCTCTTCTTACAGAGGACACCCCAGCATCCCCCTTGCTGCCAAAGTTTTGCCATGTAAACCTAATACATGTGCTAAAGTAGGTATACTGAAGTGTAAGTATGGAAAAAAAAAACACTCATTCTTGCTATTGGGGTGCACAACAGTAATGTAATCCATAAAAACTCTAGTGTAATGTGGTTATACAAGCATGAAGTTGCTATGTGTTTGCACAGACCAGAGTTAATGTTTTTCTTTTTTAAAAACAATAAACTACAATATAAAAAGTTAAACAAGACTTCTAAAATACTCACTTGATTTGTCTTCTAAAGTGACAATGCCTTGCTTATTGACATTGTATGCATTTTGGACTATATGCTTTGAATTCACAAGCTTTGTATCTATCACTTCATCCAGGGAATCCAAACCCAAGACTTTTTGTAGTCTGAAAAAATACATAAGCACACAATAAATACATCATATAATCTGCAAGAAGTAAATATAGAGCATTAGGACAGATACAGTTCTGAAAGAGACCCTTCACATTTATTGTTTTAGTCACAAGCGTGTAAAGGAGGATTACAGCAGACTGACACTATTCATACAAATTCCTATGCTACACTGTACTAGATCAAGTTTATTACAAAGAGAGAGTATGCCAGGCTTAGGATGAAAAGAAATCATGATGTAAAATTACCTAAAGCATTTTTTGCGGGAGGAAAAAATGCTCTAAAATAAAGTATTTAGCTTTGCATAGGATGTTCCTTATGAAAAATGTAAGGAACATCTCAAAGCTTTCTGGATGTAGCTATTTCTTTCCTTATATTAAGTTCTGTACTTTTCATTAAAAGGCTGAATGGTATCATACTTCTACATGAGTTCTTCAATTTCATAACAGGCAAAGAGAAAGATTGAGGGAAAAATGTGATTAAACAAAACAAAGTCCACACAATAACAGGACTTATATAGTACAAGAGAAAAAAAAGAAAAGTCAAAAAGTACAAAAGTTTCCTCATGAACTTGATCTGCTGATTTTGCAGGATAGTTAGTATCACCAGTATGGCGGCAATGAAAGGTGAGTAGATGAAGCTAGGAGCACTGCCAGGGAAAACAGACAAAACTGTTGACTACTATACAGTTTTACTCTATCAGCAGATTACTGACATGTATACTCACCGTGACAAAGTCATTGATTTCCATATCTCTTCTATATTTTCTTGTGTCAACTCTCTACGGAAAACAAGCCTGCATGCTGGTACTTCTCCTATAGCTATACTGTGACGCTTGTACCACATTTCAGAGTTCTAAAATCAGAAAAAAACACTGCTCATTAGCCAGTGATTTTTCAAATATTGAACACTTTAACACACTTGTGGTACGTGTGATAATTTTAAGATGTCTTAAGTTCTAGCAAAATCCCCAAGATGCAAGCATTTTTAGCTCTCAAATGCACAACATCTTTTCTCTGTTATTTAACATCTTCAAAGCTGAAAAACGATGTGAGTAGCCATTAAAATTCACAAGTCAGTGATCTGGTACTCAGTTCAGATCCTTTTCATGACCAAAACAAGTTCAAATCAACCACCATACTAAGGCTAAACAGTTGTTTATGGAAAAATTATTGGAAAATTTTTAGATGAGATAAAAACTTTTTTTTGTTCTTGTTCACCATATGTTGATCATAATTAAATAGTGAACTCATTAGCAAGGTCAAAACAGCAATAAAATAAAAGCACACTGTTACAGCTAAAGACATCCACCATATCTAATCCACCATTAGAAAAGAGAAGTAAAGAGAGAATACAAGTTTATGTGACTATTATCCTTTACTCAGTCTTCAGATCCCAGTTTGGTACTTGAAAATTGTCATCAGTGTGCCTATGCGTGCACATACAAAGCAGGTTGTGTCCATAGCGTACTCTAAAGCAAAGTTCTGGATCATTTCCAGTTACTGTGCATTGATTTGCACCACTGCAGTCCTAGATCACATTAACAGTATTCCTTGTGGTCACAACTAACCCATAACATGCACTCCCGGAATGTGCCTAATCACTCCAACCGCTAATTGTCTGTCACTTCACGACACTAGACTAGAGATAGTTTGAAATGAAAAACATCCTCTGCAATCAATATCTGGCCAGATCCATGTCTATCAGTCCACACATCGCAAATAACTGCTCTACTTGATGCTGCAGCAATTTAAGATTTGGTTAAACCACTTTAAGTTACCTGTCTACTTCACCCTTCCAGTAGAAGCTACAACTTTTTTAAGGCAGCTAACCTTAAAAAAAAAAAAAAACAACAAATCTTTCTTCCTTTGCCTCATCTGTTTCAAGTTATTAACCAAAGCTGTTAATGAAAGCATTTTTCAGCTATGCCAGACTGCATATTGTCACATCTGAGACAGTTGTACCTTTGATAACATTTTGCAGGGCAGGATGATTGGATGGAAATCTAGAGCAGACAGCTGGAAGTTGTAACGCGATAAAACTGCAGCAAGTACGTACTCAGTAACTAAAATACTTTATTTTTTTACATGCCTTTTGTATTACCTTTTCTTTCCTCCTTATAAATCTCCCACCTACTCTTGCAGTTCTAAGGAAAATGCCTCACCCCAGAACCTGCTGCACATGAAAAGAACGTATGATTTGCATTTAAATAATTGCATTACAAATGTGGAATACCTATTTATTCAGAACCTCTTGATGTTCAGCAGAACAGTAGGAACTGCTTTTCCAAACAGACTATCATTCACCAAGAAATCCAAGGTGAAAGTCCTGCACTGAACAGAATTAATAAAAAGGCTAAAATTCTAAAAGAAGTCCCAACAGTTTATAAATTGTGTTCTTAACCTTTTCATACTGAAGGAAAGGTTTAGAACAAAGGAAACTCAAAAGGCCTAGACTTTTACAATATCAAATTGAAGATAAGTGATAAAATTTTGTTTTATTAATAAAAGTAATATTTTTTCCAACTTTGCAAAATCTGGATCAATACAAGTAAGCATAGAGCAGGATGATTCTCTAAGGTCACCAACGGTAGCAACAAAAGGAGGACAACTTCTTCACCACAATGTACTCCTTGTAGAAAAGGAAATGGAATCACCAACAACTTCACAGTATCTAGAAAGGGAGTATATTGTCCATGTTCTGCCATATGAAGAGCCTGAGTAGAAGTTATGTTGTAAGCAACAGTAAAGGAACTACTTTGTCTTCTAGTATAAGAAATGTGTCACTGGAATTAAAGCACAGTGAGATGCAAATATATTGGCGAAAACATCCATGCTGAACTTAGGATGCTAAGTACACTATAATCTGTAACAGAAAGAATACTCAATGCCAAAATCCTCAGCAAATCATTAAGAACAGCACTGCTGTACACACTTAGAAGTATTTTACATTTAATTCTCTTAAATCAAGTAACTTGCGGCACAATTAAGAATTCATAATTAAATTTTGCTTTCCAAATGTGTATGGGTCTGGAGAAATTAAATGGATATCTTACCATCATGACTGATTTCACAGGGATGTGTTCTTGAGAAGTGCCAGCCTTTGGATCATTCCAATCTGGAAATTTAATGACTTCCTTTCCAAATGAAGGTTTCTTTGGGTATGGCTTCAGTGGTGAGGAGGGAGGAAATCTGTAATTGGAGAACACTTTTAAAGCTTCTGAACTTCACACTATTCCATATTTACCAAAGGAAAGCTATGCAAGTAAGCCTTCATATGCTTAAGTACAGCAAAAGCCTTGGACATTCACAGAGCACGTTAGTTGCCTGAAGATAGGACGTTTGACCTTTTACTTAACACCTAAGATGTGCCATTTGGCCTTCATCTGCTGTTCCAGAACAGCTTAAGTCCTTTGTATATCCTATGATATAACTGAAAACCTTGAGTGGATGTCCTTGATACTCTGGTGTATCTCAAATCGCACCACCTGTCTATCTTCTTTAGAAGGTATCTTTAGAAGGTGTTTCTGCTGAAAAAGCAGAAAAAGAAAGTAGGTACATTTTCCCTCATGTGTGCAACTGCTAGCATGCATCTCCTAAAGCAAAGATACGTAACTAAGTCACGTGACTAACACTTGCATTTAATTAGCATGCACACAAGTCAGTGACTGCATAAAGTTCTGTCCACATTACCGTATTCTTCTGTGTCTACATGCTTTCTATGCGAAGATCATATCCTGCAGTTTTGGAGTCTTTTTTCCAGCTTGTTGTGAAGGAAACTCTTTCACCTTTTAAGGCATTCCAAGTGCCTTGAAGAAATTGGCAGAAATAAATCCTAAGCTAGACCTTATAGGTGTTGGAAAACAAACAATCATCACCTAGCTGAGAGCATATATGAAGAAATTAATGACAACACATTAGAAAGAAATCTGATGATAATCTTCCATCAGTCTGGCTCTGATCAAATCTCATTTACCCGTACTCCTAAGTTTTAGATGCTAACATTCCTGATGCTTCAAGAAATTGCTTCTGCCTCCCTCATCCCCCTTAATCAGCATGTGAAGGACAGTTACAGCTATGCCTAAGCAACAAGAAGTTGCACACCGCTAGGTATCATACATTCATATCCTACCAGAAAGCTTCTCATGCTCACGAATTTCTCAAGTTCTTTAAAATTTTTGCCCATCTTTTCAATTCCAAGATCTAATTAGTTTTCACATTAATTTTATTTTCTAGTTTTATTAGTCCAGGTTCAGTATACTGCACGGGTTAAACATCTTATTTTTCTTTTGCTTTGCAGTATTGTCAGTAGTTTCCCATTTCCCTTCCAGTTCATCCTAATATCTGTATTTGTCACTTAATTTCCTGGTTCTCAAAGCAACCAGTAAAGGAGTTCTTGAAACCAGAAAAAGTAGGTGCATTCCCCTTTTTCAAATAGCATGTCACGATTTTATGATTTTTTGTTATCGGTATATGAGGCAGATCTAGAGATAACTCCGTGACATAGCATTACAGCAAGATTCAGACAGAGTCAAGCTTTTGGATAGACAATGGAAAGCCTCTGGTTTACATACAAAAATAACTCAAGAGTTAGATAGAAACTGGGGAGCATTCCAAAGCTGATATGTCAAGATTTACATGGTTTTCTACCAACAGCACTAGTTTTAGCAGTTTAGACAAGCAGGTAGTAAAGATACCTTTTTATGTCAATTAACCTTGAATCAATGGTGTAACAAATGTCACAGATGAATTCCCAGACATTACAGAGATTTGAAGGCAACAGGGAGACTGAAGGCAAACTCTTTAAAGGAATTAAAGAGTTATCCTCCAAGAAGACTGCAACACCAGCTGTCCAGCTGAAGTAAGTGCCTCTACGCCACACATGCAACTTGGGAAACAAAGAGGAGTTGAAAGCCATCATGCTACTGGAAAATCACTATGTAGTTGCCATCACTGAAACCTGGTAGGACAGGTGAGGAAGGAGGGGAGGAAGCATTCCCCTGTACATCAAGGAAGGAATAGAGTGTAAAGAGCTGTCCCTGAAGAATGGCCATGAGCAAGTTAAAAGCCTATGAGTGAGAGACAGAGACAACAAAAGGTGCCTTGTGGTTGGTGTCTACTGCAGGACACCTGACCAAGCCCGCTGATGAAGCCTTCTTTCTCCAGCTACAGGAGACATCCCAATCACAGGCTCTCATCCTGCTGAGACTTCAACTACTCTGACATCTGCTGGAAAAGTAGCACAGTGAGCTGCAGGCAGTCCAGGAGGCTCCTGGAATACATTGAGGGTAACTTCCTGAGCAAAGTAATAGACAGCCCCACCAGGGGTATGCTGTATAGGACCAGCTGCTCACCAACACGAGTCAAATGACTGGTGACAGGATTGGAGACAGCCTGGGCTGCAGTGATAATGCAGTGGTGGAATTCACACTCTTGAGGGATACTGGACAGGCAGAGAGTAAAATCAGGAAGCTTAATATTAGGAAAGCCAAATTCCAGCTCTTCAGGGAGTTAGATAACAAAACCGCAATGGAAACAGCCCTTAAGTACATGAGAGTGGAGCAGAGCTGACAGATACTTATGGTAGCTTTCCTTAGTGCGCAAGAGCTCTTCATCCCCAGGTGGAGGAAGTTAGGGAAAAGGAAGGCATGAGACAGGCATGGCTGAACAGGGGAACCTGTTCATCAAACTGAAGAGTAAGAAGAAAATGCTCAGGCAGTGGAAGCAGGGACGGGTAACCTGGGAGGAGTATAGGGATACTGCCAGGCTGAGTAGGGATGGGATCAGGAAGGCCAAAGCCCAACAAAAACTAGACTTGGCAAAGGGTGAAAAAAAGAATAAGATAGGATTCTGTAGGTGCATCAACCAGAAAAGTGCAGTGAGCAATAAAGGCAGGCTAGTAAAAACAGAAAAGGAAGACTGAGGTATTCAATATTTTTGCCTCAGCCTTCACTAACAACTGCTCTACACACAGCCATCAAGCAGATGGTTCAGAAGGTAGAAACTGGCGGAGCAATGCTCATTCTGCTGTAAGCAGCGATCAGGTTTGCAATCACCTGAGGAATCTGAACATCCGTAAGTCTATAGATTCCAGTGATTTGCATTCCAGAGTCCTGGGGGAACTGGCTGACAGAGTTACCAAGCCACTCTCAATGATATTTGAAAAGTCATGGTAGTCAGGTGGAGTCCCTGGTGACTGGAGAAAAGGCAATGTCACACCCATTTTTAAGAAGAGTAGAAAGGATGACCCAGGGAGCTACCGACCTGTTTGGCTCACCTCAGTGCTGGGGAAGGTCATGGTGCAGATCCTCCTGGAAGCTATGCTAAGACATATGGAAGAGAGGAAAGTTATACAGGATAACCAGCATGTCTTCACCAAGCGCAGGTCCTGTCTTACCAAGCTAGACACTTTTTAAGATGGCATAACTTTGTCAACAGACAAGGGAAGAACCACTGATGTCATATATCTGGACTTCAGTAAAGCCTTTAATACAGTACCCCATAATATCCTTCTCTTCAAAGTGGAAAAATATGGATTTGATGGGTGGACTGTTCGTCAGATGAGGAACTGGTTGCAAGACCATACCCAGAGAGTAATTAGTAGTCAATGGCTCAATGCCCAGGTGGAAATCAGTGATAAGCAGTGACCCTTAGGCACCTGTACTGGGACCAGAGCTCTTTAACATCTTCATCAATAACATCAAAAGTAGCATTGAGTACACCCTCAGCAAGTTTGGGGACGACACCAGGCTATGTGATGCAGCTGACATGCCTGAGCTATTCAGAGACACCCAGATAAACTAAAGCAGTGGGTCCAGGTGAACTTCACAAGATTCTACAAAGCCAAGTGCAAGGTCTTGCTCCTGGATCATGGCAACTCCCACTGTCAGTACAAATTGAGGGACAAAAAAGTGCAGCAAGCCCTGCCAAAAAGGTCTTGGAGGTACTGGTGGATGTTAAGATGGACATGAGCCAGCAGTGTGCACTCACAGCCCAGGAAGCCAACTGTATCTTGGGCTGAATCAAAAGAAGCATGGCCAGCAGGTCAAGGGAGGTGATCCTGCCCCTCTGCTCTGTGCTGGGGAGATCTCACCTGGAGTACAGCATCCAGATGTGGAGATCTCAGTACAGGAGAGACAAAGACCTGCTGGGGCACATCCAAAGGAGGGCCACAAAAATAATCCAAAAGATGGAACACCTCTCTTAAGAGGACAGGCTGAGCGAGCTGGAGCTGTTCAGCCTGGAGAAGAGAAGGCTTTGAGGCGACCTGATAGTGGCCTTTCAGTATCTAGAGTGAGGCTTTAAGAAGAAAGGAGACAGACTTTTCAGCAGTCTGTTGAGATAAGACAAGGTGAAACTGTTTCACACTGAAAAAGGGATGTTTAGACTGAATATAAGGAATAAGGGTTTTTTGTTATTGTTTTGTTTGTTTTTTTAAATAAGAGTGGTAAGGCAGTGGAACAGGTTGCCCAGAGAGATGGTGGAAGCCTCATCCCTGGAGAGGATCAAGGTCTGGTTGGTCCAGGCTCTGATCAACCTGATCTAGCCGTAGGTGTCCCTGTCCATTGCAAGGCAGTTGTACTAGATGACCCTTTAAGGGTCTCTTCAAATTCAATATTCTGTGATTCCATACTAGTAGTGCACGTGCCCGTTTAATACAATTGCTCAGATTCCAAGAAGTGTAAAGCCTGAAAGCTTCCAAAACTGAAACATGTCATTTATTGTTTTAGACTACACTGAGCCATTAGGTCAAGACTCACAGACACAGTCTTCATTCTTTCGCAGAAAGCATGCTATTTTTCACATTCATATTTAATAATTTTCCTAACACTCTCGGGTAAACAAAATTTGACAACATGTGTTTTATATGCTCTACGGAATTAATAGGACAACTACAGTTACACAAGAAATTAAGGAAACATCTATCTTGGTTTCCAGTGACAACTCTGCATCATAGTATATAGTTGCAGTTACAGTCAATTAACATAGAAATTTATAGACAAGACATGAAGCAAGTCAAGATTTCCAGAGTAAGTATTATCAATGGAAATAAAAGTTACTTGCGTTTCAATTTATATTAGCATCGTAAGACATGTACCTAAAAACCAACATTAGTGAAGTCCACCAGAGGGAGCTGCCAGGACATTAAATATGTGAGCAAAGGCAGGCCAGAAAACTAATGTTTATAAATAGGGGCAGGAAAAAAAAAAGAAAAAACACAACAGGTTATAATAATACTTAAACACTCAAAGACCAAAAATACAAGCAGTTTACATCATTTATTTATGCACCAGGGGCAGGAGGAAAAAAAAAAAGCTGGCTCCTATTCAAGATGAATGGAAGGTATTTAACTTTATTTAAAAAAAAAAAAAAATTAACTGTTCAGTTAAGGTAGCTATCACCAGAGAGCTTTCTTGTCCAATAGCAGAATTTTAGGCAGAGCATACAGACAATGGAAAGCACAGAGGTGTTTCACCTAGCCAGCTTCCACAGCTTCCCACTGCACGCAGCTCATGAAAGTTGTGGCTAAAAATTCAAAGAAAAAGTGAGCAAAATCACTTGAATATGCCATGATGCAACACCAACACAAATATTATATATAGCATACAATAATGGCTACCAAAAATTGTATTTTCCACAACACATCCAAAAAGACCAAACTTCAGGAGTGCCAAAATAGCAATATAATTAAAATAAATACACAATTATTTTTGTGTTATCAAGAGGTAACAGAAGATAGGCATGTCCAGCAACACCTGTGAAAGCCCTCTGACAATACTCTGACAAAACCTAAAGCTTGATTTTTTACTTCTAAGATACGATTTGAATTGCATCACCACCACAGTACCAGGCCACTGTCCAGTACCAACACAAAACGAGAGGGCATAACAAATATTACAGTTCTGTGCTAACATTCCTACACCAGAAGTTGCTTTAATGTGAGCATTCCACAGTTCTTCAAAAGTATGTTGTAAAACCAGCACGTTGCACCCTCCCCTAACTCTCATCTTCTCTTGTTTCTTCGAAATCCCTCTCATTCTTCTGCATTGCTGTTGAAATACATACGTGAAACTATCCTTGAAACCAAGTACACAGCCCTTCTATTCCAGTAATTAACATAAATCCTGGAAACATCGAACTAGTAGTACATTGGTATGACTATTAATTATTCTGTCTTCTGTCATTCTCAGCATATTTTTACGCCAGCACCCTCACATATTTTTCCCAGCAGAAGGTGATTTACAGCTGTATAAACCAGCTCATGCCACATCATTCCTTTATAGTTAATCTTTGACTCCAGTTTAAAGTCAAGATACAAGAACCCCTCATCTTCCACCAGAAGCTATCCAATGATTTGGCAGGCTATCTCAATATCTGCTCCCTCTGACCCCACACAGCAGCCATAAGCAGACAGCCAGAAAAGAGTTTTAAGAACAGGACAACACATTAAACTTCTTAGAATTCTTTCCCAGACTTCAGTCGTTTATAGACTGCATGAGCTGCATTTTGTACGCAGATACTTAGGAAGAGACTTTCTTGGGTGAAGTCGTCAAAATATCTTCCCTTTATGAGACCCCGTGTCCTTAGAGTTTGGGTCTCAAGTTTCCAAATTTAACCCTTCCTTGTTTAATGATGACATGAAATTCCCCCTATGAGGCTAAATTTGGAGAACACATTCATTTTTTATTCCCCCAAATTTATTTAAAGTTTCTTCTACAAAGTTGATTAAAATTGGTTCAAATATTTAACTTATTTGTCTAAGAAGTCATAACAGCCAGGTATGTCTCTTTTTGGTTTTTTTTTTTCTTCAGAATATTAAGCCAAGAACTTGCAGCTACTAACTGAAAAAATGTCATGCAGTATCAAAGAAATTTGAGTCAATATTAATTTGTTAATTGAATTGATTACAAATCCAACTGATTCTAAATGATCTGCACAAGTTTGTTAACAAAAAATGTGGTTATTTATGAGAAAATATCTCAGCCATATTCTGTTTATGACATCAGAGAAAGAATTACATCATATATAACTTTTTCTGTTAAAGTATTCCAAGTTAATAAATAAAATGAGGAGTAATGAAAAGCAGCACTTAAAGCATAGGTGTACAGATCAGATAGCAAAAAAAAAAAAAAGGCTTAGGTATCAGTTTACAGACTATTTAAGATTATACAGCAAAATGAAAAAACTAACTTTACATCAAGTGGAAATTCAACATTACATTACATGTAATTATTTCTTAATATGGTCCATGGAAAAACAAAAGTAAAAATACAAAAAAAATGCTTTATGAGAAAGACTCACAAGCAGAAATGTAACATTACTGCTTCCATTTCTTCAAAAGAATATTCATCACAATGTAAGTTATAAATCCACGCTCAAGATAATATTTGCTTTTACATTACTAAACAGGATGGTATAAGAAAGCAACTTCTTGATACCCAAGCCTTAACTGATGCCACAAGAGGTGAAAGAACCCCCTCCAATGATGCTAAGCTTTTGACGCAAATAGAATTGTTTTCCTCTGTTAAGCAAGTACAAGTTAAGAGGTTAAATAAGGATAAACAAACAATTATCCTTGATAACAAGTAAAAAAAAATTTCTCTCTTCCAGGACAATTTCTTATCTAGAGGATATATCACTGATCCAAGGCGTAAAGAAAAGTATTGTGACAGATTATCCTTAAATTCAGATGGCCTCTCTTCTCTCAGAAGGAATGGAAACAGAAGGTTTCAGAAGGCAGTTGGGGTGGGGTTAGGGAAGGAGAACTGGAGCTGGATTCTCAGCATCATACTCACTTTCATCAGCACTTTTCCATACACCTTCAGCTGACAATACACCTCAATACACAATGCTGTCTATCAACAGCATAAAGACCCTGCTACCATGTAAAATCTACAGAAGATTTTGTTAATATTTGTAGCATGAAATTAAGTTAAAAGTTCCTCTAAAAATATATTTAAAAAAAAATAAAAACCAAGCATTAAATCCTGCCACTTGACACCACTAGAAGAATAAGTGTCTTTTACAGGAAAGAAAAAAGACACACTAATACCTCTGCAACAGCAGAAAGCTTACAGAAATATCTGTACGACCATAGAAGCTATTCATGTTTTCATAAATCATGAGTTTTCCAGAGTTGCGGTACATAGCTTTACCTGTACAAATGGCCATCATCTTGAAAGTCCTCTTTGCCCCATCTTCCTTTAATATCTTCTATAACATGATTTTTCAGGAATTTTTTAAGCAGCTTAACTGTTTGATTGCGAGTCACCTCTGGGCCAAAGTTTTGGTTAGTGCCAAGCAGTTCGTGCAAACAGTCCACTGCCTCCGAGGCTTTAAAGCAACGCTCATAGCTTTTGAAGCGGCATCGATGCTTCCGTAGAGGCATCCCAGCACGGAAGAGTTCGATTATCTCGTTCCACTAGGAAGGAGACACAAAGCAAACCATTACAGGAGTTCTTCCATGGGAAAGGCTAAAATTACACAGAATCAATTCAGAGTTCAAATAGGTCAGAACACTGATTTGGTTAGATTTTGTTCACCTGTGCAACGCACTGAAACTCGAGACCGTCATTTATACGTGAGATGTAAGAACGGACAGACGAGCACGGCAGCCAGGACACCCAGGATAGCCCTCTGCTCTTGACGGCTCAGCGGCTCCAGGGGGAAGTTCGGCCATCCCTCGGCTGTTAAGGAGGCGGAGGACCGGATCACGGCTCCTTTCCGAGCGCGGATCGCCCCACACGGACCTACCTCAGATAACGCCAGCACCTGGAGGACACGTGTGTGAGCGCGCCTCAGGTCCCGGCCCCCAGGGAACGGCTGCCCGGACAGGCCCAGGCCCAGGGCCGCAGCGCACGGCCCTCAAAAACCCAGCTCTACAGAACCGCCGTAGTGGAGAAGCTACCCCCAGGACTAGGTAAGCGCCAAGAGGGAGAGGAGCACTCCAATCCGGCCCGGCCCAGCGCAGCGATCACTCACTCACCAGCCGAGTGGCGCGGTAGGGCCCGGGCCCGACGAGCCCCGGCTCCATGGACGCGGCCAGGCCTCCCCGTCTCCACGGAAACCAGCTGCCGCACGCGCCGCGCCCGCCGACCGTTTGAATCAGAGCCCGCGAGGCGTCGCCTTCGCTCATTGGGCGCCAGCCGTAGCACGTGACGGGCGCACCGCCGTCCTTGATTGGTGGAGGAAACACCTGTCCCGCCCCCGCCCTGCGTTCTTGGAACGGGGAGCGCCGCCGCTCTCCCTTTCCAGCACTCCGGGCAGAGGGAGTTGTGGTAGTGTTGAGTGGGGTTGGGCTCGGCTCAATTCTGTCACGCCCCGCTGCTAGCCCCCCCCCCCCTTTTCCCGATTAGCGAGAGCGGAAAGCGGTGCCTGGGCAGCGCACTTCCTCGGCCCTAACGGCTGAGCTGGCCGAGGGGGAGCGAGAAACGGCAGTTATTGGGCAATGCGGCCCAACACCTGCTTCCCATTGCGCACAACAGTGGTACACTTGGGCTTCCCAAAAGATGGATTGCCAAATTTTTAAAACGAGCGCTAAGTACTCATTGTCTGTGCTTCCTCCTGGGGCAGAGCAGTAAATGGTTCCGGAGAGGGGCCGAGTTTTGGGGCTGGAAAACAAATGCCAGCAAAGAAGGTGGGCTGACAGCTGCCTGTGCGAAGAACGGTGAATCACCATGGTGATTGCACAAATTCACAGAAAAGGAGTAATAATATAGACTCAATTCCTCAGGAGTAGGTAGCAGTCTTTGTGTCACTCCTGCCATAAGCCTAAGGGACACAGTTTCAACCCTCTTCCCCTCATTAGTGTCACGTGTTCACTCTTCATGAAATGGTTCCAGTATTACTGAAGTCTACTGTACAATTCATACATTTTTTCCTACCTAAAAACTGTGTAACTCTCCATGTGCAGACTGTATGATTCTCACAGGCAACAACTCAGGATGGGATTAATGACATTTCGGAATGAGGCAATTAGGATAATTGTTCTATATGCAGCCTCTGATAGTATACCCATACAACACATTGCAACAACTCACTTTCTTTCTCCAAATGCTTCATAACACACAGGAACAAAGAAAGTCTGCAAGGAATTATGTCACAGGACTCCAAAGTGGCCCTTGCAGACAGCCTATGGACTGATCAGCATCTCCTGCTTAATTAAATCTTAATCCCCAGCAACTGGCTGCAGAGGCACATGGCTGCTCCGCCACTGCTGTATTTGGGAGATTTTTCTGGCTCCTTAAAGGAGTCTAGAGCTGCTCAGGTTTGAGCTCAGTTTCAACCATGCATAGTCACAGCCCCTCCTTAAGCTTCAGTGTGTTGAAAGAATCAGATATTGGTCTAGGTTGCAGACCAACAAAATAGCATGCAGCCCCTCATGCCAGCTGTAGGCCACATTCCACTTGAAACTGCAACTGTGTGCACCAGCTCTTACTTCTGATAAAACTTTCCACTTGTTCTGATCCCTGCATGTTTATGCATTCGTATGACCGGGGTAGGAGCAATAATAGCAAGATGGGCAGCCAAAACTAGGACTTCCTTCAGCACTGAAGTTACCTACAAGACTACAAAGAACTCTTTCTTCATCAGTACTTATTTAATACATTACTATACAACACTAGATCCCAATCCTGAAGAGATAACCCCCTACTTCGGAAGCCAAGGGCACACATACAGGCTGGAAGGGTTTGAGACTTACTGTCACTGATGGCATTTCCCCACTCAGCACCCTGGCTGTTATGAGTTCTGTGCAAAAGCTCTCCCCATGCTCTGTCAGGGAGATGAAACTCAGCACTAAGGATTCCAGGATTAAGCACCTAAGTGAAGAAGGTCATGATATACATCACACACCAACCAAATCCTAATCTAATTAGAATCTGCCATGAGAGTTGATAGCTGCACAGAGTAAGTCATGGAAAGGTAAAATATAAATTATTTTTATTTGTTTTATAAAGACTCATATGCAATTTTATAAGAAATTATTTGCAACTTATGTCCAAGATAATGCGAAAAGAGTTTAAACTTTAACAGTACATCAGTGTTGCTATCCCCATAAAAGTATCTAGGTTACAAAACTTATTTTCTTCGAATTGTACAACAGGGAGACAATTAAAACCTGCACCAATGTTTTGTGTATTTGAAAATTCTACAGATCAGATAAAGCACAAAGCAAAAAACAAAAGATCACAAGCTTATTTTTTGTTAGCAGTGATCATAATAAAAAACAGTACATTTAAAGGTAATATTAATTTAAACACCTCTGTCTCCTCATTTACAACTCTGTTGCATGAGCCATTTCCTTAATGAACTCATACACTACAAATGCAACTTGAATACAAATAGCTATGTCTTTTAATTTCTGTGTATGTGTGGCCCTAACAACCTGCCTAGCCGTGGAAAACACCATACCAGTCAATCCTATATATGGACTGGAGGCATGTCCTACCATCTCTGCCTGCCTCACCCTCAAGAATTCAGAAAATGGCTCCTATCTGTTTTCCTGGTCTGAGGGAACAGAGACAAGGTAACTGGTGCTATTAATACAGAAACTTTAACCTTGAGATGTTAAGCACAAACAGTAGTAACAAAATATAGTAATAAAACTCCAGAAAGCCTTCCAAGGGAGGTATTTCTATAGGTAATGAGAATGGAAGAAAACACAGCACATTACAATCGTGGTAACTGACATTCAGGTTTCAATCAAAAATTGTTTCTTTAAAACTTATTTGAGGACTAAGATTTTTACTACTGGATTACAACATTTCCTCCTCCCTACACAGTGTAGCCTACCTAGATCAAAATATATTCCTAGACACAATGGCTAATAAGAATATGATAATACTATGGTGAATAAATCAGTAGTTTCTTTTGATCATTACACTGCAAGACCGTTTAGGTAATCCCTGTATTAGTAGTTTTCCTACATCTTGAATAATGTTTAAATGAGTTTA
The DNA here is from genome assembly GCF_002078875.1 of Numida meleagris. NCBI lineage: Eukaryota > Metazoa > Chordata > Aves > Galliformes > Numididae > Numida > Numida meleagris. Next base: position 19,201,500 of record NC_034438.1, read on the forward strand.
AGTTTCCTACATGAAATGAATTCTCAGTAAAAGAATGTATATCCAAAAATCTCTATTCAAATTAAGTGCCATATTTTAACAGATTAACATACATTCCTTAAAGTAATATAGTTTGTAAGCACGTTTTTATGTATTAGCTATATTCATAATACACTTCAGGTTCAAGGATGATATTTACTGATTTCTTTTAATAAAATGCAGCTGTCTCAACAACTTGTAACCACTAAGGTGAAGTAATTTTTTCATTAATGTTCAAAGTACTTTGTACTTGTCATACACATTTTAATTTTCTCATCGAATACATTTATTTTCCTGCATCTTCTAGACAGATATAATCTATCTATTCATTTCTTGCAAGGAAGACATGAGCAAGTTGTTGGAAAAAAAAAAAAAGCCTTTCTCCCCCCTGCTTTGTTAAATCAGATCCACACTGTCCTCTTTTACCTCCCAAATTCTGAAACCCAAATAACTTATGGCAAAAATACAAGTTCTGCTTTGGAAGAAAACATACAAAATATCCACAGTGTAGTGTGTGCACCCAATTATCTTGATTGTCAAGTAGTGCAAGTTTTAACTTTGACATACAATTTTTTTTCTTTTTTTTTGTAGGCGAGAGTTTTTTTTTCACTGATCTTTGCTGATGCCATTTCTTGTCATCTTTGGTAGTCTCTGTCCCTTCGTGTAGGCATGGTACCAGAAGTGGAGAAACAAGACTAAAAACATGGAGCCGTATAGCCAAATAATAAACATGAAAATTGGATACTGGTATGGACAATCATCCATGATATAGATTTGTCCTATATGGACTGTAATCATAATAAATTGAACCTGGGGGGGAAAAAGATAAGGAAAATCAATAATTTAGAAGACAAACTTTCTACTGACATTGAAAAAGATTTAGCGTAACTTGCATCCATAAAAAGTTGGGGGCCTTTTCAGATACTGAAATGTAACATTACATGTTCCCCAATTGTTACTGCATTGAGAGTAAAGACAGAAGTCCCAGGACAACATGAACTATACACAGCATTGAGAAACCCGTACTACAGAAAAAGGAGTCCGCACTGGCCAACTCAGAAGAAACACGTAATTTGACATTGACCAGTGACAAATGGTACGCTCCTCTGGAAAAACTAGCCAGCAGAATGAAAAACACGTTAGGATTTGTGAACATTAGTTTTCCTCCATCTCTGACTGCATACTGTCATGTGACACAAAGGGCTGCAGATCCCAAAAAAGAATTTAATGGAGGACTAAAAGAAAATCTCCACATGACCTCCAAGTTAATAATCAATAGGTAATACTGCCAAGACAAAAGGCCTCTAACTTATACATATTCAAGCTAAATCATTCCTAGTTACACAGAGATGTGTTTGCAAGGTGTAACACGCTGCTCTTCTCCATCAGCAGACCAAATTAATTGCTGAGCCAGAAACTAGATTAATTTTGAATTAACTCAGAATTTTGAAAATTCAGCCACTGGACCAACCGTATGCTATTTACATGAATACAAAAGTCATAAATATATTGCATTATCTGCACTAGCCACAATCAGCTTTCTGAGAGATGTTCAAGTCAAATGGAAAACTACTCACAAGTTGTATAGTCGTCATGTACTTCTTCCACCACAAGTATTTATGATAAGCCGGTCCCAAAGAACAGATTCCATAGTAAGTGTACATGATGACATGTACAATGCAGTTCAACAAAGCATGAAATGTTCCTAAGCCACCTGCAGAAAAACAAAATAAGGTAGTATTATTGCATTGTGTACTAAGGAGGACACCTCAGGTCTCAGTAGTTTGAGTCAAAAGAAAAAAAAAAGCAACATAAAGCCTATAGAAGCCTGTAGACTTTGATTAACCCTTCAAGTATTTGACCAGAATAGGGTTGACACCAATTTGGAAGGATCTCATCACAAAGGTTTATCTAAGCTGTTCCAAAACAGCAATAAAACTGTGCTGATCTAATTACCTTAAATAAAATTAAAATCACTAATGTCTTGAAGTAAAACATATATGTGAAGAGCATTTGGTGTCAGGAGTGTTCAACCTGCTTTACACCAATATTTATCGTGATGAACTTTACAAAGCTTTGGAGGATAAGTAATAAACCCCCAACAGAAATTTCCAGGGAAGGAATCACAGTTTCAGACAGAACATTCCTGGAATCATGACATAAAGAAAGGCCTCACAAATCCGTGTTCCATCTCAAAAGCATGTGCACAGTGAAAATGAAATTTAAGGCCAAGTAACAATGCTCTGTGGGGCAAACTCATGACTTCATGGCTGAAACTGGTAAGATAGAAATATTTCATGAAGCATGTGAGGAAATGTTTCTTTTTCCATTGGATCAACAAAAGAGTTAGATGATCTGGCTGAAGGTAATTTTATTTTAAATAATTAAATAAATTCTGTAATACAAATTATCCAAGAAGTGACAAGGTATTTAAAAGAATCATGAAAATGAAAATGTTGAGCATCAGGAAGAAAGCAAAATGTCATGAAGAACAGACACTTGGTGAGAAATGTTTGTATCCAAAAGCCAATTTGCCATTAAAATCACTTAAGTTAAAAATAAAACTTATTTTGTGATTTTAGTAGCTCACACTACCTCCAGCTTGGTAGATCATAGCTGCTCCAGCTGTGATTGCAAACTGTCTTTGAAACTAATCTATTTGTATTTTTCAAAAATAATTTGAGTGTTCTCACAGTCCAAAAGTACATACTTTTTTTGGCCTGCACAGTGAATGTGCAAGAGAAAAAATAAATAGTTAAAGCAGAGGGAAAAAAACAGCAGTACAAAAATATGGTCCACAAAACAGCACAATATATATATATGCAATACTTTAAATGTCTCCTGTTTATATCAGATCAGAGAAAAAAAATCAGCATCTCCCTGCACTAATGTGTTGAATTTTAAACTTGGGTTCCAAGACTTGGTCAGTAGAGACCACAGGCACATTACTTATAAGCAAGGACAAACAGTGACGAAACTGAATACAAGATAATCATCAACAGGACTGAAATTCTTGGAAAAAATAAATTATCAAACAGAACAATATTTAAAAAGATTAATATAAAGATTAGCAATAGAGTAGAAATAAACACAACTCTTCAAGACTGAGCAGAGAAGAAAACAGACTTTGCTGAAAGTATTATCACATGGGAAACTTGAATCTGATGCAAAATCAGAAGCCTGTTATCTGATATAATGAACCAATGTCCAGATAAAAGGCAGAAAGTTAGTCACTTATAAATGGGAACTTTTCAAAGTTGAAGAGGAGAGGCTGTTAGTTGCTGGGATTCTTTGCAGCTCTGCAAACATACTAAGCTGTACGCTGAAAAATTATCCACAATTTCCTCATTAATGTAAATTCCAATTGTTCCATCAACATTTGAGAAAATTGTGATCAAACTTCCTAATAACAGAAATTCAACAAAAGCAGTAGAATTATATCTTTCCATACACGAGGAAACTCCGCACACTGGGCTTGCTCAAAAGACCCCTATATAAATCTTCTGGACTGCTTTTGGGGCTTATTTTCACATTCATAAAACAAGAACTAACAGATCAGATGTTATCGGCATAGTTCTATTCATCAGTTTGCCACTGTTTTTCTGGGAGGAAAAAAAGCGCATCAGAAAACATGAATAAAGAAACATGTACAAGAAACCAAATATTTATCGGTAAAAATGCCTAAAAGAAAAAACAACCCCATGCCCTCCTACAAATGTACTGCTAAAAGAGTATGCATTTCTCCATTCTGCAACTACCAGGCTATTCTCATGGCATGCTCTATTTATTAGTGTTGCACGCTAATTCTGTAGCATTCACAGAAACACAGAGCAGGGAAGGAGAAAAGGTAATCTGAAGACGACAAAAAAATCAGTTCAATTCAAATACAGGTATCGCCTAAGTTTTTGTAATAATTAAGGTCCATACTTTTGTAAAAGCTTAAGTACTCAGTGCAGATAAGCCCCAATTATGCTACCTAACAACAGTAAAAATAATGCTAAGAATAACAAGAACACAATACTCTCCTCCAATTCAGTTCTTATATGCCAAGAGACTAATGTCTTAAAAGTAGTTTCAGAGTTCTCTGCCTTACACTTCTTCCCCACTTCTAATGTCACAGTCACACCTCTTTTTCCACATAATAGTGCTCTTTGCTTAGCTCTCTCTCCTCCACACCTTTCCCCCTCAACATTGAACAAAATGATGTCAAATAAGAGAAATGAGTACTGTCCCATTTACATAGTTGTCATATATAGTGGTCTCAGATCAAAAATCCTGAGGACATATAAATTTTAAAAGACAGATGCTTGCAAAAATTTTTTAATCTGTTCTTCAAATACTTGTCTAGTTTGTTTAAATTTTGCTACCAGAAAATATGTAAAAGTTAAACTGTCTCTCTGCTACCTGCAGCAAATTTGACTCCAAACCACCAGGTCCATGGCATGATGGAATGATGAAAGACATGCAGGAATGTAACTTGGTTGTTTTTCTTACGCAGCACAAAAAATATCTGAAACAGATTTTAACAAGCAGAACGTTATGGAAGATATTCAAGCCCAACATACTTACAGAAAACTGTAAGTGTGTCAGTGCTGGTTGCTCTCTACTATATATTTAAAAATTCTTCACTGTTGCAGTTGCAGGAGAAAGTGGGAAACTGATGCTCTAGGCATGTCTAATTTAAAAAAAAAATTAAACCAGTAGTAAAATCCACCTATGGAGTCTCAGTAGCCAGAGCAAGCTTTGAAAGCAAGTGTCCAAGGCTGAGCAATCTTCTAAGTGCAGTGGATAGTGCGAGATGGACTTGCTTGGATTGAGAAGTTATCTAGAAGCATCAGATGTTTTAAGTGCCCTGAACTACAAGTACAAAAGAAAAGACATTTGAGAAAATGAACCGAAGGACTAGCAATAGATAGAGGCAAGAGAAAATACAAGGTTAGAGAAAGAGCACTTGATTTTGAGCACCAACTTGCTACCACTGAAAAGGGGCAACATTGGAAAGAATACATGCAGGTATTCTTAATTCATATTGATGGGCCACATTTAAAAAGACAAACATTGAGGTAAGGGTTAAGGGACAACAGCAAGAAAACTGTAAGAAGTCAGGTCATGAGAAGGTAGTATCAGATGGCAAGAAAAGGAACACAAAAAATAAGTCTGGCTTGCCAGAAAAAATATTTGGAAAAAGCTGACTTATATACAGCTACGAAATCACTTTTGCAGCAACAACAACAACGCTGCTGCAAAACAGGTACCTGATTGGGTGGATTCAAATAAAACAAATAGTTTAACTTTTATTTTTCCCCAAACCCAGGGCTAATTAAAAAGTATCAATCTTAACAAGATTATTAAATAGAGAACTAAGCCATTCAGGCTTTTCCAGTTTTAGCATTCCTGTTGCTTCCATTACCATTCCATTTGTGCCAGTCAGTAAGATCTTCAAGATCTTGTTGTACAATGACTGTTGGTAGATGAAAGTCAGATGGCTAATTTAGCTTGCAAGGTATCAAACATCCAAGGTGCTTGTGAATCAGCCCCTGAATCATTACTGTCATGCACGACACCGTAAGACAAATCACAGATGACTCCAGCACCCAGAAACTGACTTGAGAACAGCTTCACCAGCCCTTCAGAAAGAAGAGAAGGCAGACGGTGGTGGTGAACAAGGTCTGCATTCTGCTTTAACACACTGCAGCCTAGACTTTCATGAAACAGTTTGGAGTACAGGCCTATGCCACACACCTCTCTGGTCATGGCCACACAAGCACACACAAATTTAGAGCAGGTAAGTATGACAAATTACACTGTATTCAGTGCAGTTGATGTAAGTATTCCAGGAGTAGAAGATAAAATCTGAAGATAACACGCAAAAAATTTCAACATAATCAACACTGTGTTTTATCCACTGTGTTCAGACAGTCATTGCTGCACCACAATGGGTTAGTGTAATGAGCTGATACACAGCCAAGTTATCAGGGCTTCCTCTTTTTTGAGAAGTATGTTTTCTAACTAGCATTTTCCATGATAGACAAGGAATGACAGTGTAATGGGAGAGTATGAAAGACAGTACAGGTAAACACTATCACGTTATTCCAGTAATGAAGGTTGCAGAGTTAATGAAAAAGCAATTTATGCCTTCAGCCTCAACAGCAGCAGTTCTTTTACTGGGAAAAGGAAGCATCAATACATCATTTATTAGGCTACAAATACTTACAGTGTCTAATAATTCAATGAACTTGGAAAAGTAGTATAGCCAACAAGTTCGTACCATCTGCAAGAGTTAAAAACACTGTTAACTTCTAATAGTCATAAAAACAAGAAATTGCAGTAAGTGTATAAAAGGAAAACAGAAGAAGAACAGAAGGAAGTGGTTCTTTGTAACATATAGTTTATTTTGTGGCTTTGTTTCAATCTTTTTTTCTTTAAAAATTTAATCCTTAGAGAATTTTAAAACCAAAAGGAACAAGCCAACAAATATATTGCCCATTTCCCAAACAAGAAACCTCTACAGTTAACTCACATGTTCTACATTACGCAGGAATACATTTTCCCTTAGAGCATTCCACTCTAAAGCAGTGTGTTTGGTTGTTCAAAAGCATTTCCAAAAATAAAGTCAGAGTAGCATAACAATTTGGCCTTACATTTGGCAACTTACTCTTAGGGCAGTAGGTGACCTCGAGTAGTCAACAATATCACACCGGAATGAGTAGCCAGTTGCCCAACCTGACATAAGAAACTGGAGCAAATAAAACGAGAAGGGCATTGGTTCATTTTGTGTCTTATGAAAAGATAATTTCAGATTACTTTTGCAATAACTAAGCAGGAGGGCAAAACAACATTATAAACTTGCTGGATCAGCAACCTTGTCAGAAACCAACCTCTGTGTGGGCTAGCTACCATTTGCTGCTGCAGATTAACAAATTTATAATTCCAGGACCACACCTACAGACAAGAAGCTTCTTTCTACACCCATTATCTCACAGCATTGCTAACAGGAGAAACAACATCTCAAAACACATGCAAGCTAAGCAACTGATTCTGTAAATCAGGCCACAAAAACAAGTCGACATTTTCAAAATTTTTGGAAGTTGTTATCAGAGCCAAAAATCTTACTACTCAAGAAAATTAGTACAACAGAAAAGTACAGCTTACAACCTGTAAAGAGAAGGAACAAATTATGCACTACCGTTTTAGTACCCTAGTTCCTAAAATCTTGCTTAGCTGTGTGATTAAATTACCTTTCATTGATTTAATGGGTAAGAAGCTACCGTTTTAACAGTCGAGAGCAGGTGTACAGGGTAGGCCTGTATGTATCATCATTAATAATTTCTCTCAGTCATTTGATCATTTCTCTTGGACTGCATTAGAACTCAAGACAAGAGCCACATTATTAATATTGCACTTGGCTTGCTCTCCTGCCAGCCATTGAGACTACTGTATCTTATATCAGTTTAAAAAAAATACTTATCATAATTCTCTTATGCATGATACAAGGTCCAGCTCTCTAACAGATGATTTAGTCTACAACTGCAATAGATGCGTTAACTTCCTAAAGAATCAGTTGTTTAAGTAGAACAAGATTTAGAGCACCAACACAGCGTAATACTTTAACACCCACAAAATGGCTTGGATCCAAAGAGGGAAAGAATCAGATTTTTGCTGAGAGTCAGACAATAGCAGAGATTCAATCTGTCATACTGCATCTATGCATCCTTTCATGAAATTTTAAAATACAAATCTTGACAGCAGATTAATTGAATGCTGTGTTAAAATTGTTAGTGTCGGCTACTAACTTAATTTTATTTGAGAGCTTATATTAAAAAAAAAAAAAACAAGATAATCACCAGATCACGAACAGACATTTGATGATTTTTCAAAACAAAGAGTAAAAAGCAAACATAAGCCTCTTGCCCCAACACTTAGAGCATTCAAAACAGCAGCCATTACACCAAGTAACTTCTGCTGCACTGTTGTTAAAGTGCTTGTAAAAGAAATGTCAAGCAGTTCACTGTAACTCATGATGAAGTTTTTGCAATTGATCTAACAGAATCATTGCCAGTTTGGCAGGATTATCTGGAACCTTTTCATTATTAATTTGACAAACAGAAGCACATAACCAGATTTTATACAAAAAGCATCAGTATTAGTTACTAGCATAATGATGTTTCAACAAGCTTTTCTTTAATAAAAAAAAAAAGACCTTAAGCAGATCATAGAATGGCCTGGGTTGAAAAGGACCTCAAAGAGCATCTAGTTTCAACTCCCCACTGAGTGCGTGGTTGCCAGCCATTAGACCAGGCTGCCCAGAGCCACATTTCTAAATTAGAGTTTCTACACAGTCTATGCCATTCATTCTTAAGGACCTTTAGGTCAGTCAACACTTAGCTCTATACAACACCAGGCTTTGCCATCTTAAAAGTCTAATACTTGCCTGAGCTATGAACTACAGCAAAATCTCAGTGTTCCTTCTTTGAAAAATTGTCCATCTTGTTCAAAGATACTTTAAAAAAAATTATTTTAGAGGATGAGGAACCCAAGATTAGATATTGTTAGCATTTGCAATTCAAAAGGCAGATCTAACTGAAGATTATTCTTCAGTAAACATACTCTATATAGCAATGAAACATCGTTGCTGCCTGTGGCATAGAATAGAAACAATTAGAACAGACTAAGAAAAACAGACTCCACTCTACCTACTGCAACAGCCCATGAAAATCAACTAAGTTGCAAGGATTTTTAAATCTGTAAATTATATAAAGTGGCATATAAAACATTTTACTATCTTTCTTTCTAGGTATGAGTTACTCTCTTTTATCAAATATCAGCTCAACTCATTTAGCATACCGCTTGGAGAAATATAATTAAAACAATCAGAATAATAGTTTTGAGAATTTAAGTCTAAGAATTGTATTAATAAGTTATTGATAAGTTTATTAAAATTTATTAGATTTTAGAGACATGAAATGTATAAATATGGTTAAAATCAAAGTAATACTTACTTCATAAGTCATATACAAAGAAAGTATTACCACACTAAAATTATAAAATGCCATTATCTGCCTGAGTTCAAATGGTTTTTTATTTTCCATGAGTTTAGGTCCCAGTGAAGTAACAAAATAGATGTAGATTCCAATGATAAAGGTTGTTGGAAAAGGTGAAGACATGAGTGGCCAGCCTTCCAATCTTGGATCTAGAAGAAGAAAAAAAGAAATAGAATCATAGAATTGCTCAGGTTGAAAAGGACCTTCAAGATCAAATCCAACCGCAACGTAACCACATTGCTCTAACAACCCACCGCTAAATCAGATCTTTCCTGTATTCATTAAATCCTAAAAAGGCTACTGAAAAGTACTTAATGGTTTTGCTTTCACTGATCAAGATTCAGAGACCATTCGCCTCAAATCTATTCCAACTGGATAACAAGAGTTAGCACCTGCCAGATTCTGTGCTTCTTCCTGCATCACAGAATTATAGAATCACATAAGTTGGAAAACACCTTTAAAATCACCAAGTCCAACCAGCAGCCTGACCTACGGAATCCCACTGCTAAATTATGTCCCATAGTGCTAAAGCCCACACATCTCTTAAATGCCTCCACTGATGGGGACTCCACCACTGCCCCGTGCAGGTCATTCCAGTGCTTGACCACCCTCTCCACAGTGAAATTCTTCCTGATATCCAGTCTAAACCTCCCCTGAGGTAACTTGATGCCACTCCCCTGTCCTGTCACTTGCTTCCTGAGGAAAGAAACCAACACCCTCCTCACTGCAAGCTCCTTTCAGGCAGTAGTAGAGTACAATAAAGTCTCCCCTTAGCTTCCTCCTCTCCTGACTAAATTTCCCAGTTCTCTCAGCAGCTCCTTGTAAGTCATCAGTTCTTCACACCACACAAAGATGAAGACACATGGAATCACAGTCGATGTTATTATCTTCAGTCTACAGCTCTCCTCCACGAAAAGTCAGCATTTGCATACATAAATGTGGCTCAGAAGGCAGCAGAGGAAGGCAATGCACAAGCAGATTACTGAGGCTGCATTTGCAAATGAGACTGCATTCCTCTGGAAAAGCATGAACCTTGTCTCACAAGTTCAAGGTACAGACAGGGAGTAGCTCCACTTTTCAAGATCTTCAACTCTTACAAACAGTATGTTGTTAGAGGCAATAAGCACGGGGATTTCAAAGTTAGAAAACATTCCGTCCCATCAGTTGGTATTCATAGCTTGTGCCTAACAAGTCCTGACACGTCACCACTTTCACAGAACCACTAAACACAGCATTTCATATTACAAGCCTCCAAACAGTAAAAATATTCCAAGTTCCTCCCGAGCTACCCCATATAGATTCAGTTACTGCAGTCCCCTCCCACACACGCTGCCATCCCTTTTAAACTTCATCCTGCTGCACTTATTTGTGATTCATCACCAAGTCCCAGCTAAAAGAGACTTACATTTCTCCACAATCAGGAAGTTTCATTACAGAAGGACCCTGAGATATCTACTGACTCCATAAATTGCTGGTTTCATGGTCTGCTGCTGTGTGTTGGTAGTGAAGTTATACCACTGCAATTCTTGTTAAATGTTTAATTTATATTCAACCTACAGCACTCAAGTGACGTGTTATCCATGAGGCACTCTGATGTTTACAGTCGCATGAGTGACACCTATTAGAAAATTCAGGACTTGACATGTCAAGTACAAAAAAATTGAATAAAACAAATTATAATGCTGCTCACAGCCTATGTGCCCAGTGCTGCTGCCCACCACCAGCCAACAGGGATTGCAAACCACTGCATGGTACATTAGAAAAAATTACATCTGTATGTGTAGCATTGCAAGAGAATCACTTGCTCTTCACAACTGACTGCTTTTCTGCATCCACTCCTCGCACTGGTACTGCCAAAATATTCCCAGTTTGGTTCTGAAGCAAGCATAGTACACTATGAGATGCCAAATACAACCACTAGTAGGCAGAGAGGTGAGGAACTGAAAGTGTGAAGTCAAGGACAGTGCAGCAGAAATGCTCCATCACCTATCTCAATCCACTTCTCTCACATGCGTCATAGTGATAAAACTCCCTGTTAATAGGCAAGCTGTGGTGTTACCAAAGAAACATGATTCTCAGCTATACTGGAAAATATAAGTATCAAACCTTCACTGCTTCTCAAGTCTCCCTGAGAATCAGCTAATGCCATTCATTACATGGCTACCACATGAGGAACACTAACATGTTAAAGCAAAGCATGTTGGGCGCACCAAGAGACTAATCTTCTTTCAAACAGGGTTGTGAGAGTGAATTACTCTGAGGGCTAATTTCAATATACAGTACTCTATCAAGGCTCGTATTTTGCAAAGACAAAATACAGTAACACCACACATCTAGCTCTATCAATAATCTACTGTTGTTTGGTAATGAAAAAAGAGCTTTACTCTCAGTAGAATAGGAAAAAAATAAACTTTACATTTAAGCAAGCCAGAAACTCCTACAGAGTAATCACTGCTGGCACTTTTATTAGCCTGAGGTTATAGATAAGTTAACTGAATTTTGCTTCTTCCCTTTTTTTTTTTTTAATTCAGAAACTAGTTTAAAGTAGTGTAGTTGTCAGTAAGTATCCTGACAAGTCTATGAAACACTTACAGGAAGACAAAGCTACTTTAAGCTGGTATCAGCACGCCTAGAATATCTACACACTGAACTTCAAAATTATTGAACGTTAGTAAGTTTTAGATTTAAATGACTCACCGGCATCTTTGATCCATTCATCATACAGCAGCACAGCCTTTGAGGTCAAATTGCTAAGGGCCATTTTCACTTGATTAAGATTTTATGATGTTGCCTGCAGGAAAAACGAAGCAAAACATAAATATAGATTTCTGTAATTAATAAAACAAAGCTCAATAAACCGTTTTGGAAACTATTTTCAGCAAACAGAATGGAAAGAAAAAAATGGTTAACCAAGCACCACATGTGAAATACGGATTAGGGAGCATTATTAGCTGGCCACATCACACTACACTTGATGCCAACTTATAGCTGAGCTGTTATGCACAATGATGTGATTTCATGATCTCTACACACTGAACAAGGTGCTTCCATGCCATAAAGCGTTATCTCAAGAAAACATGCTGTGGTTAACCATTACAGTAAAAGGGATAATATAAATAAAAAGCAGCTGCTTAGTTTGCTTTTATTGCCATCCCCTTTAGAAGTCCAACTCACTGGTAATGTGATGAAGTTCCTCTTTGTAACATTTACTATTGAAAAGTTCTAGTTTCTAACTAAGGAGGGTTTCTGAGACAGGTGGGAGGGAGAAGAGATGCCAGTGTCTGTGCACTGGTTTTAAATACAGTAATTAGCTACGTTATAATTAGAATGCAAATCACACTCTTATGAATCAACTCTTTCTACAACAGCACTATGAAGCATCATAGTATCACTGGTAATACCATTAACTCAGAGAAATTTCCAGCACATCCAGCCTGCATGCAGCACCATACACGTATATAAAACAAAGAATAATGTTTGTATGAATACAGATTTTCACTCCAAAAATCAAGTACTCATCAGCCCTGACCTTACCTCATTTCCTCCAGAAAATGTATTTTTTTTTTTTAATCCCAGCATGTTTGAATGGTGCCACTCTTACCCACTCAGTGTTGTTCTCAGTACCTCAGCATAATCTTCACGCAACATTCACCTCTTAGTCCAGGCTGCAACACACCTTGATAACCAGCTCCTTTGTTCTGGCCTCCAAGCTCAGCCTCCTCCAGTCTAAGCCAGCTGCAGCTTTTGAGAGCCAGTTCTACCCCACGATGGTGTAACATCTCCCTGCTTACTCCTCCGATCTCCCTATTGTATTCTCATTTGTCCTCACCATAGCAAGCCTATAAAATAATTTCCTCCTTATCTCTAGTTCTAGAAGTATTTCCTGTTCGCTGGAATTTCATAATATTGAATCACTCCAAAGCACACTACGCCCACCCTTCATCACAACATGCAACACTGATGAGCCTGCCTTCACTGGGGTTCATCTGATCTAGCTCTTACCAACTCTCATTTTTGCTACCCATGTTTTCCTGCTTGCACTTCTGCCCTTTGTCTACACACCTGGAACCACCATTTCTTATTCTGAAATTGTTCCCTCTGCTCACATCTACCAGAAACACCATCTTCCAGCATCATCATTTGCCAGCAGAAAATCACTACCTTCATGCTGACCAGTTTCACATGCCCTATACTACCTTGATTTAGACAGTACCATAGAAATTCAAACTGCTAAACAAAGCATCTACAGTATCACTAAGGGGGTGAACTCCTTACTTCTGCATAGCTATTGTGATTACAATATAACATGATAATTACTTCTTCCACTTTACAGATGCTGCAAAACTATTTTGGTGGGTATCAGAAAAGTCAACACTGATCCAGCAAGCCTATCATCTTTCATCAAACAAGTTAAAATGAAGATATGTTTCTTATTTCTAGGCAATCATCACACAACATTTTACATAAATGCAAAATTACTCCCTAATGCACAATAAAAAAAAGATATATACACAGCTACTAAAAAGTAGAGAACAATCCCATAATCCCCCATACAATTGCAATGCTCACTTTTATTTCGCTGTTATGCTGTACTGAACTCTTTACATTAAGTCTTTTCACCACATGCCCAACAGTACAGAGTGCTGCTGAGACAGCTCTGAACATTCCTTGGACTTCAAAGATTTACTAAAATCAGAAATAGCCTGATGGCTTTTATTATGCAAGCACACAACAGCCAATTTCTACCTACACAGATTAATTTGATTGCCCAGGGCAATCAATACTGACAGGGCTATTTTAACATCGGAAGTGTGGTTCACACACATGGGCACTGAAGTCCGAACTATAACCGTCAATTCCCAGTGGATCAAATATTCCTTTTCTATTTTCAAATTAAGCATGAGTTTCCCTTTTTTGCCCCCTTTTGTATTTAAGCAAGCAAGCATTGAACTATCTATATTGCTTAGATGAACACATCAGGAGCTAGATTTCTAGAGACAAGTTTTTTATTTCTTTTCTTTTTAATTAATCTTACTTTTAAATCCAGTGGTGTCTTGCTCTAGCAATTTCACGTTAACTGTGATCAAGGGCACTTTGCATAACCAATAAACCACTATCCACACATTCCTCAGCAATAGCTGTGCCCATAAACCCGCAGCAATTATTTTTGCTCCCCCACACATGTACAGTCACACTGGAGTTCAGTGAGCACACATTGGCCCATACACACTTCTAACAAAGCCTAATACGAAAGAAGTCCATGTCCATTCTTACACAAGTATTGTAATGTTTGCTACAAAGGGCACCACGGTGTTATAAAACTGCATTTATAAAGGTGCTGGCAAAATTAGCAAAAGCAGGAAACATCCCCTTCCTTTTCTATTGTAAATTTCAATGATCCCCTTCTTTTTGGCAAATTATAAATAACCCTGTTATTTATAATTGTAATTATATAATATTTATAAATAACCCTGTTATTTATAATTACAATTATAAATAACCCTGTTATTTATAATGCTCTGTATAACGCCCTGCTCCACAAACCAAAGTATAGATGATATCAAAACTATGTAAACACAACCCAATCTTGAGCACAAGGTATTTCAGATTGTACAACACTGACAACCAAGCAGCTTGGCTCAAGGTTAACTTATGTTGGAGGGAAGTGTTGAAAATCTGTACTTCATTAACAATTACTAAACAGATTGATTACAGTAAGTTACCCTTAAAATACAGAATTCTTCCTATTTCAGCCACCTGAGAATATCCAGTCAAGAGTATACCAACCAATATATATCAAGGCATATCAAACAAGATGCCTCATTCAACATATTCTACCAAAACCTACAAAACACCTTGTTCACAGAACAGCTCAGTATTTCAGTGAAAAATATATATTTACTGAATACAGATAACCACATAATATTTAATCAGCACTTTAACGAAGAACAATAGCTTACTGAATTCACAGCCATTCAGTCTTCCTCCTCTCAACCTGGTGATAAAATGAACTTCTAAATGAAGTTCAGACTGGCTAGTTCTACATGCTGACCAACACCTACACTAAATGAGGAATCTACTACCTCCAAACACACTCTCAGAAGTCTAGAAACTGCGTGGATGCTGGCTCAGAACAGATTGCCACTTATTACACTTTGGGGTGTTGATAGACCCTTCCTCCTCCTCATGGTTGAAACCTCTCAGCCTGACAACAGCAACCTCACCAATGCACAACTCTTCACATTTATCTATTTGACGTGTCAACACCACTTCAGTTTTGTGTTAAGAATCAGATAAATGTGCTGTCAGTGTTTAAACAGTAACTCTGATGCCAGCTGGCCACTGAGACCAAACACAAGCTTTTTATCTGGAACCAGACTACTTCTAATCCCCTGCTTCTACTTGTGGCATAAAGCAGCACATAAAAATGCTCTCTTTCCATACTGCTGCGTAAGCACTTGCCCTACCTTTCCTGACCCCAGCACTCACAGCTCTTCTTTCTTCAAAACATTTAACAAGAACTGATACAACCAAGGCCCTCAAGCCTTCGAAGTTCCGTTTCTTCTCAGAACCAAGCAAGACAACTCCACAGCAGCTGCTGAACTTTTTCTAGAATTTTTGCAGCTTAGACGCCATACGTATGAGAAGGGTGCACCAGCCAGGACAATCAGCCTCAGTCAGCTTTGCCTCACAGATACTAAGAAATTACTCTGTGTCTGAAAGTAAGCAAAGAGCAAAAAGACACAACTAGCTATTCTGAGAGCAGGAATAATGTCTGCGAGGAAGACAATGCTGCTCATAACTTTTCTACAGCTAGAAGATTTAAAATCAACTTTTGCACGCAACACTACTACTTCATTTTCAAAGCATGTTACAATTCTATTTGTTTTCTCAACTAGCCACTACTTTTCCTTTGTAAGCCCACTTCTATGAGCAATTAATTACATTTACATTAGGATGTCTGTATTTTTTGTTTGCAACTACTTGTAAGTGGGGTCAGTAGCAGCACGGGAGGTATTTTGCCTTGTCACCTTGCACTTACTTCACACACAAACTCATTTGTACTGGAGATACCATAACAAGGCTTTTTATTGTTATTTTTCTTGCTTGTTTCTTTTTAATTTAGAAACGCCCCCCCCTCCCAAAAAAAAAAAACCACATAACCACACAAAAGAGAAACAATTATACTGTGCTTCAATAAAAAAAAAAAAACAATTTTGAAAGGCTGATTTTTCACAACACAATCATGTCAATGCAAAGAAACACAATGAAGCTCTGGCACAGGTATAATTCCACAGTGTTTGCCACTTTTGAAGCCTACAGAACTTATCCTCTAAACATGAAATTGGAACTATTTGGCCTGAAGGGACAAAGACCTGGAGGCAAAGAAAACCATTTCTTAAATACACAGCTTTAGCTCTTCACACTATGAACCCATCCGCAAATTAAGCATTTGTTTAGTCACAGTTCAGTCATTTTGACACACATTTAGATCACATACCTGTTAACATACCTGCAGAATCAGCACATTAGCAAATTTATTTCCAATGCTCCATCTCCTGCTTATAACAACATTATAGAAAGCAACGACAACGTGCTAGCAGCAGTGGATTTTCTTTTTAAAATAGTCTTGACTGGAGTAAACTTGCTCAAAATTAGTGATACTAACAGTCTAATTTTCAGAATTTAGTTATTTTAAATGACATATCAGAAGTGATCTATGCAATTTTTAAAAAAATTCAGCAACTCAAGTTCAGTGTGGTGACTGAAAAGTTCTAAGAACATATATGCAGTCCTCTGAAGCTCAGGAAAACAAGCACTGCAGTCACTTCTATGAAACAAATAGAATCATCTGTGAAAAACTTTTTGAAGGTACTTGGTTCTTAGAAATAAATGAGTGGTTTCTTTATATATATATATTAAAATAGCAATGGAATTCATCCTGTGCACTGTGGTTCAAGGCAGCTCCACTAATATCATTTTTAAAGAGACCTTTAAATAAATATGCCTCATCATTATAAAGATGGGGCATAAGTGAACCAAATGATGGAACAGGCTGCATCAAAAGAGCAATGCCATTTGCTGGCCTCCAGTTCCCCATGGCCCAGCAGACAGCTGAAATAGCTGCAGCTGAATTATGGCATGCAGTTTTGCAGAACTGATTTCAAATCTGACCATTAACTTTACTGGAGAGGGGTACATGATAAGGTAATTTATGCTAGCCAAGCACATGCATTTTTCACAGCCAAAAATGCCACAGCAAAGCATTTTAGAACGCCTCATGACGACAAGTGGTAGGCATTAAGTTGTTGCAAGTGCTCAATTTCTGTTAGTCCACAAAAACTAATAGTGTTTCCCCTAATGGGAATTACTGGTACGCCTCAAACATTCTTTAATTTTAAATGAGAACAACAAGCATCTAGCATTCTTTGGCTTAACCCACATGAGAGATATCTGCCATTCTTTGCACTTATTTATTCCCCCTACATGGTTTTTAATATTAAAATATATGATTACTATTTAAAAACAAATCTTGATAACACCACCCTGAGTAAAAAATTGTATTCTACCATCTAACCTAAATCTCCTCTCTTTTATTTTAAAACCATTCAACTTTGTCATATCTTTACAGACTCTGTCAGAGAGGGCCCTACTTTTACAGGTACCTCTCAGTAAGATAGGAAATATGACAGCGAAGTGCAAGCTTCAGTGGAGTAACTTCCACCCAAGGCAGACGCTATAAGCACATTTTCTGGAATGTTCCCCCTCTGACATGTCCAGCAGGTAATGATGTCAGGAGCGCCCCCTACCCCACAGACCCTGCAGGAAGATGGGGAGAGCACTGATCCACACAGGTCTGATTTCACAACAACATCTTAAGAAATGACAGTAATACTAGCTGACATATTCAGGCACAATTATGAAACTTCAATGTTTCAGAATCATTTAATATACAATTGTTAATTCTGCTCTTGAAGTTCACATGGTAATTAAATCAGAACATTTCACAGATCATATCTTTTGCATTACCTGCAGAACATCAGCTCTGCCCTTCCTATTTCCCAAGGGTGCAGGGTTACGTAAACACAGTTATTTTAACTACATTACTGCCTTATGCCACACTGCAAACAAATACAGAATAGCTATTACGTTAGACTGATTACTCACCTATGTTCTGCAATGAAGTTGGGATATCTCCTGGCATTACAGATTTCCCTTAGAGGAGTTTCCATGACCTTCCCAATCCTTTATGCTTTCTCTCAGCTACACTGCCCACTTTTTGACAGGTTCATCTCACAGGTAAGCTGGCTATATCCTGCTTAGCATTGGGTGGATTTCTCTTTTTTTTTTTATTGTTAATATTGCTTTTAAGCACTGTTTCTGTTTAGATGTTAGTGCCCAAGTGAGTTACAACACTTCAAAACACAGTGATTTGGATAAGTTTTCAGGTTTTGAGAGATGTATTAGTTGTTACCTCGATTAAATTTCAAGCTCTGTCTCTGAAGCCATTCCATTTAAAAAAAAAATCTAAACTCTATGGAGTACATCAGCCACCTCTCTGCATACATTTAGCAGTAGGCATCAGGGATGGAATACCAAATTTCAGAATAAGTGTAAATCCCTTTACAAAGAATGGGGACATCTTGAAAAGCAAAGAAAGAGGTTCAGAAACTGTTTTAGAACATCTGCTTGTAAAATCCAACACTGGCAGTAGTCAGAGATCTAATACTTAACCTCTACTGTCACCTTTATTGAATTATTTATATGGTATCTCTGTACTTAAAGTTTTGCTTTTTAAACTGCCATCAAATCTGTCATTTACCTACATGAGCAAAGTAGCCTGTAAAACGGCAGAACTAGTGAAAACACTTCATTTCAGTCATGTTTCATATTGGTTTTCTGCCACCCAAGTGGATTTCTCATCCTGATTCAATAAAGACAGTTTGTATTCCCTTCCACTCCCACTTGTAACTTGTTAACTGATACTGCAGACTTTGCTCAAGGCTGAAGACTGGTAATGGACACACAAAGCTCTATTTTGTGCCCAGCTTCGAGCTGGTATCAAACAGACATAATTCTGCTCCACATACTCCAGCACCACCAGCAACTGCTGAATAGGGAACCTCCATCAAGTAGTCCCATGGCATCCCTGCTGATGGGTCTGGTCCTCAGGCAGCTGCAGGATAAACCACTGCAGCTCAGCAACCCAACTGGAATCTTCATCTTTTGGGAAAAGCAGTGGCGGCACCAGAGGAAGCTCATGCAAGGGATACAGCAAGACTCATGAATTAGGATGACACAGGAAGGTGGAAAAGTGGGATTAGCAGCCTTGTCATAGATGTTTAAGCTGATGGTGAAATCTCGTAGGGAGGGCACAAGATCATCATGCATGGTCCTGCATAACCACAGACAATCATGTGTTATATATTCAGTCAAGAGAACACTGCACTCCAGCAAGTCCACACTCCGTCCATCAAGTGTACAAGGGATGCTTCACAATGCAAGAACTAAAGCCACACAAATTGAATTGTCCTATGATGTGGTAGCAAAAGACTAGGGATAACAGCAATGCAATTGTAAGCAATCCTAGGGACTAATCTCATAGAAATGCCCATCAAATCCAAATAGTCTCTGCAAACATAGCCTGGAAGGAAGGTTTTTTGCAAGTCTGAATTCAATTAGCAGTTTACCTCATCCTTTTGAGAGACACTGGGCTGGTCCCCAAGAGGATTTCCAGGTTCACTCTGGAAGCAACCACCACAAACAGCAGTGTCTCTTTCCTTCCCCCCTGCCTCTCTTCATTACATTCTTAATGTTCCTGCCTTTCTCCGAAACACAAGGGAGAAAAGCTCTTAGAGATGTAAGTTGTTATCAGTCTCCCCTACCTTTACTTTAGCACTTGAATGTCAGCGACCCTGCCGTCAGCTAGTCTCACTTGTCTCCTTGCCTGCTGCTGTGGGCCACTCTGCACCCAGCCTACAGCAGCTCCTCTCCCTCATCCCCAGCACATGGCTTGCACTCGGCTCCCACGGGTTTCATTCCAGCTGGGTGATACCAGCACCCAAAGCCACCCACTGCTGCCAGCACAGCGAGCCTCGTGACACATCGTGTGACAACTTTCACCTGGAAGTCAAAATAAGATTCGCTTATGATGTAATATTGGCAGTAATGCAACCTCATTTCCATTAGCTAGTGATACACCATTACCCCTATCAAAAACCTCTGACAAAGTACTCATTTAGTATTTGGGACAGATCTGATTCCTGTTAATCTCCTCTTTATCCAAAGGACTTTACAGCACCTCCTTTTCCCTCCTTCTTAATTATGTAACCAGAAAACCTTCTGCAGTGTTTTCATTTTCATTTCAAGACCAGATCAGTTGGCTTAAGTCACTTTAAGCAGGCTTTCACTGAACAAGAGTCACGGGCTAGGCAGTGGTGATGCAATCTAGTACGTTCAGCAGCACAGTCACATGCACCCTGTCCCACCCATTCGTACCTCTACAAGTGACCATCACAACACATAGAGCTTTTACCCATCTGGACTTTTTCCTTCTACAGTAAACTCTACATGATCTAGAGGGGTAAAGAGTGATATTTAAGCTGCAAAGTGTTTTTAAGTTTTTTTTTTTTTTGCCTGTACAGGAAGTAATTTACTTTTAACAAATAGTTTGAAATGAGCTCTAAAGGTAGGGAGAAGAGGAAGTTCTAACTAAATAAAATGAATGGAAGGGACCAAAGACATGTGATGACATCAAAAGCTCACATTTTAGAAGACTAAGGATGAATGGAATCTATGGATGCATCCACAATACAGGATTAAAGGCATTTAATCTCCTCCCATGCTGACGATGAAAGTAGTTCATTTTGAGTATAAACTAGAGGGTTTTTTTGAATGCTTTGGTAAGACACTTTTCATCTTTCTACCAGGCAGGCCTCTTAGGGCAAAGCACACAGAATGCAAGAGGTAGAGCGTGCCCATAACAGTTCTGAGAACAGGCAGGACACAAGCAGAACAGAGTCAGCTAACATCAGATTTGTGTTCCATCTAAGATTCTCCCTACTCCTCCTCTGTGATAACAGTACACAGAGTCTGCCTCATTCTTAAACCTGCAGGTAGGATGGCCTAGAAGTGACTCCCGTATGACTTCCACTGCTCTTACCTACATAGCTCACTCCAGAAGTAATGCCTCCTATTAATTTCCATGGAAACTACAACAAAGAGTAGAATTACACTGTTTGATAGAGCAAATTCTCAGCTACAAAACACTCTTCATCAATACAGTCAACACCATCACCTGTGCATTTTCAACAGAGATGAACAGAAGCCTGCATGCCATGTTTGCAACAATCTGCACCAGCTGAGGAGACACACGGCCACCACTGCTGAAACACATCAGCCACCCCTCACAGTGCTCACATCCACTGTTTGATCTCCATAAGTGTTCAGCAAATGTCATCGACTGTCAGTGGGTGCCATTTCTCTGCATGGAGGAATTCAGTGACACACCTTTGCTTCATACACACTTCCATGTCAGACACCATTTTGTCAGATCGCTGCTCCACTGCCGCCTGTCACAGAGCAACAGAATGTAATGGAGTATGGGTGGGAAGGCTCACCCTCTACTGCCATACCACCAACATCTGCCTCTGACATCACGGACCAACATAATGAAATAGGAGGCATTACTTCCGGAGCAGCCCTCATACCTGTCTGATTGAAGTTATTTGTGTAATTATGGAGTGATATAAGAGTAAGACCATCCCCTTCCTTCAACTGTAAGCTGTAGCTCCAGCACAACATCTCTTCATTAACAGTCAAAAGGGGAACTGTATATGAGGATCTCATATGCCTAATTAATTAAAATATAAACAGTTTGCTACCAGGAGCTAGTAGAGAACTTTGTTTGTGTCCACTCATCATTTGGCAGAAAAGTGACATCAATAAATTGTCATTAAGTAGTTACTGTGGGGGCAATCCACGGAACTTAACTAAAAGAAACAAAGAGACATTGAGCTAGACTACAGTTTCCAGAAAAGACCCCTTAAAACAAGTAGGAACAAGACTTGTTACACACGGAGCATCCTGCTAATCTAGCTAACGACTATGGAAAATAAGCAGACAAGTTTCAATGACATTTTTAAACCAAAAAAAAAATTACAATGTACCTGTAGCTATTCAACAAGGGGTAAATATAAAGAGAGAAATCAGACCTCAGTTTTCCTCCTGAGGAAAGGAGGTAGGAAAAAGAGAGGAAGACTGTACTGTCTTTTGTAACATGAAAACTCAGCAGAACAGAATTTAATGGGAAGGGGAAAAAAAAGTGTGAATATATATCTGTAAACACAGTTACCTTAAGAACACAATATTCACCTTAAAAAAATTAACCCTAAAAAAGGTGAGCAAATAAAGTGTGGAATATTCATCAATACTGAAGGAAGAAGTATTTTCCTGCAATCATTTCTTGCCTACAGCAAGATTACAGCAACTGACAGCTCAGGTACTGTCATCCCAGAAACCATGATGCAAGATCACTGTCATTTTATGGAACTTTTATTACAACAGCTGCAATACTGCTGGGTTCAGAATGTGAGTAAGCAGGAACACTGATAACACCACTGTGAAGTTGTGACATCTTATTTTGTTCACTGTTTAATGCAGCAATTTACAAGAGCTGAGCAGCTCCCACACCACTTGCTCATGCTGACATGGGCTAATTTCCTTCACCATTGTTTCCTACTGCCTTGCACTTGTTCAGCCTCCCCAGCCTCGGGTCCTGAGCTGATATCTTCAGCAGCAAAATAATGCATTCCTTCTACTCCAACACTGCTTGCATTGCATCAGGCAGGCATAAATTTTAAAGGCAGCTGACCCAGAACTGACACCCTCCCCATCCACCCACCGTCCAGCATAACAGACATGCTGTTGCACACTCTAAACATTTGCAACTGCATCCTTCCTAGGAGGCTCTTCCAAAAGAAAACTGGGGCCAGCTGTGTCCACAACCTTCTGCCATGATGCATGCTGTGCAGAGGTCAGCTCTGGGGAGAGGAACACAGGCTGCTGAACTTTGAGGGGAGATGGCAAGGGCAGCAGCTTTAAAGGAAGCTCATGCTCAGCACATTTTGAAACTAAAATATCAGAATGAGGAAGTCCATTGTAATTAAAAAAAGCTGGGTCTCACAGGTTCAATCTTAGCATATCAGCTGATGTGATGTGTTCCCTAAAGTGCTCCACGAAGCAACTGCACAGCCACATCCTAAACCTTTCCAGACCAGAGATGAAAAGCTATAGAGAGGCAGTTGGAGGTCCCAAATCATTGAGGGACATGCAATTAAAGGTGTTCCACTTTGTTCATATTTTAAAAATCAACATTCTTCAGCATGGCAAAAGGTCACATTAATCTGCACAAAACGCACTCAGGAGTATTAATGTCAGCCAACCCATGAACGTACACTATACCACCATTTGGAGATTCAACCTCTTGGCCAGAACAATAAATAAGAGCCATGAAAACAACAGCAGACTTCTAGTTTCTCCTAACAGCCTGGCTTTTCTCCTGCATCCCAAAGAATATCCTCACTTGGAATAAAGAAAAAGTTGGTTTGCACTTGACCAGAATTACTGCAGGAGTGAAATGGTTTCAGAAATTGATGTGAGACAGAAATGCCTTAAGAAAAAGCTAAATGTTTCCCAGTCAGTGCCAGTGGTGCTCTGTCCTCAAGGTAGGAACCACAGAAGGATGGAGAATAGAAGGCAAGGAGATGCCCATACAACAAGGACAGGTGGAGAAAGTGATGCTGCAGACCCATCCCACAGTCAAGAAAGACACTGTTAAAACAGCACTGCACTTACACTTTGATTCCAAGCATGGAAAGAAAATTGGTACATAACAAATCCCTACTTGACAATGTTTGAAATTTGGTTAAATTTTTGGGTTCCAGCCAAGAAGCCTTGGATGTTGCTTATAGTACAGCCTGGTAAATGGCTTTCCATGGCGCCCTTGCCTTCTGAGATGACTGCACCCCTTGCAGGATGATCCAGTCTTCCAGAGGTTGGAGACATCATGAGCACAAGGAACGATGCACCTCTGCTTTAATTTGGCATTAACAGGAATTCCAGAAACACTCTTTTCCACTTGCTCTGCAGATACCTCTAAGGGGGCTACAGAGGTGTTAGGAACCCTTTGGATGCTCATGAGAGCCTGGTTGGTCAAGACTCGATAAACAGATGGAGCAGGGACACTCACAGCTGCCTACAAGCATTACAGAGAGGAAACATCTGGTCCAGGTGATTCAGAGCAGTGAAAGGCCTATGGAAACAAAAGAAAAAGGTTGCTCCAAGGGCAAAGCTATGTTGTGTAGGACAGCAGCCAGATGACAACCTACTCTCAAAAACTTACATGGAAATATAACTGCCTACCAACTACAAACATTACCTGGTTTGATTAGCAAAAAAATCTTAAACCATTTTTAATTTTTTTTAATAAAAATTGACGTTTAAAAGGCTATCAGCACTTTGTTCCACTTCCAGACAAAAAACACGCAGCAGTTTGCATAACATCAAGTGCCAAGTGGAAGCCAGTGTTATGGGCAAAACATATTAATGACATGACACAGTTGTTAAGGTTGACATCTACCCCAGATCTCATTACTTAGATCTCAATTCCTGTGCTAACCAGAATGTTAAGACATCGTCAGAATTTTGCACTTTCAGGAAGCTCAGAAGAGTATATAAAGCTGTACCATGCAGGTTGGAGCTTCTTTAAATTAGCTTAACACTGAATAATACCTTCACAGAAGAACAGGATGAAATGCACCACATGAGCGGACAGGCTTATCACAGGTGTGTTGTGAAGTACAATTCCACCTGGGAGAACTACTGAATATGTTCCATCTTCTATCAGTATTTTCCAGAACCGCAGCAGTTCCCAGCCACCTAGAGACCACCCAGGACCACAAGACATGGTTGCCATTTAAAATAGATAAGCTGAGCTAGACAGCACAGAGGGATCAGCCAGTTCATATCAACTGTACTTATTTTTCCCATTTCTGTTCCTGAAAGATTGCCAAATACAAATAGCTAAATAAATAAATAAATAGTCCCGTCAACAAAGTACATTAGGCAGTGAATGTGCCACATTAGAATAACGCAGGAGACGATAATAGTTTCAGTGTAGAAGGTTGGCAAGAAGCAGAGCACTCAGCCTAATGCTGATGTTCCCATATAACAGTACACGGGAAGCACTCAGCATGCAACATCAGGAAAGGAGAAGAAAACTGGAACATCTCCAGATCAAAGAAATATTAAGCTTATATCTAACTGTGCACTTCAGTTACCAAAAAAAAGTCTGAGATGGCCTTTGCATGAAGGTTTCAGTGCTCTACAGAACAGGTCAGTATGTTTGGTTTGTTCTCTGCATGGAGCGCTCAGTCACTAGAGAAAAAGCAGCTCTTTTCCCACTTGTTGGCACAGCAAAGCCATGAACAAAACTAAAGTGTTGGTGCAAGCTCCATATTCCAGTTATTATCCAAAACTACCAGGCCACATACTGCTATCTGAACCTAGAGCAACACCACAACCCCTCATCCTCCCAGCAGCTTTCTAAGCACAGTCACTTTTCTTCCACTCTTCTACCTCCCCTCCACAGGATTTAACTGTTCACATTCAAACTGAGGAATCTGCATTCACCCACACTCACCATCTTCAGTACACACAATCCAGCTGCAGGTTCACCCAGAAGACAACATCTGTACAGTGAGATGCTTGCCCACTGACTGGACCTCTTCTCTCTGCTCTTGTCTCAACAGATGGTCAAGGTCACATAATTCCACCATCTGTAAGAGCAGCTCCCTTTCCTATCACAGAAGCTGTCCAGATTCAATTAATTTCTGTCCAGTGCTCTGGCACCTTGGGTGAAGGCAACTGATGACATGCAAGTACACTCTACAAGGATAAAAGCAAGCACACCAAATTACACAATTTCCACAGATTCAGAGGTAGTTTCCTATTTGATTACTTGAAATGCACATCAAATGGGGCATCTGAGCTGTTCAGTTCTAAAATACAGTAGTAGCCTCATTTCAACAGATCTGTCCAGATCAAACCAGAACTCAGCATTTTCCAGCTGATGTTCAGGAAACTTTCTTCTGCAACTTCCAGATAAGCCCCTCTCAGAGCAACTGACTGCTTAGTTTTTTGGGAAGCTGTTTCAAGATAATGTGAAACTCAGCTGGCGGATTTCCTACTCTGTAACGTTTCAAACATTTGAAGGACCTGCTGAAGGGAGGCAACGAGAGCTCCAACAGCTTACAACTTCCGCATTCCCCATCTTTCTCCCTCTCCAAAATGCAAGGGTCGTGGTTAGAACTGAAATGAGATTTCTTGAACACCAGAGCTATCCATGAAGTGATTTACAGCCTTACTTCATAGTTTTATTACTTCTTCATGGAAAAAAAAAAGTTTACTTGAGTAGACTCCTGTAATCTAAGTACAGAAGTGCTAATGAAACGATGATGCCAGTGTGGCAGTAGTAATACAAATGATAGAGCGAATTAGCGTCTGCAATAAAGTCCCATGGAACGTAGCTCAAAAGTAGTTTTTCAAAAGCTTTAATTTCAAAGTTGACATTGAACACCTCCCTTACTGCATTAGCCTTCTGGCTTTGGTACACAGCTTCTTCCATACATCTTGGTCACAACAGATGAAGGTGGACAGGGCACTTCCTAAGTGCATTACAGTAATTTAATTAAGCTAGTCAGACCCATTCTGTACAGTTAAAAGTCTCAAAAATGAACCTTCTATTTCAGTACAAAGACAAGCCACAGAACTCTGACTATAAAAGTGATTAAAGAATATAATTCAATTCAGATATTTCCAACTGTATATCTAAGCGAATGGAAAAGGGATTGTAGAGCGATGATACAACTGTAAACATTGTAAAACACACTATTCAACTGAAATATATATCTGAAATTGAGTGATTTTCACCTTTACGGGAAAAGGCAACATTTCCAGCCACCACTCTGAACAGAGTATAGACTTTTCTGTGCAGTCCTTCCCTATCTGTTCATAACACCATATGGCAAATACCACAGTATTTGTTTAACAGAAGGAACAGGCACACCTGACCTATAAACCCTGATACACTCAAAGCTTCAGCCAATACCTTTAATTAAGAAGAAAACCAAAAAAAGAAACCATAAGAAAACAATATGAAAATATTGTCTATTAAACCCTTACCAGAAAAAGAAGCCTGATACATTAAAACATACTGTATTTCACTGAAAAGAAGTATTTTCCCCTGTAAAAGGTATTTCCTTCTCCATCAGCAACAACAGCTCTAGACTAAGAAGTTTCTCCTTTCCACTCACCTTACACTCTGCTCAGCATGCATCACAAAACATAAGCTTCAACCGCAAACACTTTTCACTTCACTTTTCAACTGCTCAGGCAAAACACAATCAAAAAAAAAAAAGTTAAACCAGGAATGTGAAATGTTCCCATACTCTACAAGCATACAGGGAGGCACTGAATCAGGTCACTGTGACTTTGTTTTAAATCATTTCAGGATTGATGATAGAATGCAAATTACTTCCAAATCAACAAACTGATCTTTGTGTTTCAGACTCCAGCAGGAGTTGTCCCCTTCTTTTGTTAGGAGACAAATAATAGGAGTGGAGTTATTCTTAGCAAACTCTGTTTTTAACTCAGACAAATCTCTAAATCCAAAATACAGTCCCTGGAATAGCAGGGCCCTCTTGAACTCCCTTTCAGGCGATACCTATAGGAAGTTACTAACTTTTTGCACTTATTGATAAGTGTTTGTTTGCGTGCATTTTTGAAGTGCACAATACAAACTTAATATTCATACACATTTGGTGATGTAATGCTTTAAAAAGTAGTTTGAGTAGAGGCTCCAGACATGGGGCCCAATGGGCAAGGCACAGTATCGATACAAAACGTAATGCAAATTGCAAAGACTTCACAATACAATTAAACGCACACAGGGAACACACAGGAACTCACAAAGACATGACAAGAAGACCAGCAAGTTGTTTACAGAGTAAGTTCGCAATTAGAAGAGCTCTTCTAATGGGACCAATGTCATCTTAATCAACATCACCCCCATTACTCATGCCTACTCTAGCATGGCCCCTTACTCATGCAACCTTCTCTGGCTTCATAGAAACAGATTGAGAAACACAAGGGCAGGGAGCAGAGAACCCACAGGAAGAAGAAAAAAAGAGCATCTTCAGCCAGGAGGGCCCTATCCCACAGCCAGCACCCAACCAGGACAAGAGGAGCAGCACTGACCGAGGATGGGAGAAATGCTGTGAAACTGCAACACCAGGCAGAGGTGGGGTCAGGTGAGGGGAGTCAGCAGCCACTGCTCTGACAGCAGTGACACAGCCCCAGCACAGAGGAGGGGGCAATCCAAATACCACTGCCCCGGGCAAATACAGTGACTCACTGCACTTATTTGCTGCCACCTGAATTCAGCCTCCTTGTGACATCCGTGCTACTCTGCGACGGCACCCAGCGCGCTCAGGGCTGACAGGCTGTGCGAGGGGCAGTCACAGAGGTCAGCTGTGTGCCAGCTGATGTCAGAGTGAGGACTTGGATCCTGCCACCCTCATACAGCACCAAGGTAACAACCCAGCCTCTGTGCACACCTCTGCTGCTCTGAATTTAGTGTTCTTCTCCCACTGTTCCATTCATTATCTGCATATGGGCCGCCTTTATTCAACATCTTAAGTAAAGAAATATTTTGTGTAGCCATCATAAGCAAACAGAACATAAGTAGTGAGATACACCAAGGAAAAAAAATTAAAACATAACAAGCACACAGACAGCATTTTGCTATATTATGGGAGGAAAAGAAAAACACTATTCAACATTTCCTGTTCAATATTCAGCATTAGACACAGAAACCAAAGGCATTAAAAAAAAAAAGAAATACCCAAGCTGCTCTAGTTTCTATCAGCAGGCTGAACTCACACTGAATATCAGCTGAAACAATTACTATTACTTCTGGGATTTCACTTCAGCATCAGAAGGACAGAAAAATTCTTATCTGCCGCACCACCTGCAACTGCACAAACTTCTGGCAAATCAAACACGTGGAAACAGGCTCTAGAAAAACAGACTGCACTGCACATCCCTTTAGCTTTCATTTTCTTCCCCTTAAAAGGAGCTGCATTAAAAGTAAAACCAGGTATACAGAGTGCATTGTCAGTGTTTTTGTTCAAATATTCCAATATTTTCAAGTAGGAAAAGGTTTACTTTTCTCCCTTTTGGCTGCATTTGCTTCCTGCAGCTGCAGCACTTGGCCCACGGTATTGAGGGAAGCCACCGGTCCCACATAACTGTATTTAAGGTAATTTTAACAGAGCGGAAAACCCTAAAACTAAATCTGAGAACAAACTATAATGCTTTTCTTTTTGACATGCTTTTAAAAAAATATATTTATTTATTAATTTATTTTTAAATGGCGTCTCCCAGTGCTGGGCTCCTGAGCACAGGTCAGCTCCCTCCCTAGCACTCAGAGCTGCCTTTGGAAGCATCAACAAATGGCAGGGGAGGAACAGGCAAGCAGATCTGGGAGATCCCAAAGTTAGCATGGAGTTGGGCAGTGGGGACAGAGACAGAAGTGCACCTGTGTGCATCACCCACTGTGACTCCTGGAAAGAAAACCAGGACACGAGCAGCTGAGTGGGACGGAGTTCTTTGTGGCTGTACGTGGTCTAGGAAGCAGCTTAATGCTTCCGACATCCCTCCCAGCCTGCGGCAGCCGTGGGAGCCCCGCGCAGGCACTGCTGTGCCCGCAGCTCAGGCTCAGCAGCCAGGCAGACAGCAGAGATAAGAGAAGCTTTAAACCAGGAGTAAGAGCAAAAGTACAAGGTAGGGAGAAGGAAAAAAAAAAAGTTTCGCAGTTTTCCGGTTTATCGTGGCAGGGAGAAACAATGCCAGGAAGGGCACGGCACAGTCAGCAACGGCAGCCGAGTCACGTCAGGATACAGAAACGTAACTGATCAGTTCTTTCGGCAGCGTGCAATTAGCTGGTAGATATTTCAAGATACTTAGAGAGCTCTGTAACTAGTCAAATCCTACACGGCACGCATTTTCCTTGACTAACGCCGCGGCGTCTCTCCCAGCACATTCCATGAATATCGCTTCCTGCAGCACAACCTGCCCCCTGCCGCTCCTGGATACTACTTAGCAGAAAGTTGACTGACGCGCCGCAATGAAAGCTGCGCTACTTCCCACACCAGCGACAGAGCTGCTGCCAAGGAAGACTCTCGGCCCGAACTCGGCCAGGCTTCCCCGACCCTGTGCTATCCCCGAGAGGCGCGCAGCCACGAGCGCTCCCGTTCCCGCGCGGCCCCCCAGGGCCGGGCTGTGCCCGCAGCCTCGCGCTGCAAACCCGCCCGCACGGGGCGGCCCCCCAGGCAGAGCCGCGCTACGTCTGGGAGAGCGACGGGGAAGGGAAAAGGTTTCCGATCTGTCTCAACAGTGTAAGACAACTTCTCTCCATCTGCCACACATGCAAAGCGATCGGTCGGAGCCGATGTGCAGCTCGCTGCTCGCAGAGCATTCCCCGGCACCAGCCGGGGTCGGACCCCGCCGCTAGCCCAGCGCCGTCCCGCACACAGCTGGGGCCGGGCAAGGAGGGGAGGGAGGCAGCAACACCCGCGGAGCGCCCAACCCGCCCGACGGCCCCGGGCGAGACAGCACCCTGCAGCGCTGCCTTCGAAGATCACCACCACGCGTGCCACGCCTCTCCCCGCTGCCGCCAGCCCCTGCAGCCCTCCACTCCCGGTGCCCGCGACCACTCTTCGCTCCCGGGAGTGGGAAAAGCCGCTTCTGATGAGAACGGCCGCAGCGCCCCGACATCCCGCACCTCCTAGCTGGAGGGACGGTTCCTCGGCGCGGGGCCCGGACGGGGCTCGGAGGTGCACCGCGGGGAGCGGAGCGCGGCCAGGGAATGAGCACCGCGGCAGCAGCCGCGTGCTGAGAGGAAGCGGGGCTCGGGAGCAGCCGGGGAGCAGCGACGGGGGCAGGAGAAAGGCGGGGAAGCGGCACAGCCACGAGCTCGGGGCAGGGGCGCGGGAGTCACCCGGGGACCCGTCCCATCCCCGGCGCGGAGCCTGGGGGTCGCGCACGCACCTCCCGCCCTCCCCGCGCCCTGGTGGCACTCACGCGGCAGCGGCGCATCCACACCTGTCCCCACTGCGCCGGGCAATAACTGCGGGGCGCGCGCGGCCGCCCCGACAGGGCGCGCGGATGGCCACGCCCCCTCCCGGGCACGCCCACCGGGCACGCCCCGCGCTCCCTGCCGTGGCGCGGCCCTGAGTCAGCTCCCGCCGCCCCGGGGCGGGGTAGGATAAACGGCGGTGTCCGCCGGAGCGTCGCTGATGTGTGCGAGCCTTCCCCGGAGAGCGGCTGTTGGCGAGTCAGGGTGGCTGCGTGAGTCCTTTGTGTTCAGGGAGCGGCGAGACGAGGGTCGCGGAGGGCAAAACTTGGTAGATGGAGTTGTTCTTTGCATAATGAAAAATAGAATAAAATAAAACGAAGCTAAACTGCTCGGCTTTAGCTCAGTACTTTAGGTCACGCTTTCATCCCTTCAGGGTTGTAGTACCCACAGATCTCTCCCAGAAGTCGTTTTGAATGAAGATGAAGCTCCCAGTGACCCCCATCTGCAGATGTAAAGGGGAAAATGAGGGTGATGGGAGATTCCCAGGGTGTAAGTGGATCCTCCTTTGGTCTGTATGTCCCTTCAGCCCACAGAAAGCTGCAAACGACGCTTCTGAGATTATTAGCAAGGAGGCTATAGCCGGAGTCTGAAACCAAGGAGCAGGGAGAGAGTATGAGGGCAAAACTGAAGAAAATGTGCAAACTCATTTTACAATATGCAGAAGAGTGTAAAATGAAGGGTCTGTGGGCTGGTGGTGTGAACTAGGCAATGTGTAAGTGCAGAGAGGCCTCTGGCCTGGCATCACCAAGGAGCTGAAACCCAGAGACAGAGGCAGCAGAAGGCAGCACGGGAGGTTGTGTGTTGTGAGGGCAGAGATGCTGAGGGAGATGGAAGGCATGTGAGGAGACAGGGAGGGAGAAACACAGCTCATAACAGATCCCGTAGAAACTCAGATCACTGAGCAGCTGATTAGGATGGAGATCAGCAGGGAGGAGGCCATGAGATTGGGGTTTGCTTCATGCTGCTTCTGTGATTATGCTGAGTGAGGAAATCCTGGCACTTTTGGGAAGGCACCATAATGAGATTATTGGGTTTGGCCAAAAGGGTTATGTAGAAATCTGACAGTCCATTGAGCAATACCACTTGTCTCACTTAGGACGGGAAAATCACAAAACAGAATTAAACAATCCCATTTCCCCCTGCACCCTTTAATGTTCAGAAACTGCAAACTTTCTTTGATTTCTTTGTTCAAAACCTTTTTTCAAAGACATCACCAAGAAGAACAACAAGCAGACCGTAGGAATCATTGTGTCCCTGCTCAGGCAGAGCACAAGGAGCCTCACACCTCCTAAGTCCTGACTTGTCCAAGAGATGCAGCTGTACAGCTCAGCAAGCCACTAATATTGTGCATGTGTTGTAATATCCCATGTGTTGGGTTTTCCCATGCCTGATAGGGCTAACCTGGCTGAGACAAAATGGGGCTCTGTGGTACATAACAATAAAAGTAAGTAGGTCACCTGGAGACTTCCAAGTGCAAGGCATTTCAAGTCATTAGTGGGAAAGAAGTATTGGTGACAATTGCCAGATGCAAGCCAGCAGCTCCAGCACATCTGATGCCAACAGTGTCAGCAACAGCTGCCACTGCTTCTCCCTTCGGAGCCCCACCAACGGAGAACACAGCCTAGCCTTCGGCGTGCTTGAGGAGCAGAGGTAATGCCAAGCATTGGGCGGATGGGACAGCAGTTATGGCTGGCCTGCTGGCAGCAGGTAAATGATTAATGCCCAGCTCTATGCAGCGGGGGCAGACAGAGGGAGGAAGCAGCTGTGCCTTGCGCAGGAGGAAGCCCAGGCATGCGGGAGGTCGGGGGCACTGAAATAGTAGGAGAGGTAACTTGCAGCAGCTCAGCTTTCTCAGCAGTCAGGCCAAGCAGCCCTTTGAGCCCCCTCTTGCATTCACCGCCCAGGAGCGAGGAGATGTGGATGGCAGTGGAACAGCGTTGGGTGTCACTGGGTGCCCTCTGCCCTGCACCATGTGGCAAACCGTGCTTGCCACCGTACAGCTGGCCCACGCTTTCCTTTCTTCACTCCCTCACCATAAGGTCTTGGGTGCTGCCCTGCTCCGGGTGAGGCTGTTCCTCAAAAGCCTTCAGATGTGGACACTACCCAGGGCCATTCTGAGCAAGAAGGCATAGGCAGGGTGCAGGCAGGAGCTGCTGCCCAGGACACCCTCAGCACTGGGAACCTGCTGAGGTTGCATGCTGTAAACAGGCCGGGAGTCACGTGGCAAGCACCGTCAGCTATCTGCATACCAATCTCACCGAACAGAAGCTACCCAAACCTCTTCACAAGCACTGCTTTCCTTAACATTGCCTGTACTACTTGTGAGGCTCCGCTGCCTCGACCAGTGTTGTACAGCTCCAGCAGCTCAGGCCTTGCTGGGTGTACCAGTGGCACTGGCAACAAAGGTACCCTCCTTGGTTTGCATTTTCAGGTTCTGCTTACTGTTTGCTGCAGAAGAAGCGTGCGATGCTGGTGGTAACCCTGCTGGAGCAGCTGATCCTCCGTGACCTCCGTACCCTCACGTTCACCGTGGCACACAGTGAGAGAAAGGCACCGTCCTGCATATGCATTGGGCATGGAGATGTCCTTATCCCGCCATGGACATCTGCTGAGGAGATGCACAGAGTACACAAGTTTGTGCCCACTGCAAAGCTGCTGAGGTGCCGCAACAGGGATTTATCTTTTTTATAAAATCTTACCAAATCTATTCAGATAGGTAAGTTTATAGGTAAAGTTCCCCATCTCAAGTAACAGTATTAAAATCATCAGGTCGTTGCCATGGAAAACTGTTCTGTGCAGATGACAGTGGAACTAAGCAAGGTTGAAGGACACTGATCCAAAAATAAGGCAAAAAATGGCTGGGGCTAAAGCAGAAGCCATGTTTGTGAGTATGAGAAATGACTTTCATTACATTTAATAAAGGTAATGTCATGTTTTTATATATATATATATGTATACACACACCTTAAAAATATGCATATGTTAATATATATGCATGCATTATTAGTATACATTTGAAATATATATAATGTGGATATAGTATATGTACACTTACATAATATATAAATATCTAATGTGTGTGTATATGTCCATAATATATATACCCCTACACATACATATATAATAAACTATATATTTAAAAGCACACATATAATTATACAGACGTACATACATTATATAAAATCTAGTTTTTCTGTGCTTCTCAAATGAAAGCTGGTAATGACACACCTTTCCAGAGACTATCACTTACATGCAGGATGTCCACTCAATCCATACCAGGAAGGAGAATTCAACTACCTGCAAAAAAAGTGTACTACACTATTATAGTCATTATAAAAAAATATATATATATAGCCTTAATGAACATAGTGAGAAAAACAGAGCCAACGCACTTAGCCGGCCTATTCCCAAATATCATAATGTTACATCACCTGATTTTTTCATTTAATTCTGTCCCATCACTGAAAAAAATGGGTGAAAAAAGAACCAACCTCACTAACAGCATGAATAAAATCTCCAATTTAAAAATATACAAACATGAAGGTTTAAATGATTGTTGCCCGAATGGGCATCCACTAAGTGAAGACTACAGGCATATGCCATCGCGCTGCAGAA
Source organism: Numida meleagris (assembly GCF_002078875.1). Lineage (NCBI taxonomy): Eukaryota > Metazoa > Chordata > Aves > Galliformes > Numididae > Numida > Numida meleagris. The sequence goes on from NC_034438.1 coordinate 19,236,432, forward strand.
CGTGACATCTTACACCTTTTCACAGCTTAGAATTTGAATTTGGATGCTGTCTACCAGCTGTTTTCTGTACAAAATTAGTAGCTACATCTTCTCTAAGTCAAATTTTACTCATATGTTATTACTGACCGTGATGGCAGCAAATGTTTTATTCCATAGGAGCTAACATAGAGTAAATTAAAGGAACTTCTGGGTATCCTGGAAGGCATGAGGGTGTGTATTTGGCCACAGTATTGTGCCATAACTGCATCCCCAGCCCTGCACTGGGAGTGTAAACACATGGTGAAAATAACTTCATTTTGGAGAGCAGTGCTCCATGACTGCTAACACAATCTGACACCTACTATAAACACAACAAACAAAAGCCCCTCAACAAAGAAGGGAATGCTAACCTGCCCTGTGCTCAATAGGCTTTGGCTGGCCAAAACTTGCAGGTGCAAGAACATCACTTCGGAATCACAAAATCATAGAATCTTTAAGATTGGAAAAGATCACTAAGATCATCTAGTCCAACCATCCTCCCAACACCACTATGCCAGCTATCATGTCCCTCAGTGCTACACCTACATATTTCTTGAACACCTCAAGGGACAGTGACTCCGCCATTTCCTTGGGCAGCCTGTTCCAATACCTCACCACTCCTTCTGAGAAGAAATTAATATCCAACCTTATCCACCCCTGGAGCAACTTAAGCCTCTCATCCTAGAAATACACCAGAAGAGTGCTAGGAAGATCGATAATGAAGTGCTGTTAGCACAGGCTCTCCCCCAAATGAGAGTAATCAGTGAGGATTTTTACCTAATTTAAAGTTTATCTTATGCTGTTAAAAGCAAGCAAGTTAATTAGGCAACCTGAAGATAAAACAGGCCAGCCTAGAGAAGCTCTTGGTACTGGTGAGTATCTAGCTATGCACATGGCTATGGCATGCCATGTTGTACATAACTCCTGTCTGCAAGAGCAAGAGCAAAATTGTTGCCAGGAGTGGATTTGAGTAATTGCTGGTCTGCGTTTTATCTGAAGATGAAAGGGACAGCTTCTTCACCCATGTCCACGCAGCACATGATGGCACGGAGATGTGCAACAAGGTACACCTCTGTGGTCATTTTGGCCAAAAGACCGTGCTCTAGGCCCTGGTGGTTTGCTGTGATCTCTGAGCGGCAGAAGCAAGAATGCTGCTGATGAGCATTCCCTTTCTCATTCAGTGTCCCTGCTTCCAGACATTTTCTGAGTCACATGTGCATTACGCAGGTATACACCTGGGTTCAGCAGCAAGGAGAGTGACCTTTGTTCCAGAGCCCCTGGGTTGTTCTGTTTGTGCCATGCTCAGAAACCCAAGGCTCAGGAGACATCTCATCAGGAGACCAAGGAGCACCGTCAGCAGTAGACATCCACAGTGCTTTGGGGGGAGCCAATAAAAGTTCACCTGCCTTCTCTCCAAAGAAAAACCATTTGTTTTTTCTGTCCTCTTATTTCTCCTGCAATGTTGACATAAATAACCGTGAACACTGCTAAGTGGCAGAGCTTCGCTAGCGGCAGAGCAGCTTCCCTTTCATTTCTCTCCCAGTCTCTGAGATAAGAACAAAAACAAAGGACATGAGAAGGGAGCTTTAGCATTCATTGCAACAAACCCTCAGTCTGTTGGCCTTGACAAGTATGCTAGTACTAACAGGATGCAAAACTAAAATCAGACCAGGAAATTATTCTCCAAAACTAAAGCTTGGTTAGAGTAATGTTATTAAAAATGCATTGTGGCAAATGTTTTTTTTTTTCCTTTTTTGATAATTTTTTTTTGCAGACAGAGGGTTGGAAGGAAGAACAAGAAAATAAAATCAGAGAAATGGATAAGAAAAGCAGAAAAAATATTCAACATCATTTCTGTGAGCACATTGTACCTTCCCCTGGCTCGAGTTCCTGTTGATTTCAGACAAAAGCTATCCTCATCCCCGTTCTCACCACAGAATTGTCACCTGCGCTGGGTGCATAGCCACAGATCAGTAAGTTATTCTGAAGCTGAAGGTACCCACTCACTGTTAGAGGGAACGTAAGCCATGGAAAAATTTCCTTCATTCTTTCCAATACATTCAGAAAGGGAGCCATAGGCAAGATACATTTGAAATGTGTTGAAACCAGTACCACCCATTTTCTAAGAAAGGGCTTCCGATAAATTCAGAAGAAACATATATTGAGAATTTCAATGTCTGATCTTGCTGTATGGTAGAGGAGTCTTCATAGTTTCTGTGATATTGTCATAGCTAGGTTACACAAATAAACAAGGTGTTTTTGAAATGGACCTGTCACTGGCAATGTAATACCTGTGAGACAGTAATTCCCAAAACTTAAATCTCGTAACTTAGTTAGCAATCAATGTTTTCTTTGTGTGACTCTTGCATCTGATACCATCAGGTTGCAGTTGATTATACCACACGGGTCTCTACGACTGCTGATTCTGGTCAGGTAGAAGGAGTCAATAAATAGAAATCTATATTATATTTCATATCTAATTACACCTTTTCTATGGTCTCTCACATCTTTACTACAATAAATTAACCTACTGAAATTAAAACAAAAGAACAATTGAAAAAACGGCACCCAAAAAAAAACAAAGCCCAGTCTTCACTTATACATTCATTTTTCTAGAGATATTTGCAAAAGGTATTAAGGACATCTTTCCTGATCATGCTCCTTCATGCAGAACTGTGTACAGTTGATGCTTTTCTTTTATGAAAGGATATATGGTGCTCCTTTCTTCCAACTCCCCTCTTCTGTACCTTTTTTACTTCCTCAAAGAGGTAGTAGAAAGATTCATAGAATCATCAAGGTTGGAAAAGATCACGAAGTTCAACCATCAACCTGACCTACTGAGTCCCACCACTAAATCATGTCCCATAATACTGTGCCCACATGCCTCTTAAACATCTCCAGGGATGGGGACTACACCACTTCCCTGTGCACCCTATTCCAACACTTGGCCACTCTCACTATGAGGAAATTCATCCTGATGTCTGATCTAAACTTCCCCTGGTCCAACTAAATAGCCTATGGTATGATTTTAAAGACCATAACAAAACAAATTGAAAATAAAATCACACGTGCAGATAGATAGGCTGCGTTTATTAGTTCCCATTCACTTACAGAGGTCTATTCCTTGTGCTCTCCAAACAAGTCTGAACCTTTGTACACTCTCCTGATGGACAGGTATACATGTCATCATCATTTCCTCCATGAGAAAGGCAGATAATCTTGGATTATAACAGACTTTTATTCAAATAGTTACTCCCTGTATGCCTTTCTTCTCCAACCTTTACAGTCAAATATGAGATTTTTACAGGTAATGCCTGGACTGCTGCTGTGCTTTAAACCTGCTGCAGTTCAGCACCCCTCAGCTGCTCACTTATTCTTCCCAGGTGTAATAGGGGAAAGAATCAGAGAAGTAAAGGTGCAAGAACTCATGGGTTGAGGTAATGACAGCTTACTAGGCAAAGCAAAAGCTGCTTGCACAAGCAAAGCAAAGCTACTTCCCATTGGCAGGCAGGTGTTCAGCCACTCCCAGTAAAGCAGGGCTCACCACACGTAATGGTTTCTTGTGAAGACAAACATTATCACTCTGAACACCCCCCTTCCTCCTTTCACCAGCTTTTATTGCTGAGCATGATGCCATGCAGTATGGGACATCTCTTTGGTCAATCTGTGTCAGATGTGTTATCACCTTTATTTTCATCCTCGATCCAAAACAAAGCATCACACAAGCTTCTACGAAGAAAATTAACTCTATCCCAGCCAGAATCGTGACAACCACCACTACACACCAACAAGACAGCACATGCCTTCCCCTTGTCATTAAAGATCTCCTTCTAAAGGAGGGCACACTCCTGAACTCCTTATATTCGTGCCAACTCAAGTGTCTGCAATAGCAAACCTCAGCAACAGCAAGCGTAGAGCTAGTAACTGAAGTTTCTTTGAGGGCTCATTAAAGACACTACAGATGGAGGAGGCTGACAAAGCTGGCTGTGCTTGTTTGGCATCATGGCAGAAGTGAGGAAGAAAGGAGAGGAACTGACCCCCAAAGCTAATCCAGCAACTGCTTGGGCTGTTGCTGAACTGAGCACCACCTCCTTTTGGGATTTTACTGGCCTGGTTTTATTAGTGCCTCATGGAAAAAGTCTGGTGGACCACATGACAGACAAGTAGATAATTCAAAACTAACAGCCCAACACAGATGCGTTTCTATTCCCATACTGTCATTGATCTTCAAGGCAACTTCTTCCATACAGTGATCTTTTAGGCAAACACTACTGGAAGACACCATGTCTTATCAAGTGGGGAGTGCTTACAGAGATGCACTAAGAGCTCTTTTCCCAAAGTGTTCAAAATTCCTATATTAATAGCCAGCAAAAATACCACTGCCAACTTTTCAGAGCAATGTGTTTTTTGGAGATAAAACTGCCTCCTTCATGCATTCAGAGAAGTGCAGCAGAGATATCAAACAGCAGAGCTCAAAGCAAGGCTTAAACATATGAGTAGAAACATTATTTGAATAATGCATTCTGCCTTGGAGAATCTGTCCTGAAACATAGAATGTTCTGCAGAGGAGTCTGAGGCCAGTGTAGAAGGAAGGCGGGAGAAAGAATCATAGAATCATAGAATCTCTCAGGTTGGAAAAGGCCTTCAAGATCATCAAGTCCAACCGCAACCTAACTATACTACCCTAACTCTAACAACCCATCGCTAAATCATGTCCCTGAGCACCACATCCAAACGGTTTTTAAACACATTCAGGGATGCTGACTCACCCACCTCCCTGGGGAGCCTGTTCCAGTGCTTAACAACCCTTTCTGTAAAGAAGTTTTTCCTGATATCCAACCTAAACCTCCCCTGGCGCAACTTGAGGCCATTTCCCCTTGTCCTATCACCTGTCACCAGTGAGAAGAGATCAACCCCACTCTGCAATCACCTTTCAGGTATTTGAAGAGAGCAATGAGGTCTCCCCTCAGCCTCCTCTTCCCCAGACTAAACAGCCCCAGTTCCTTTAGTCTCTCCTCGTAGGGCATATTCCCCAAGCCCTTCACAAGCGTTGCTGCCCTTCTTTGGACCTGCTCCAGCACCTCCATGTCCTTTCTGTACTGAGGTGTCCAAAACTGAACACAGTACTTGAGGTGGGGCCTCACCAGTGCTGAGTACAGGAGAAAGAAGTGAAACTTTTTGTCTAAACATAGTGATCCAAATGGTTTCTTCCAAAAAAGAAAGGTCCTGGTCTTCCTATTTTAGCTGAGAAAGTAGTTGTGTCAGTGAGAGACCTGAAGTGCAGTGGGGAATGCTGCTGAGACTCGGGCTGCTGGGGCTCTGCTGACAGTGGGATCGCTCTCCCAAGGAGAGTAATCTCTTGTCACCCTCAACAACTGCATCTGGTGACACAATGGACAACCGCAGTCACCTCATAGAAGGAGTTGATATTCTTCCTCTTCTGCATTTTCTTTACTGTTTGGACAAGAATTAAAATAGGTCAAGAACAACAGGTGGAAGTGGGAATGTGGCTTCTTATCAGATGGCAGAGCATTATCTAAATCTTATGTGTAGGTAGGAGGTGAGAAAAAAATCCTTTTAAGAGGACTTGTTTTCAAATCTCCACCCATTTTGACATGCCTTAACACTCACTCTAGTGCAGCCACGGGCAAAACAATGAGTTGCAAGAACAGCTCGAACAGAGATTAATGCAACTCTTTTCAGCATGTTGAGTCTTACGAAAAAAAAACACAGAGTTTTTAAAAGAAGCTCACACGTTTTTGTTTTTATTTTTTACGGTTCAGGGAACACGTTACTCCTGCATTAGTCAACAGCATGCTACTATGGAGTGATACATAAGACAATGTTCTTCAGCTGGATAAATTCAGATTTTTAAATTTTCAGGGAAGTTTGCGAGACCCACACTCTTAGCCCAGTTTTGGAGTGGAGGTTTTCTCTGTGCTTATGATATACACACACATATACAGAGGTGACTCTGAGAGGTAGGAAACTTTGGATGAGTTCTGTGATCTTATAGTTTCTCTTCAAAGCTTAACCACTGGATTGCAGAGAACCTTTAAATAAAGCCTTCTGTCACTATAATGTGGCTTTTAAGTACTTCTAGAGAATGTGCTGAAGCTTTCTCCCCCCACTTTTTCCTTCCTGACTATCTTTATATCCAGACTTTTTACTGTGGATGAAGTAAACCATTATTGTGCCCATTTTGCTAACTGAGACAGGAGACAGAGCAGAAAATCTGAATTTACAACAAGGTTTTCAGAGGCATCTCAGGCTTCTAAGCTGCCCTCAGCTTGATCTCAGTCTTTATAGATTATAATGAGCTTATAAAAAGTTTAAAAATCTGCACAAGCTCATACATATGAATGCAGCTGAAATCTCTCTCTGCAGATACAATGTCACTGTGACACAGAGGAAGTTCTAAATTACAGTGTTTACTGTTCTTCCTCACCATTTTTAAGGCAGCTTGTCTCTTTGACAAGTACTCGAGATAAACAAAAAGTGGTTACCCCCAAGCACCTTCGCTGCTGCTGTTGTCAGCTTTTCCACATATGAAGCTGTACAGGAGCTAGGTCTCTTTGTTAGGACATGCTCCCTAATCCCTCTAAGATCTTAAAAAAGGCAGAGAATACTGAAGTAAATCATCCTGCATACTACCAATTAGTAAATAATAATACAAAAGTAAAATAACGATTAAAAATAGATAATTAAGAAAAAACAACATCACTCCCTTCCCAACACTGGTAGTCGGTTTGGTTAGTTCTTGTCCCAGCTCTTTGATTCTGCTAGAAGATCCGGGTGATTTCACAGCAGAGTTTGTTACAGAAATAATTTCTTTTCTTTCTAAGGCAGAAATTGAGGGCCATTTGAAATTTCACTGAAATTCCTGAAAGAAAAGGGATCTCACAGTCCGGCCTGTCTCATGTTCTTTCTTTAGAATGACTTTAGGTATTTCAAGTGAAATGGTTTCTACTGTGATTTTATGGAGACAGAAGCAAATATCTCAGTAGCACTAAAGAAGCACTGAGCAAAATGCTGCACAGGAAATCTCTTGCTGGTGTCAGACCTGCTTTTGATCAGCAAGTATAAAGGAAAGGTCCCAATATCTGTCAATTTTACAAGAGAATCCTGTTGAATTTGTGAAGTTTTGAGCATCTAGATCTTATTTGGCCCTTCATATTCAATATGAACATCGACACCTGTCTCATGGTCTCAAGCTGCATCAGTGGAGATGTAGACTGGATGTTAGGAAGGATTCAAACGCTCGAGGGTGGTGAAGCATTGGGACAGGGTGCCTAGGGAAGAGGTGGAGCCCCCATTCCTGGAGGTATTCAAGAGATGTGCAGGCATGGCGCCAAGGGACATGGTTTAGTGGTGGGACGCAGTAAGTCAGGATGGTGCCTGGACTTGGGAATCTTGAAGGTCTGTTACAACCTAAATGATTCTGATTCTAAGTGCTACCAGTACCTCAGCATTGGGTTTTCTTATCTGAAGGACATTATGTCTAAAATCATCCTTTCAGAGCATTATTTTTCCAGCCAGATATGTCCTTTATTCTCCTTAAAAAGGTATTTTTTTGCTTGAACTTCCTCACTTGGGCCTGATTCACTGCATTCATCCATTTGCCTCTGCATACAGACACATGTGCAGCCTTCCTCCCCCACTCCACAGCACCAGTCCACTCTCAGGAAGCTCACCAAAAAGCATCACCGAAATCCAGATCTCCAACAAACTGCACCACTGACAAAACAGAACTGCACACAGGGTTGCTAGTGGTCAGAGGTTTTATGCCTCCTCACCCAGGAAAATCACTTTACTCTGCATTCATGTATTTTCTACATAAGATTAGAGCTCGTCTCCCTGTCACACTACTCAGTGTGAGTGGGCTACTGAAGCATTACCAATAGCCAAGTTACAGAATGTGGCAGGCAAGAGCCAAGTGTCAGGAAAACGTGTGCTTTTCCATAGATGCTTTAATAGTTAATCTTTAACAGTTAAAAGATTAGAGCTCCTAAGAAAACACCTTATTTCCCTGCCAGCCTCAACAGGCTGCAAAGGTGGTGAGGCTGAGAATGGTCCGAAAATTTCAAAGTGTGATGGATTAGACAGAGGAAAAAAAAAAAGCAGGCAAAGCAGGATAGTTTCCATACAAATTCTTTCCATTATACCGGGTTTCTTTTAAAGGCTCTGCCAAGACATAGCAAGATTTTCGAGCGTGGAAACTAAAGAAGCAATGCAGCCCTGCACAAAAGCTTTCCTCCTTGCCACCCGAGGTGGGGTAAGGCTAATTTTAACTGCTTTGAACTCCCTCACCCAAGCTGCCAGGACATTCCTTTGCCTGCTTGGCCTGCCCTGAGCTACGCACCCTCGAGGAACCAGAGTGTTGCTGACTCCAGAGGCTGATGGAGGTGGTGGAGCTGGGCTCCTGCTGGCTCTGCCCAGCCTTGCTGATTCTGGCCATGACTTGGTGCCCTGTAGAAGGTGGTAGTTCAGAGTGGGATAATGTTGGCTGGATCTGGGATCATGGAATCATAGAATCATAGAATGGCTTAGTTGGAAGGGACATTAAAGACCACCGAGCCCCAAACCCCTGCCATGGGCAGGGTTGCCACCCACCAGATCAGGCTGCCAGGGAACATCTATGCACCCACAGATTTCTACAGACACCCATCAGAGACATCTTCTCAGCTGCTTTATGCAGCATGTGCTCAGATTTTATCAGGTCTGGGACAGCTATCATTTTCTTCAAACAGCTTTTAACAACATCAGGCATCTCTGTCGAGGAACTGTGTGCAAGCGCTCTGTAGATATCCTCTGTATTTCCTCACTGTTGAACTTATAATACATCTGTGGATGGGATCAAATTCTACTTAGTTTCACTGCTAATGTTAGATGAAAGTTTACCCACTATATTAAATCATTAGTGTATTTACCCACACGCTGGGGCTGAGAAGATATGAGTCCTGTTATAACAAATGTGTAAAAACTTTCAGACAGGACAAGAGTGTGGATGATGTGGTCATGCAGGAGAAGAAAGGTGTGGTGCTTGTCAGCTGCAGTCAGTTCCCCATTTTCTAGGTTAATGAGGGTTTTGGACATCCAGGATGGTGTGAGAGCATGTGATGCAGCTGAGAGCACAGTGCAGAAATGTCTCATGAATATTTAAGAGGTAACCAAAACCAAATGTCTGACTCATTTTCTAAGGACTTAATGACAGAAGTGGGTCTTAAGATCTGATAAGAATGAGAAGTTATAACCTGGGTAGACCAGCTTGGAGTAAGGTCATAAAAAGGGTGGAGATATTTGCTGAAAGAGCAAGTGAACAAAGATTACTTACACAGGCTAGGTCAGAATCATGAATTGAGCTGAAGGAAGAGAAAATCTATTTAAAGGGGAAATGACATAGTGGTAGAATAAAAGCAAAGGTTAAAAAAGAACACAAAAAGTAAACAGCAGTTAGGTAGATCTCAGCACAATAACTACCTTAAAATTTGTGACACTTTTCATTTAATGGGTGACAGACATGGGAGTAAGTGAGGAGGAAGTCATCCGGAAGGTGATTAGCGAATGAAAGTTAATCAACTCTGAGCACGTGCAAAAAAAAAAAAAAAAAAAAAAAAAAAGACCAAGATTTTAGGGCTAGTTATGGAGGAAAAAGAGGTGAAATCTCAGTGCTGGATGGAGCAGAGCTTACAGCTCTGTGCCACGGATGCTGCTGGTCTTCAGTGTGATGAAGGAAGGACAAGGCAGTGGAAAACATGTTAAAAGAAAAAGAAATTACATAACTACAATCAGAGTGGCCAAATCTTAAGGCAAAATGGCACTTAGAAAATCATGGGAGGAAAGGCAGAAATGTGAATTCAAACAGAGAGGATTATGGAGAAATAGCATCTACAAATCAGGATAAAGAACAAGAGCGGCAACAGTTCTATGTTGCATGAGTTATAGAATTGGGAAATACATTGTTATGGCAGTGAGTAATGTTCCTGATTATCTACAATGCTTCAGTCACCCTTCTGTTTAACTAAGCCTCTTTTAGATAAACTAGGCTTAGAGCATTTGCTTGATAATTTTTCTCAATGAGAGTAAGATTTTAAGAAGCTGTAGGGGCTGGGAAAGATAGTAATGAAAATGGGACGATTATAAAGCAACAATAGTACATGTATGTCAGGTTTTCAGGGCAACTATTTTCTAGTGACTTAACAAACAAAAACTGCAGGTGTGGGAACTAATGATCTATTTCTTCATTGGAGAGTATTGCACTGAATCCAAGTGAGTTAAAAAGCAGCTAATGTTATTCTGGAAACTGCTTGTATATGTTAACGCAGGGTTATGAAAAAGCTAATGAACTCTCTCTTCCCATCTGCCTCAATCTGTAGGTGCAGTTTGGCTCTAACATGGCCAAATGGCTGTCAGAGCTAAGCACGCGTGTTGTGCTGCCCTGAGCGCAGCCTGAGAACACAGAGCGGGGAAGGATGGCATGCAGACTGCCTGGAAAGGTGGGTGATGCCTGCAAAGCAGAGAACCACCAGCTCTAAGCTAAAAAGCTTGGTGAATAATATACAATGAATGGAAAGCTGGGGGTTTGATTATGCAGACAGGCCAGGACTGAGCCCAACTTGAGGAGCTCTGTGCGTGCAGCAGAAGGGAGATGCAAATTAAAGCAGTGGTGAAAGGAGGCCAGAGAAGGAGAGCAGGAAAGGCCTGAGCTGAGCTCCTACAGGGCAGCAGTGGAGACGGAGGGATGATGATGGAGCTGTGCAGGCCTACAAATGCGGGCTGCCCCAAGCCAGGCGCTCACCCTGCTGAGGCCTGGGGGCAGGGGCCAGTGGCAGGCCCAGCCCTGCTGGCGCTCAGGGGTGCTGGGTGTGCTCACCCTGTGTGCTCTGGGGCTTTGCCTTCCCTTCTGCAAGCTGGCACAGCTGCTTTGTCTCCTCTCACTCCATCTTTTGGGGCTGTCAAGCTCAGTTCTTGAGCCTTCTGGTGGGTGACCACTTTCCAACCTTTGACTTGTTCAGATTTACCTCTCCCTGGCAGGAAAAGAAACTGCTGGCACAGTTCTCAAGGTTACTGGAACATATAAACCTTCCTGCTGATACGAGACATACCATCAGGATCACCTGACACGTATTTAGGGTACGCAGAGCAAGCCTATGAAACCTGTAATCTGGGACAGGCAGTTCTGGTACACAGCAGCATATCTGTATGCTCCTGTATCCCAGAGGCCTGCATGTCTCACAACTATCTGCAGTTTACAGAGCAGCCCATCACGGAGTGTTATTTAAATTGCTTTGATATACTTCATTAGTCAACCTGAACCTTAATAGGTATCTGCAGTGGCAGAACAGGATGAAGCAGCTGTCTCACACATTCACTAGGGCCCTCAGGTATAGTAGCTGTGTGCAAAACAATTAAACATTCTGGAAACTCTCCTTATAAAGAATGATGAATAGCATTCAGATGGCAGAGCTCTGTGCAACTTGAGAGATGCAGGTTTTTTTTCCCTGGGAAACAATTTGTGCACTTCTCCAAGAAATGTGTAATACATTGTGAGTGGGTGCCAAGTGGGTCCACTTCCCACAGGAGGTGTGCAGAAGTTCTGCATGGTGGAGTCTCCTGGTGCACGGTGCACTGCAAAACCACGGGCTGCATAGGGACTTGAGATGCTTTGCTTCAATTCAGTGGGCAATAATGCATGCTCCAGGAAGAAAGGTGTGCTCTTTGGGCCATATAGTCCACCCAGAAGCACTAGTGATGGGCGAAAGTAAAGAGCTTCGTTCACATCTGTTTTGAGGAGTCCAAAAACATTTTTTCATGTTTGCTAGTATGAGAATTACAATCAGCTGATTTCCTTAGGAGTTGCAGCACAGTGTAGGAGGTGATAACAACAGTAATTAACTGTTGAGCAATGCGAGACACTCCCTACTGACTGCCAGAAAACATGGGAACTCAGGATTCTTACCCTACACCTCCTCTTTGGTGTATCCTTAATTACAACAAACATGGGCTCCCCACAGCTGCGCTCATTGTGCTGTTTTGAATAGTGAGCAGGAAAGAAGCAAGCTAATGCAGGAGCAAAGCAGGCAGCCCAGCCCTGCAGCATGGAGCTCCACACAGGTGAGCTATGCAGGAGGGTACATGAGCAGGGCTGCTCATGAGAGGCAGAGTTAACATGTTTGGGTAACGCTGCTGCCAGCAGAAAACACATACTCTGCGTTGGAAGGAAGGATTCCCTTTCATCTCACCCTCTCTCTCTCTCTTTTTTTTCTCCTGTTTCTTAAAATAGCAGTGACAGATTAAAGTTTCGCCATGCAGACTGAGATACATTTTTGTGGATGGAAGTTACGCACTGTGGGCAAGCAATAATAGCTACGGTTCCTTCAGAGGCCACCCTGAGTTACAAGCAGAGAGGATTGTGAGTCAACTTCAGTTTTTAATACAAATGGAACTGGCTGGCTACCAATGTGAGTCTGTTCTTTCCAGTGATTTCCAGCAAGAGCATAACATCTTCCTTCATCTATTATGATTTCACTTTTTGGATGTAACTTTTCTAAAAATATGATTACAAATTGTCTCAGAATATTTCAGCGTTCCCATTGGAAGATGAGACTTTTGCCTTAGAAATCTTATTACAACTCATGCAAAACAAGTATGCTGAGACCTGTAACTGATACAATACAAATATCCTGTCAAATAAATGCTCTGCAGTCAACAGAGAAGGAAAATGTTTAGTATCTTTAAAACAGCCTCTGAAAACAGCTAAAACACCTTAGTAGCCCCCGTTCTCCCTGTCCCCTGCATTGCTCTATTCTGCATTTAACAAAGGCATATTATTTTAGTTGCTGAGTTGATTACCCCGTTCATGCTTAAACATGTTACTGTAGATTACAAATATATGGCTGTAAAAATAACTGGTTGGACTGATTTAAACTGCTGATGTTAATTTCCAATTTGGCATGAGGAAAATTACTATAAAACCTCTTCGGGATCACTGATGCTGCTCAGTCCCACAGAGAAAAGGGCGGATTCATAGTGTTAGGAGTGTACTGGGATGGGAACACCTCTCCTGTGAGGAGAAGCTGGGAACTGGGGCTGTTCAGGCTGGAGAAAAGGAGGCTTGGGGGGATCTCACCAATGCCTTCCTACCTGAAGGCAGGTTGTGGTTTCCAGGAGGACAGTGCCAGGCTTTGTCATTGGTGTCCAGTGCCAGGACAAGAGGCAGTGGGCACAAACTGGAACACAGGAGGTTCCCTCTGAACAGCAGGAGCACTTCTGTGCTGTGCAGGTAATGGAGCGCTGGCACAGGCTGCCCAGAGAAGTTGTGGGGTCTCCTCCTTGGAGATCTCCAGAAGCCACCAGGATGTGGGCCTGGGCACCCTGCTCTATGTGTTCCGGCTGGAGCAGGAGTTGGGCCAGGTGGACGTGGAGGGCCTTGCCAGCCTCAGATCTTCTGGAATTCTGGAAATATCCACTTAGCACAAAGATAATGCATAACCCAAAATATCCAGTTCTTTCTTCTTCCTTAACTTTAAATCATATGGTAACAAAATGAAAACTAAGAACAACTGTATGCCTATGCAATTAAAAAGATGTTTCATATGTAAATAGAAAGCTCTTCTTTTATAGTCTCAAATACTTATTCTAATCTCTTAGGCTTGATGGAATTTGGCTGAGCTGGGGGTGTCTGTGCACTGCCAGCGTTGTAGATGGCATTGGCCAGCTGTCATCTGAGCAGATGTGTGGGCTGGCAGGTATGGTTGACCATATGGCACACGGATATGGTTCGAAGGGATGAAGATGCAGGCAGCAGTTACGCACCTGCCTGAATTCCTGGCCACTCAGTCATGCCCATTTATCCTCCATTCCCATTATCTTCATAAAATAGACTAAAAGAAAACAAAAACAAGGGGAGGAGGGAAGAAGGCACATCCATTATGTAACTCATCTTTGACCACACCAAAGGACTTCAATGATATGTTTTACATGTTTTTGATTAGTTGGATGTTACAAGCATTTAACTGCTCTCCATTGAAACCAATACATCGCCTTGAAGAATATCTCTTAAGTCTCAAAACTTCAGCACACATCTAAGTGGCCATGAACACAGCAAATACTCAGACTCACTCTCTTCATGGACTACCATAACCATGTTAGTTCCTATGTGTTACATGTTAAAAGTAAATAGGACGTTTTCCATGTCTTAACCGATAAGCCCACTGCTTGACCATGTATCTCAAACTTTATTGGTACTAATGCTCAGCTTATATGTTCATTGTTCTGGGCTCCCCAGTACAAGACAGACAGGGAACTTCCAGAGTGAGTCCAGCGGAGGGTCACAAAGATGCTGAGAGGCCTGGAGCATCTCCCATGTGAGGAAAGGCTGAGAGACCTGGGACTGTTCTGCCTGGGGAAGAGAAGTCTGAGGAAGAGATCTTATCAATCCATACAAATATCTAAAGGGCAGGAGTCAGGTGAATGGGGTCAGGCTCTTTCCAGTGGTGCATAGTAACAGGACAAGGGGCAATAAGCACGAACTGTAATGCAGGAAGTTCCATCAGAACATGAGAAAAAGCTTATCATTTTGAGGTCAGCAGAGCAATGGAAGAAGCTGCCAGGAGAGGTTTTGGAGTCTCCTTCTCTGGAGATACTCAAAACCTGTCTGGACACTTTCCTGTGCAACCTGCTGCAGGAACCTGCTTTAGCAGGAGGTTGGGTTTGGTGATCAACAGAGATCCCTTCCAACCCCTACAGTCCTGTGATTCTGTGATGTTGTGATTCATCATGACAGAACCTAGCCCAGTATTCAGTGAAGAGCTTACAATTCCCATCTGTATGCACTAGATACTTAACTGTGTTAAAAATTAGGTAAGAAGCAAGAACTTTTCTCCCATGGTGCCAAAATAGTGGCATTTATATTACATTTATACCATATATATATGTGTGTATATACACATGCATACATATATATCCATACAAGGTAGGATAAGGACTCTAACACAAAGTTAAAATAAGGGGAAAAAGACAGTTCTGTTGATGTCCCCAGCTCTAATAATTTTTCAGCTTTCCGAAGTCAGGGGTCTTAGGGCCCAAAATAAGCTGGCTGAGTATGTGAGGAAATTATTCATAACTGAAAAAGGTGTCTTGTGCAGTAGAAGCCTGGGTTGATTGTAAATCCAAAGAATTCAGCAAAATCCCTACACCTTTTCTTGTGAGCATGTCTATAAGAGCATGTATATACTGGGCATAGAGAAAGGAGGAAAGGCAGCGGTGTTTACCCGTTGTTTTTTTTTTTCCCCAGAATTTGAGAGTTAACCATCTTTGTCTTGATGCCTTATTCTTCGCAAGCATCATAATCTAGACATGAATAATCAAGGAGCCTTACCTGACTGCCTCTGCAGAGCTCAGCTTTCACTCAGGCTGAAGGAGCCTTTTCTTAGGCTGAGCTGGCTCAGACTGGCTCCCACCTCCATTGTTTCCCTAGGCTAAAAGGGAAATGGAGTTCTTTGATCTCTTGTGAGAAAAAACATTTTTTTTTTCCCTCTTCTGTACCTTCTGCATCAAACTGAAATGAAACTCTTCCCAACTTCCTTGGAAGGCAAAGCAAGTCTTCGAAGCAATAGTAAATTCCTGGAATGGCCTTAAAGGATGTAAACACTTCTGTATTTGTTCTAGCAGAGTCTGACTGCTCAGTTCCAGCACCCACTGCTGTGATGGAGTGCTCTCCAGCTCAGCTCAAACTCTCTTCAAACTCTAAACTTTCTTACTGTTTTTAACAGGAACTTAGTATTCAGCTATCAGCTAGCTGCCTCTCAAGTGCATGACTTTATTTCAACATGAAAACAGTGCTCCTTCTAACACCCGACTGGATCTTAAGATGTTTGGTGTTTTTTTCTGACTGACACAAGAAGTACAATTAAGTCTATACTATACCACTTCCTGCATTTCTGACTCTGAAAGAGCTCAAATAGTATGAAAATATATTAGCATGGAAACAAAATTTGTATTAAAAAGGGGGAAATTCTGATTTAGTCAGCACATTGAAAAAAATCTGGAAAACAAATAATAAATTCACTACATCTAGAATCTTTACATAGAAATTCCAGCAGAATATTCACAGAAACTGCTATTTGAGATGCTGCATATTGCCAGGCAGTTTAAAAACTTGGAGACTAATATCACCTATCAGCTACCATCACTAAATGGACAGTTTGCAGCTACTTGATTGCAGAATGGGCCTGGATTCTTGCCCAGATGAGATAGGGATGCTTCCAATTTCCTTCACCTGGAACACCTCTCCTTTCACCAGAGGACAACAGTTAGGAGTGAGGATATCATCAGCTGATGGCAGGAGGTAATTTGGGAAGATTTCTATGCAGAATAATTCTTAATAGGAGTAATAAACCCCTGAGGCAACAAAAAAAATCTTATTTTTAGCTGTCTGGGACAACTTCAAACATTAGCCTGATAGGAATGTGAGTCCTATCAGGACTCAGAAAATACTTGGGCAGATAATCCCCAGCCCACCTTTTCCTGAGCTGAATCCCACATTGTATTCAGGGCACAGCTTATGCAAAACTGGTATGATACAAAAAGTTACACTGCAACAGTATGAAAATGAACCCTGTAAGAGTATAGGGGGATAGACTGGAATGGAATGGGATGGGATGGGATGGGATGGGATGGGATGGGATGGGATGGGATGGGATGGGATGGGATGGAACAGAATAGAACAGCTGAGAGGGACTTAAGAGATCACCGAGTCCAGCTGCCTGACCACCTCAGGGCTAAACAGAGTTTACAGCACGTTACTGAGGGTAATGCCCAGTGCCTCTTGACCACTGACAACACAGGGCTCAGCCACCTCTCTGCACAGCCTGTGCCAGGATCTGACACCTCACAACACAGAGATGTTTCCTAACGCCTTGCCTGACCCTCCCCTGGCAGCTCCGTGCCATTCCCGTCCTGCCTTTGGCTCCCAGCAGCAAAGCCCCCAGCACCTCCGTGTGCCTCCCCTCCCCAAGGAGCTGCAGGGAGCAGTGAAGTCACTTCTCAACCTCCTCTTTCTCCAGACTGGGCCACCTGAGTGCCCTCAGCCTCTCCTTGCAGGACATGCCTTTGGGGTTTGTCACCACCTTTGTTGTCCCCCTCTAGATGCATTCAAGGACCACAACATCCTTTTTATATTGTGAAGCCCAAAACTGCATGCAATATTCAAGGTGAGGCTGCACCAATGCTAAATACAGTGGGAGAATTACCTCTTTTGTATGAAAAATGTCCACATTTTCAAATAGGTCCCTAACCAAGATTTTATTAGGAATGATCTCATGGGGTTTGGTACTGTAGTGAAGAAAAATGCAGGAGAGCTGGTTTGTTTTCAGGGATCACCTCCTCCAAGTTCAAGTTCCAAGTTCATCCCATCTTGCAGAAAATCAAGCAAAGGTAGAAGGATATCTGCATAGCTGAAAAACAAGAACCTGACAAAACTCAAAATGCAAAAAGGAAGCATTCAAGAAGTGGAAGCATAGAAGAATATTTAAAAAAAAAACAAACCAGTCTGAGCATGCATGGATGGGTTTAAGAAACCAAAACTCATCTGGAATTAAATCTGGTGATGAACATGAATGCAAAAAAGAAAACCTTTTACAGGCACATTAACAGCAAAAGAGAGATTAGGGAGAGTGTGGGCCCTTGAAAACGTGGGCAGGTGAAATGGAGACAAAGGACATGGTAAAGGCTGTGGTACAAAGTACTTCTTCGGCACTGTCTTTACTGGTTAGACTGGCCTTTAGCAATCCTAAGTCTGTAAGACGAATCAGCAGTCTGCAACAAGAAGAATTAGTTGGGGAATACTTACACAAGTCCATGGTGGTTGACTGGATGCACCCACCACTGCTGAGGGAGCTGGCTGATATTGCTGCAAAGACAATCCTAGTTATCTTGGAAAGGTCATGAGAAGCTAGAGAGGTTTTTGAGAACTGAAAGGTCACCCCTGTCTTCAGGAAGAGCAAAGATGATACAGGCCAGTCAACCTCAGCTCCATTCCTGTTAATATAATTCAAATAGCCCTGGAAGCCATTTCCAGACACATGAAGCACAAGAAGGTGTTTGGGAGCAGTCAGCATGGGTATAAGATGGGGAAATCATGACTGACCAGCCTTCCAGCCTCCTACGATGATGTCTAACTTAGCAGATGAGGGTGAGCAGTTGGTTACTTGACTTCAGTAAGGCTTTTGACACTGTCTTTCAAAACACCCTTACAAGTAAGCTGAGTAGTGGACTGTGAGATAGGACTGCAGATCAGGTGAAACGCCATGCCCAGAGGCTTGCTTTTAGCAGCTAAAAGTCCATTTGAAGGCTTGTAAGTAGTGATACAGACAATTGCCAGAATCCTTATCAACCTCAACAACTGCACATTCAAAGCACAGGAAAGTGGGGAGAAGGAGGCAGAAAAAAATTAAATGGAAATGTTTTTCAGATCATAGTCACAGAGACAAGGCCCCAGAAAGCATTTGGATAACTGGAAAAATACGCAGTTGTCCAAAGTAGGACTTACACTGCATTAAGCCCAAGAAATGTATTTTGGATCTCATACGCAGGGGCTATTGGTCTGAAAAGGATGGTTAGAAGATTTCTGATTGTTCTCATCTTCTAACAGAATTGTTTAATTGTGAGTTGAAGAGAGTTGTCTCAAGTGACACTTATGCAAAGGAGCTTCGCTCACTAAGCCTTTTGTTGGCTGTAGTTGGTGGGACACTGGGAAGCAGTGGAGCACTTCTACACTCTCTTGCTGTATCAACAGCACAATACTTCTAGAACTGGGTATGGCAGCTTCCTTGACAGGCTTGTCATGTTTGCATCTGAGCACCTCATCGGAAAAAAACAAACCTGAGAAACTTGTAAACTTGTGAACGGGAACTTTGAGAGAGGAAGGCCATTCAAAAACAAAAAACAAACAACAAAATGTAATACAATCATTTATGGGTTTTGCTTTACAATTTACCTTCTTAAATAAACTCAGATTTCTATATCTCTCCCATTCTATACACCATTACAAGATCACCACAGGCCTGTCATCTTGCTTGTTTGATTGTATATGCATTTTTGTGGGTTATTTCTTTTCTTAATTCAACATCATCTATGGTCACATTACAGACAACTGAAAACTGATTGAAAAGATAATGAATTTATTCTTTGCTAACTAGATCTGCTATGATGTACTGACATCAGAAATCCAAATACCAAATCCATGAACTGCAGTTGGCATATACAAATTATAAGCACAATTGTAACACACAAAAAGGTCACTTTAGTAGCACATATTTTTTAAAAGAAAAATCAAAACCTGTAATTTTGCTTCAAATTTGTTCCCTAAGTTTTCCAATCTTTGATAGAACAGCCATCACTGTAATGAAAACTATCATTTTTTTAAAAAGTAGAAAATTCACTTATCTTGTCCCAGAAAGTGATGGCATGGTCCTTAAACTAACTTCATCTGAAGCTTCTGGAAGTCTTCCCCTTTACAGCTATCAATTTAGTAGGGCAAGCTAAACTTTGTGTCTCCACTAGCAAATTTACATTGCATATGAAACTTGTTTAGTTATAATATTTCCCTGATACGTGCACTCCTCACTTTGTATTATTCTACAATGCTGGCTTCCAGATTGATACAGAAATTAACAGTTGTTATCTCGTATAAATATTAAATACAAAAGGACAGTGAATTAATTATAATATGCATAATAATCATACTAACAATACACATTATAAAAAGATTATCTTATTTTCTTTCATTTATTTATACAATATTTTTTCCTTCTGTCTGAGTTTGTTGTCCTACCATTACCTCTGGTTTGGAAAGGTTTTTTTTTCCTGAAAAACCTGCTTTGCTGTCTGATGGAAAACTCTAACTCAAGTTCCCAATTAGTGATTATGCTATGTCTCAGGCAAAAGCTAGTTACTGAGATTAGACAATGATTCCACACAACTCCTCCTTTCCAAAAGAGACCAGCTTTAGGACTACAAATTCAGAAGAAAGCAGTTTTGAAGGACTACATTTTCTGGGTCTAACTTGAAACGTGATCCTTTCTTTGCCTTGCACTGTACATAATGCCTGTTTCTGCCCAGGAATTCTCCATGTTGGCTAGGGACGTGAGAGTTACTTGCAGAAGGCTGATCTTAAACACCTCTTAACAGCAGCAATAAAAAGTGTAATGAAACCTTAGCCTCTATTCTTAACTTTATAGTACAGACTAAGATAGTAGTTGATGGGGTCACCATACAAATACTTGAATTAATGATCCCAGCTATGCCTCTTTCTGAACTGAATACTGCATTTATTGAGAAACTTTTGGAAAACTGATAAAATTTAAAAGAACAGCACTAAATTCTGTTAGTTCCCAAAGTACATAAGTTTAAAATGGACCCAGTCTCTTCCATCCAGACATGGTAAAAAAAGTATCCCTGAGCTAGTCCTTCTTAAGGCAAAATCCTCTGTATCATCTCTCTGAAATGAAGGGATTACCTCTCTATGTATTAGTGATACCACAAACAATGCAATGCTAACTGGTCCCAAGGAATTTTAATTTTTCTTTATCAGTTGTTCAATACTGAATAAAGAAGACCAATGGACAAAGGAAAAAAAATGTATAACAAGTAAATCTTTAGATGTAGCAGTAACAGTGAAGAAAGAAGAGAGAAGTAGAAACTTGTTTCTGACTTCTTTAACCGAACAGTACCAGGAATCCGGTCACAACAAATCTACGAATATCCACTTCTGCAGACGAAGTCCTTGAATGCAGTGCCTGAATTTCAAATTTATATCAGCATATAACTGAAATTCAGTCTTCGTCATCACTGCTGCTCCATGCATCTTCATATGCTGGATTTAAGTGCTGCCGACGCAGAGACTAAAGAAAACAAAAATTCTCTCAGTGGTTGGCTTAATTAGAAATCAAATCAAGTAAGTGCAGAGCTAAAGGCATTTCTTAAATTACTATCTGTAGACTATCTTGTCTCTCTCATGGGTAATGGATTTTTTAAACACTTATTTGGCCATTCTGCTGATTAGAGACAAGACAATAGAGACAGGACAAACTACAAAAAGAAACAGTACTCTGTTTACTTTCCACTTCGACAAAAGATCTGGAGCACTCACTGGAAAATTAACATATGTCTGAATTTAAATTATGACATATAGATATTACTGTGTCTGTTTTGTGTTACTAGTTTTTCAGTCAGAATTTCACTGGCCTAGCATAACCTAGCAGTACTGTCTCAAGTAGTTTTGCCCTCTATTTACACCTAATAACTAGTTCTCACTTCAGCTTGAGGGTTTGTGCAGCCAATGCATTGCATTGAATCATAGTTCTGACTCTGGGTAAAAATTTTCCTTGTTTATCTCCATCCTAGGTTCTGATTTTGGCCATAGAGGAAATTCAATGTCTGTTCTAGCATGTGAGAAGGAGTAGTAACTAGTGTCAGAGAGGGAGAGAGCAGAACCACTTCTTTCAGAGGCAGTGCTAATTTACAAACTTTGCAAACAGCAGCTGCAGTTTAACAACATACCTCCATAATGTCAAACTGCAAACAGCAGTTACAACCACAGCTAGGGAAGCAATGGTTTTTGTTTGTTTGTTTTGTTGTTGTTATTTTTTCATACAGAAAAAATAATTCACTCACAGCAAAACTGTTAGCTAAAGCAAAAAATTTTCACCTCAGGTCAGATGAGCACATTTTGACCTTAGGTTAGCCAACTTCTGAAGCTACTTTTAGAAATTTGCTAAAATGTAGGATAGTTTTGTAGTGCTTCTAAGTGAAGGAGACATTACAGAACTGTTTCGACTCCGATCATTCCCCCAAACAAAATGAAACTTTTCAGAAATTTCAGAACTCAAATTTTTGTATGCTGTGAGCAAAAATGTTACTGTGTCTTGACTTCTTTAACACAAGTACAGTTTGCCAGACTCTGATTCTGATTCACTTCCTCAAAATCTGGAATTTTCTCCCCACCTCAAACTGTTCACTGCAATTTTTATGGCCCAGCTCTAATACTAAGAGGGAAAACATACTTTCTTGGAAAACATTGTTATCTGTGAATCTTCCCTGGAACAGCCCAAATGTCTTCCTCCAGTTAGCTTGTTCAGAATTTTTTTTTTTGGTAATATTTCTGTATCAAAAATATTTGGTATGAAAGTAAGGAATCTGAAGTGGAAATTGAAAGACTGATAGCCAAATGACAAGTACTACTTTTAATGAAATGTGAAGCTAGAAGTCTACAAAAGGTTATACAAGACTATGAAAGAAAAAGCCCTCTCAAAGCCTCACATCAACCAGAAGACTGTACAGAAACAATAAGAGATTCTCCTCTAAATCAGCAGCTGGTAAAAATTCTCATAATGGAACAATTACTTTGTATGTAACTATTTCCACCCCCTCGAAGTAAAACAGCCAGAAAAAGCATAGTTCAAACTGATAAAATATTAATTACCTTCTTCGAAACATCATCAGGAACTGGCTCTCGAAGAGCTGGTATCCATGCAAGGATATTGCAATCTTTGCTACCACTATAAAGTTCCTTTAAAAAAGCAAGTAAAAATGACTGATATATAAATATACTGGATAGTGAATGATGTTGGGGAAAAAAAGTGCATGAAATATTTATTTTCAAATACAGACAAATGCATCACTTCTAGTTTATAATATAATCTTGATAAATAGTATTTTTAAAAAATTTGCCAAACAAAAAGAATGTTGGTATATTTTCCCCAGACTACTCACCAAAATAATACTACTCATATTTAAATAAACTTTATTGCTTTAAATCACTTTTCTTCTTCCCTCTTTTTTATGTGTCCTGAGCAGAAATGTACTTTAAAAGTGAAAAAGCTTAAAAGATTGTCAGTGGAGATACAAGAAAGAAAATGGAAAAAAAAATTTTTTGAAATTAAAAAATACGAGTCAAGCTGAAATCATCTACTCAGACACATGTCAGAAGAGAGCCTAAGTATGGAGTAAAGAAATACTACGTAAACATAGTTTTAGTATGCGTAGGGTAAAGGAAAAGAACAAATAAAGAACTATTTGAAACCTGTATCCTGCTGGGAAGACAGAGATCAGAAAGACTGATTTATTATTTTTAATATAAATAACCTTATTTATTATGGTAATGACTAGGGATTGAGATTCCATTGTGCAAGGCATCCTGCAAACACATGGAAGCAAACAGCCCCTGCACTGAACAGTTAACAGTCAAATACAGCTTCATTTTCTTAGTTAGTTATAAAGGAAATACAGACTTTTCTGCCATTTTAAACTGAGGATGTTTTGTTAATAAGAAATAATGCACCAACTTCACAGTAAATTTTGCAATAATAATACTTCTCTTTTCCAAATGAACAAATATGAAGATACTCTCATATGCCTTCAATCTTGAAACATACTCCTGATTCTTATATAAAATATCTGACAACACTTGAATATTGCGATGTGTTTAAACTGCATAAGTGAGACATACAAAGTAATTTTTCTGTATTCAGGCTGACAGTCTTTAAATCTGCTGACTTAAGCTGGTAACTGTGCATATGTGCATAATTATAATAAATTGATTCAATGTGAGTTCAATAAATTATACAGATCCACCTTTGCAGAAAGTCTCCCTCTGTATTATGTGTATTTAATTCTAGAAACACATGAAACATACCGATGGTGCAAAAACTTAATGCTTAATAGGCACTTATAGGAATAAATACCCACTTTGGTGGGTAATCTTTTTCAAGTGAACTGACATGCTTCTCAAAGTATCACAGAATGACTTGGTCAGAAGGGATCTTAAAGACCACCCAGTTCCACACCCCTGCTGTGGGCAGGGCTGCCTCCCACAGCTCAGGCTGCCCAGGGCCCCATCCAGCCTGGTCTTGAACACCTCCATGGATGGTGCATACACAGCTTCTCTGGGCAGCCTGTGCCCGTGCCTCACTGCCCTCTGAGTAAAGACATTCCTCCAAATATCTAACCTACATCTCCACTCTTTTAGTTTAAAGCCATTTCTCCTTGTCCTATCTCTGTAAAAAGTTGGCCTACCTTTTTTTATAAGGTCCCTACTTCTGTGAAACTACTCCCATTAATAAAGTTACTCATGCAAAAAAGACATGCAAAATTAGCGTTTATAGTTTTATGACAGATAAACATTCTAATTATCTTGCTTAAAAAAAGATGACAGATCTAAGTTACACCAAGGTATAGGTCAAATCTCACTTCATCCTGTCAGCAGTACTCTGCTTAAGCATCCTGTCTTTGGCAGGATGCAGAATATCATTTGAGCTTTAAAATAAGCAACCGCTCCCAGCCCCAAATTCCTCCTTGTAAGGAATGTAATAGGGACATCAGCAAACTTCCACTTAATCTTTATTAATATTTGTTGCATTTTTTTTTTATCCTGGGATTGCAAGATCTTCAGTTAGTACACTGCACTGGACTAACATTTACAATTAATTATTACAACCTGAAATGGTGACTCACACATAAAATAAGTCAAAAGAAGAGACAATGGGTAAAGCTCCTGCATTGTTTATGATACAGTATAGTATAATATTTCTCTATTATGCTTTCAAACTATGAGGAAAGGTTGTAGATAAGACCTAATCTAAATTTTAGTTATCCTTATGTGTTGCCCTACAACTGTACTTGCCAAATTCCTTTGCAGGTGTCACTGGCATTTCCTGAAAAATAAAAGTAGCTCTAATTTCAAACAACTCTAGCTCCTGAGGTATGGCTAATATTTTATGACGTTTTTTTGTGTGGGGGGCTTTATTTCATTTCTTTTTCTGAGAGGAAAACGTAGGTCTTGTTTGTTTACTTAGATTATTTTAAGCAGTTAACATCATGCAATGATATCTAGCATATTCAGTTCAACAGTAAACATCATCTTAAAGATTTCACAATGAGTATTTCCTCTTCCACACCACCCTTGAAATTGCCTACCTCTTATAAGATTAATGGCTCTTATTAATAAGCCAAATTCTACAGTTCTTCTTACTCAAGCAGACTAACATCTTATTAATGTCACAGAGCGATTTACGTAAGAAAAAATTAGGCCAACAATAATATGGATTTCATGACTCTATTCCCAAGATCTCAAAAGGGATATATACATACATTAACTAAATCTCATACCATTCTGTGGAGACAGTTCCCCACAGTATCTCAAACACAAACCTGCTAATTAATTTGGACCTAATAAGAACAGGCAAAGAGTAAGACCTCTGGATTCCAAACAGCTAGCTGTGTGGGTATCTGGGATCGTATTTTTCACACTGTTCTGAACAAGCAGAAGACACTTCTCACCTCAAAAACAAAACTGGTGTAAAGTTGAAGTTCCTCTTAGTGCCTATGTCAGTTATGACTTGTACCAAGGATAGTGATTAAAATACAGCTAATAAATAGGAAGAAAGTAAAGGACTGACAACTATTAATATCAATGAGAAGTTTAAAACAGAAAAAATATTAAGAAAAAATGAAGATTAGACTTAGTGGTGGCTAGGAAAAATCATCCAAAAAGTTTAAAGATAGCAAAAAATTTAAAAGAATATTAATATGAAGAAAATGCTAACAGAGATCCAGTACTAGGTGGAAATAACAGAAACTATACAGAACAGATGTAGACCATATTTCATATGTACAGCGCACACCAGTTTCAGATGTGCTAAAAAGGAAGATGTTGTCCATCAACTACACTTTTCACCTGCAGATGAGCAATTTTTGTCACAAAAAGATAATAATTGCCCTTTCTGACTCAAATATTTCTGCCGGATATTTTAGAAACATAAGACTAGAAAGGAGGAGCTGGAAGATAAGGCACTGTGCTCAACACCTGAAGGCAAGTATGTAACAGATTTAAAATCCACACTAACCTCTACACTGCTCATGCCACACCAGCATAAACCACAGGGACAATTTGTTGTAAAATATCACATGACAAATTAGGCTTTGTGATTCTTAAGACATTAATGATGAGGGAATAATATACCATAGCAGGAAAGGAAAAGCATGCAAGGAAAAGTCTGCTGAAGCCACAAATCCTTGTCATGCTATGCTATTTCTTAAGTGAAACATGCTCGGATTAATTAAATAAGCTCATCATGTTCTTAGCAAGTTTATCTAAACTGTTCATAGATCCAGTGATGGGTATAACTACAGGTATTTGAGCAAGATTATTCTAGACATGTACTTGAGAGGTTGCTCGGAACTACAAGCAATACTAACGCACTTCATTTCAATGCACCACAAAAAGGTGTATGCTTTCATACTGTGATTATTCTTAACTGTTTCAAAGAAAGGCAAATACCTCATCTTCACTCTTACAGAAAACAGGAAAAAGCCTTAATGCAAATGATTTATTAATGACAATACAATGACAAAAATTATTCTAGGTATACTGAAAAGTTACCTGCGTGAAAAGAAATGAGTAGCTGAAGGAACCCAACATACAAAGTGCCTTCAGAAGAATTTTACCAAACTTTTTTCTCTTGACACACAGGCCACAGAACTATCTGTTTTGTCAAGATTTTTGATTAAAATACTTCCCTGAAAATCTCTCTCTCTTTTTTGCATACGGTTTGGAATTATAGAACCACAGAATGGCTTTGGTTAGGAACTACCTTAAAGATCATTGAGTTCCAACCTCCCTGCTATGGACAGCATGGTCACGCACCAGCTCAGGCTGCCCAGGGCCCCATCCAACATGGCCCAAAGGGATGGAGCACACACAGCTTCTCTGGGCAGCCTGTGCCAGTGCCTCATCACCTTCTCAGTACAAATTTTCCTGCTTAAATACTTCAGAGTTGCCATCAATACTTTACTTACCTGAAAGTTAGGTTGAAATACACAGCAGTCAACAGTATTATAATGACCTCGAAGCATAGTTATCAATTCTCCTGAGAAAATTGTATAAACAGCAATGGTACTTTTACATGGTACAAAGGCAAACTCTGGACTACAGCCACAGGAGACGGTGAATTTGAGCCCTTTTCTACTTTCATTACTGACTTTGCCATAGTTCACCTGTAAAATAAAAGTTTATGTAGTTAGTTCTTAACTAAAAATACAGGAAATAACTTTAGATAAAAAGATCAATTTTATTTCTTCATTAACACCTGGTAAAATTCATAAAGTAAGCCACGAGTGTAAAGTCACAATGTAACACAACTCTTGAGATTTGCAGTTCCTGGTACGTATCAAGATAATTACTTTTTCCCGTTCATTAAATTTCATACTCTCCTTAATAATAACTATAAATCAGAAATTTAGTTCTTGTAGCAGAATCTGCAAAGGTTGTATGCCAGATCTACACTAAGTACCCACACTATCACCAAAATCAGAATTGGTTCAGGAATTACCTCCTTAAACGTATTTGTAGATTGCTGAACTTAATCATTGTCTCTCATATATGCAAACTATTAAACTTATACACAATGGTATACAATTATAAATAACATGTGCATGATGTTTTCTTAGGTTCCATCAAGTGTAAATTTAACATTTAAAGCTTTAAGAATCCATTTTAAGACTGAGTTCTCCTTAAAATATGCCATGCATAGGAAAAAAAAAATGATACATCACTTCTATATACTAGTTTTCAAATAGAAACAGAAAGAAGTAACAATGTTTCTTGTAGTCCATAGTGAGTGTAGGCTTAGCCAGTATTTCATTCACAATTTTAAGACGAGGGACAAAGAGAATTAGTGGTGTATTCACGTCAGAATTATACTTAAAATCCATTGAGTTCACTGCAAGACTTTAGTCCACAGACTAAACAAAAACTGACCTACCACTGCTTCTTCACACTGTAAGTGCCTCCTGTTTATCAGTGCCCAAAGCTGCAGAGGACTACATTTCTGAAGTGCATATGCTAATCCTACAGCAAAGAGCAGAAGTGCCAGTCTAGCCAATGCAAGAACTAGTCCTCAGGAATTTCTCAGTAAGTCACCTCTTGATCTGGGACGAAGGAACAGCAGCAGAGCATCTGCAACAGAGGGATTCTGCATTTCTACTTAAGAGTTAGCAATAAATGGTAGAATATGAAAACGCAGTATAAAAACAACTGAAGGGCAAGCAGAAGGATAGCATAAATAAATGACAAAGATAAATGGATTAGGAAGAAAAAAAGATTCATTAAGGATAAAATAATGAAGAATAAATTGCTAAATTATTACAAATCAGTTAAGAATATTGTGAACCTCTGAACCTTTAAGTGGGAACTGGGGGAGCGAACTCCCCTCCACGGTAAAAGTGGAGCCAGTCTGAGACAGACTCATGAGACTTGCATTGTGTGCAAGTCCATGGGGCTGGATGACATGCATCCCAGGGTCCTAAGGGAGCTGGCTGAAGTGGTTGCCAAACCATTCTTGATCATATTTGAAAAGCTGTGGTTGTCAGGATAAGTCCCCGAGGACTAGAAAAAGGTAAACATCACTGCCATTTACAAGAAAGGGAGGAAGGAGGAACTGGGAAATTACAGGCCATTGAGT